>NC_134579.1:105540000-105840000 GCF_037038515.1 Microtus pennsylvanicus
TGGGCACAACACTGTTAATATTAATCTCTTTCTCTAGTGAGGACATTTAGGTTCCTGAAGTCTGTGTATCATTACAGAGACTTGGAACTACCTAGGTTAAAATGCCAGGAACCCTTCTCTCCCCCGCCATCCACAAAACTCTGAGAAAGTTGTTTCATGACTTTGATCCTGACTTTTATTTAAATAGAAGGTGAAGAAATGCTAAAATCTTTAGCATGAAGGTTGAAACCTGTTATAAAGGTGAAAACTGGAATATATATATATGTTTATTTCTTGGCCCTTATTACATGATGACAGTAGGCATAGAAATAATATATTCTTCATTTTTTCTATTATCATGTAATTTTAAATCAGCATCTTACATACTTATTTTCTTTTAAGTTTTATATATGTGTGTGTATGTTTGTATGTTGTGTATGTGCTCGTGCGTAAATGTTCATGAATGTGTGCATACACGTGTGTGCACAATCATGTGAAAGCCAGGAGTTAAACTTGGATGTTATTCCTCAGATGCCATCCGCCTTATTTCCTGAGATAGTACCTCATTGAACCTGGAGTTTTGCTGGTTGACAATTGAGTCCTAGGGTCACCCTGAGTCTGTCTCCCCAGCACTGGGATTACAAGTGCTTTCCACCACACCTGGAATTTTTACATAGGTGGTGAGTATCAAAGTCAGATCCTAGGCTATGCACTTTACTAACTGGACCACCTTTGAATTTCTGAGACAGGGCCTTGCTTTGTAGCCCTGGGTGGTATGAGACTTTATTTAGATGAAACTGACCTCAAACTTTACTGTAATTCTCCAGCCTCTGCCTCCAAAATGCTGGGATTACAGCCAAGTGCAAATACAGCTGGCTAAAACATATTTTTACATACTTTTCTGTTCATCTTTCATACACACACATGTGCTGTGTGTGTGAGTGTGTGTGTGTGTATGTGTGTGTGAGTGTGTATGTACATGAAAGAGAAGAAGAATTGAACTAACTTGTATGAAAATTAGCCAGGCTTGGTGACCCACACCGCTAGTCAATCCCAGCACTTGGGAAGCAGAAGTAGGCAGATTTCTGAGTTTGCGGACAGCCTGGTCTATATAGCAAGTTCCAGTCCAGCCAAGATACATAATGAGACCTTTTCTTAAAAACCAAAAAAATAAATAAATAAACTGTATGAATATGAAAGGCTCTTGATGAATGCATCTTCTGGTTGCGAAATAATATGCTGAGTAGAAAATGGACACCCTGCAGTAGTATGTGTTCTGCCAGTCCTGTCTCTCCACACGACAGCGGGTCTCTTCTTGACCTGCCTTCCTTTGATTACTGCTGAGGTGGAACTGTTCTTCATTTGTTTATTAGCCATTTGTATTTTCTCTTCCCTGAGTTGACCTCTTTGCTTTTGAAAGGAAGGATGAGTCTCTAAGGGCCACTGGAGAGAAGATGTTACAGTGATAATTATCTCAAAGCCTTGGGGCGGGGAGTTGCAGGGGAGAGAATTAAGGGCCCCCTGGGACTCTTGAGGCCACAGCCTTAGAGGGCCTGTTCCTAAACCCTAGTGAGCTGTGTACCGCCAACTAGAGTTCAATGCTTGTTCTCCACCTTTCTGTCTGCTGTGTTAAAAATGTTTCAGATTTTTGAGAGAGAGCTTTTTACCTTGCCAATAATCTCAGGCTTTTAATTTTTTTCCAGGATGTGCCTGCTCAAGGTTGGGTTTCTCAGCATCCAGTTGGTTGGGTCACAGCAGCCCTGGTGTAGATCATGCTGGAGTCTTTTATGATCCCTGCCATCCAGCCAGGAGCCCTGTGTTCCCCTCTCATATTTAAATCTGTTGCTCAGGTTCTCTCCCCCTGGCGTTATAGAGTAGTAGAGCCCATCCATGCTGATGTCTTCATATCATTCTCTCCTTCTGGATTTATGGTGCAAAATAAACCCTCTGACATAGAAGTGGGTATTGATTATTAAAGTACATAATAAAGCCTGTGAAGGGAGTGAGACCTAGTAATCTGTCCTGTTCCTGGGGGAGGGCAGTAAACCCTGACTGCCTTGTGCCTTGAAGCTAGGAAGCCTCTTTTTAATTAGTGGTCAGAGCAGCAAGTGGTGAGCGAAAGGGACAAGACAGACGTAGTCCATACTGGGCAATTAGGTAACATTTTAGGAAAAAATAGTGTATGGGTAGGTCTATATCTATCTAGTATTTAAATATATTTGTATATAGTATATTATGTTATATATACATGTATACATAGATATGTGTGTGTATATATATGTGTGTGTATATATATATATATGCAACAAGCAAATGAGTGGCTTGTTATCTAGATAATAATGGTTTCAGAAGAGCCACTGGTAGCATAGAAAGAAAAGATGGGGCCCATGAGATGGCTCGTTGGTAAAGCTAATGTGCAAACCTGATGACTTTGGTTCCATCCCCAGAATGCACCATGGGAAAGAGAACCAACTGTACACAGTCGGCCACACTCGTACTGTGACATGAATGTTTGTATTGGCATGCACACACACATACACACACCGTATACGTAGGATATGTAAGAGTGGGAGGATTGCAGGTGGTAGGGCACCAATGAAAATGGAAAGAAGGTGATATCAGCACTAGGAAGGGTCCTACAGAAGTTCCGGTCATTCTGGGAACTGGCAAGGTATCTCCACAGGTAAAGCCACTTTCTCCCTAGCCTGATGATCCCTGGGAAGGAAAGAATTGAAGCATGAAAAGTTGTCTCTGGTCTCCATATGCACACTGAGGCATATGCACGCAGAATAAATAAATACAATAAAAATCTTACCATATGAACTGAGGAGATGCATTAATAAAAAAAGAAAAATATGGTAAGCCACATATAAGGAGAGCATCTCTCATTCTGAAAATTTCCTAGGAAACCCCATGTTGTGGGGAGTGTTTACAGGAGTGAGGAGCCTAAATTTCCCCTTCACGTCTAGATAATGGTGGTTTCGGAAGACTGGGAGACACCCTAAAATTAAACAGCAAGGCATCAAAAACATCAGGCTAGCCCTCTTGCTCCGCCCCACTTCCTTTCCACCATCTCAACCCCAAGTGGGCTTTTCAAGTCATTTTTCAGTAAAACAAAGAAATGCAGCCGTGCAGACAATAGCGTTAGCGCCCCCACTCATCCATTATCCCCGAAAAGAGGTTCTGGGGGAAGGAAAGAAAGACTCCTCAAATATTGGCAGGCTAAAGAGGGACCTGCGTTTTCAAGACAAAGAGATGTTTGTTTTCCCTGCGTTTTAACTCTTAATTTTTGGCACAGTGGGGAACTCATGCACGGCCACCGTTTAGAGTGTTACAGTGTTGAGGCTCTGTGATTGTCTGTCACAGGGGCGTTGTGGCTGAGGGCCAGGAGACAGGCAAATGAGGCCGGAGGTGCAGCCTGCTGCTGAGGTCCTGTCCATTTTCCTTCCACTCTTTCCTTTCTCTGGCCAAACACTTCCCTGGCCTGACTCGGAGGAATCACCCCGGGAAGACTTGAGGCTGAAATTCCTAACAGGCTCTTTTCAGTCCCCTTGATTTTAATCAGAAATACACAATTATTCCTTTTCCTCCAAATAGAGAAACTCAATCCCCATTTTAAATTCAATTATTGTAATTGCAGCATTCAGAAAACTAGCACATTCATTTTCTAATAAGAGATTGTGGATACCAAATTACCGCATATAGTATGTCAAAACAGGAAACTCAAGACTGGCAGGCTGGCGGGTGTTTTTATCTTAGCAATTTGTATTTTCTTGCAGGCAATTTATGGTAATCTTACCCTTCTTATTTATGATATAGGAGGCTGGTTTTTTAAGCCCTCCTAAAATAAAGATTCTTGTTCAGTACAGTATAATTTGAAATCCCAATTATGAATAAGATGGACTCTAAGAAGGTCCAAAAGCGAAGGTTCCTACCGCTAAACAGAAGTAAAACCAAGTCTTTGGGGATCCAGTAGCAAGGGGAGCTTTGGGTCATCCTGCACCACCTTTGAGTGCTCATAGATGTTTATTTCCAGTAATATTTGTATTTCTTTGGCCAAGTCTTTTGCTGTCCCTCTTTTAAATATTTTACTTGGCTGAAAGTTGCACCGTGATGATTAGGCGTGCTCAGGGCAAGAGCACGGTTTTCCTTCTCGCAGCTCCACTCTGGCTGCGGCTGTCACTTGAAGTAAGTCAGACAGGCACAGAAATACTGTAAGACCTTGAGGTTCCTGGTTTCCAGAGGAGAAGGTACTTAGCGTCTGTCCTGGTTTCACTTCCCTTGTTATGATAAAACCCCCTGCCCAAAAGCTGCTTAGGACAGAAAGGCTTTGGCTTAAGCTTCCAGGTCACTGAGGAGACATCAAGGCAGGTAGTGAAGCAGCCAGTCAGCACACCACATCTGCAGTTGAGCAGAGAGAAACCAATGCCCCCATGCTGGCCGCTTGCTGCTGGTAGTCAGCTGGCTTTCTTCACTCTCACACAGTTCACAGTCCAGGCCACTAAATGACATCACCCGTGGAGTTACTGACTCAGTGAACAATCAAGATAACCCTCCACAGACCTGCCCTGTCTAGACTATTTTTCCCAGGTCCTTCTCGGTTGTGTCTCATTGTAAACAGTTAAAACTTGCCAGTGCAGCATCTGATCCCCACCCGCTTCCAGTCTGTGGTGTTGTTTTCCTAAAATGCACTTTCAACACAAAACCATTTTCCTACGTTCCTCACTGGCATACGTAGACTGACCATTTTCCCTGTAGTAATAAGGGCGCCGGCGGGGCTGCGTCCCCAACACCCCAGCCGCCTGCTCGGCTAGCTTTTGCCAACTTATCCCTACATTTCCCAATACCCTTCTGCCCAGGGCATCAACCCCTACCTGTGTGCATCTCCACAAAAGGACAAGTGGAGGTCAGAGATCAACATCCTCTATCAGTCTCCACTTACATTTTTAGAGAGGGTCTCTCACTGAACCTGGCACTTACCCTTTTGCCTAGATTTCCTAAACAATAAACCCTACGGTTATTCCCTGTCTCGGCTTCCCTGGTCCTTGGGTTGGCAGGCATGTGCTACCACACCTAGCTTCTTGACCTGGGTTCTGGGGATCCAAACTTAGGTCCTTAAGTTTTTGCACAAGTACTTTGCTGACAGAGCCACCTCCTCAGCTCTACACTGTGTGTTCCTTGATCTTGCCAAGTAGAAACTTCTCTGGCATTCACCCCTGGTGAATAGCTTATTAACTCACTCTACTGTGAGCTCATGGGCACTGAGTACCTTAGTCAGGTAGAAGCTGGGAAGTTGGCCATCATTATGGAGATACAGGAAGCTGACAGCTGAGGAAACAGAGTGCATGTGGGGGGAGGAGGGAGCACACATGTCCACATGTCACCAAAGGGCACATGTAGCCCCATCTTAGTCTACTAACAGATTCCAAAACTGCTGGATTCCTACTTGTACCAACAATTAGTTGGTATTTTCTTTGGTTGTTGATTAATTAATTAATTTTGTTTGTGAAACAGGGTTTCTCTATGCGGTCCTGTTTGTCCTGGAACTCTCAATGTAGGCAGGGCTAGCCTTGAATTCCCAGACATTCTCCTGCTTACCACCATGCCCAGCTTTAGTGGGTACCTTCTAACTGCATTCTACCCGTCTACTTATTTACACTGCCAGTTTTGAGAGAGCAGCCTAAGTGTGTCAAAACTGGGGCTGGAGAGAGGGCTCAGTGGTTAAGAGCACCTGATGTTCTTCTAGAGGGTCTGAGTTTGGTTCCCAGCACCTAGGTCAGGTGATTCACAACCACCTGTAACTCCAGTTCCAAGGGATGTGACGTTCTCTTCTGGCCTCCACAGGCATCTGCACTTAAAGAGACATACACATGATTTAAAATTTTTTGAATTATAAAAATTGTCAAAACCCACAAGCCGTTACTGCCCTGTGTGTATGGTACACATTTAGACCCTCAGTCTCGTGTTCATGCATTTGATTTTAGTCTCTTTGCACACATTACTGAGTATTGTTTGAAGTCTGAGCCCAAGTATGGTTGCCCAAATGCAATGTTTACCAAGACTATAAAGGAATGTTATACTGGATTCTAAATGGTCTTGTGTTGTTGGCACTTTACTCACGAAATAAAGTCGTGAGTTACTGGGAAGATTCTTGCTGTTACTATTCACTGGTTTTGTTTGTTCCCGTTGATGTTTCTGATTTGCTATAGGGTAGTATAGCAAATAGCCTTTAAACGGTTTCCAAAAAGAAATGCTTGGAGAATTATGACTTCCTCTTTGATGACGAAATGGTAGAAATTTCCTCCCAACATTTGAGTAATTGTTATGTCTTCTCATTTCTCTATGTAATGGGACATATTTTTCATACAAAGATTTGCGAAACAAAAGTCATGATGTCTCTTTTTGGCTGTCTTCACATGTACTTCCTTAATCATGACAAAAATTCTGAACATAAACGAATCCCAAATACTGGTTCCACAAGGATCCTCATGATACTAGAAACCTGTCCCAACCTGACCCTGTGGAAAAGGGATTGGAATTTGAGCCTACGTCAGTTTTGGGTTAATGAGCACTTTCTGCGACCCAAGTAAAAAGGTTCTTGAGGAAGGAATGGTCTTGTGTGGAGCATAAATATGACTCATGACTGCAGTTTGTGGCTGAAGAGTCGTTACAATTTCTCAGTCTCAGGTGCCCTCAGACAATGCAGGGCAATCAGTTGTGGGATAGCTGTCACATAGTGTCCTTGTGCAGGGATTTTCACGACAGGAAAAGTGGTGTGCTTCACAACCCAGGACAAACTTGTGAGGATAGAGCTGGAGCCAAGTGCCATCCCAGCCACCTGAAGCTCTCATTTCTCTTGATAAATATGAAAGAAGCTGAGGCAGTAGGATCCCAAGTTCAGGGCCTGCTTGGATGAAAGAGTGGGTTCAAGATCATCCTGGACAACTTAGTCTAACCTGTGTCAAAATAAAAAAGTAAAGAGGGCTAAGGATATAGCTTAGTAGTAAAGCAAGCAAAACTGGATTCTGCCCATGACAGGTTAAGATTCATTGATAGAGTACCTGCCTAGAATCCCCCCATTGAGGGGCTGGGGTGTGGCTCAGTGGTAGAACCTTTGCCTAGAATCCCCCAGTGAGGGGCTGAGGTATGGCTCAGTGGTAGAACCTTTGCCTAGAATCCCCCAGTGAGGGGCTGAGGTGTGGCTCAGTGGGAGAGCACCTGCCTAGAATCCCCCAGTGAGGGGCAGGGGTGTGGCTCAGTGGTAGAGCCCCTACCTAGAATCCCCCAGGGAGAGGCTGGGGTGTGGATCAGTGGTAGAACACTTGCCTAGGTTGTACAAGGCATTTCCAAATTCTGGAAGGAAAATAAAAGAGAGAAATTGGGAGGGGGGGACCTCCTTCCCTAGGTATCTTTTTGTGATGCTGGTGGGAACCAGATACTTTGGAGTAGAGGACTCTTTGTTGCCCCGCTGTTGTGTATCCCGCCCCATTCTGCTCTTACTGAATGTGAACATCAACCATTTGGCAGAGAATTGAATCACATTGGTGTCACTTAGCATGAAGGCAGAGCTGAATTCCATCCCTAACAGCCTTGGTAGAAGGAAGGAAAAGAATGGTTGTGGCAGTGTCATTACCCTGAAGAAAAGAACTCAGAGCTGTGGGCTCTTTAAGAAAGATGCTTTTACTTTGGGTGTTGCAGAAAATAGAACAATTACCTATTGAAGTCAAAGACGATGAAAAAAACACCTCTGTACATAGTACCCTGGTCATTTAATCTATTCCTATTCACTGTGCTTTTCTGAGGGTGAATCCAGGCAGGCTACCTCTTAGCAGTTGCAGCATCCCTTCCCTAGGCCAGTGTACAGGGTGACTGCCTGAGGCTCCCTGCCGGGCTGGACATTACCTACTCAGAGACTCCTCGAAGGTGTGTCATGCCCCATAGCAGGTGAGCAGTGTGGAATAAGTGGTGGGAGGGAGAGAGGAAGGAGAGGGGATCCACATAGCAGGGCAGTGCTGCTGGCGTTCTTCATGATGCTCAGGAGTGCGCTCATCTGTAGGGTGATTTCTCAGGGCAGCCATAGTGCACGTTGCTCACTGGCTGAGGAGAGGACTTTTGTCTGAAATAAAATAATCCTGTTATGTCTTCACCAGGCTCAGGTAGATTGGCAGCACCTGAGTCGCACACATTTGAGAGAGAGAGGAGGGGAGAGGGAGAGGAGAGGGAGGGGGAAAGGAGAAGGAGTAGGGATTTAGCTCACTGGGTGAGAGTGATTGCTATACAAGTGTGATGACCCAAGTTCAGGTTTCCCCATAGACACATAAAAACCTAGGCATGGCCATGTAATCCTATAGCCCTAGCTGTTGGAGGCAGGGAGCTGCTGCTGTCAAGACAGGAGGATCAGTAGGGCTTGCTGGCCCACCAGCCAGCCAATATAGCTCAAAACAGTAAGCTCCAGGTTCAATTTGAGAGACTATTTCAGAGTAATAAAGCTAATAGAGATTGAGCAGAACTCCTGGCATTGACTTTTGGCTCGTAAACCTTCACAACACACGTGCACACGCACGTATACATTACACACAAAAAGAGGAAGGAAAACAGTCATGCCAGTGCATCATGTAGTCCCCGGATGTTCAAGACTTGCTCAGGTACATAGTGAGTTCAAGACCACCCAAGGTCCATAAGACAAACAAGGAAGGGGAAAAACTGATCACAAACGATTTCCTAACGTTGATTGACTTTTTATGTAAACACTATTCTGAGTGCTTTATGTGCATTGTATGTGTGTGCATGTGAATTTCATATAATTCGTAATTAGGTGCTCTCTAAACCTCAAGGTAGAGATTAAGGAGTCCCATTTGATAGATGATGAACCAGAGGCTGAGAAATTCAATTGCTCGCCCTAGAGGGTCTTCTCGCGGTCATTCAGTAGAGGTAGGATTCGAACCTGGCCTCTGTCTCTATGGTTTTAGATGGATCACAGTGAGATCTTTCTAGCAGCTCATTATCATTTAGGTTCCCACCAAAGGGGAGCAGACTTTGTTTCTGTGCCTCAGCTCTGGGTATCATCACTCTTGAGTCTTAAACACCTCTCCTGGGTTTCCAGATCAGGGACTGGTTTAAACCAGCCTTCTGGGTTTCTGCCTCCTCCTCCTCCTCTTTCCTCCCCTCATCCTCATTTCTCTTATGGAGCACATCCTAAATAAGGATGGTTGCTGTGCTTTAAGGGCATACAAATGGCTTGCCCTCACCTGTCAAGCATGATCCTTGTATTTTACCAGGCCCATTATGAACGCAATCTTTCTGTCGAAAATTTGCATACCTCCTTTCTTGAAAAGTAATGACAGCAATTTCTTTCCCTGCGCTCACTCTCCGAGTGTCTCATTTAACGGCACCTGTGAAACCGACAGGCACAGAGATGAGAAGTGAAAGAGAGCAGTTGATTAAATCATCATCAAGTCGGGCCTCAGAAAGTCAATTCTGCTCGCCGTCCGCAATGATATCCTTTTATCTTAAAGTAATGAGCTATGGCACTTTCGCATCGGGTAATGCGATAAGTTCTATTAGCATGTTCCATTTGCCTCACAAGCAAGGGCAAGTCATTTTAGCTAGCTCATATCACCGCAATCAAAGCAATTGGCTTCCCAGGCAGAGAAGAAAGGGAAAAGGCTCAGGGTGATTTCTATGGATCACAACACAGCGGAAAAAATAGACTCTTGTATTATTTTAACCCGTGACGTACTCTTCCTTTTTACTCCTCAGCAAATTTGGGCTAAATTATTAGTTCACCCAGGACTTCAGGAACCAGGGGTGAGTCCAGGCAGGCCTGGGGGCAAGGAAAAAGAGAAAGGGTAGTATTGCTGGGCGTCTCATGTGGCTCATGGCTGGGATAGAAAACCAAGACCGCTCCCTACGAATACCGCCATAGACTCATAATCAACTCTCGCTCTCTGCCTCCTCCAAGTCATTAGTAGTAGGTCTCCAGACAGGCAAGGATTAGTGCTATTGATAGCTTGGAATGCGCAAGCCAATGGCAAGGAGGCAAAGAATCTACTGCGTAGGTTAAAGAGAGATCATTTGCTAATCTCAGGGCCCAGGCTGAGAATGTGGCTCCATTGATAGAGTAGTGCCCTGGCATGCAGGAGATCCTGGGTTCCATCTTGCACCCTACAGATGTGTGATGTGTTTCTGTAAGTCCAATATTCTGGAGATAGAATCAGGAGGATCAGGAGCTCAAGACCAATCCTCAGCTACATAACAAGTTGGAGACCATCCTGAGGTATAGTAGACCCTGTGTTGGAAAAAAAATCAACACAAGAAACGTAGGTTCTAGACTGTCCATTTCGCCATTTTGTCTTTGGAGTTTACATATGCTTATACCCGACAAAACATAGCTTCTCTTCTTGAGTGTAGAGAATGCTGAACTCTGAAGGTTTGTGAAGTATCCACTCTCCCATCATTCCCCAGAACCAAATAACATGTCAGTGATCTAAGTGGAAATTACAGGTTGTTTATGAAATATACATGGATTTCAAAGTGGCAAAAGATGTTGAATTTCTAATTTTTAAGTCCCCAGTTTGGACTGTTTGTTCTCTGTAAGCTTCGTAATTGTGCTTTTAGTGAGCGGTCAGAATGGAGCTTCCCACAGTGGGCACTTTAGTCATATTTTCTCAGTGAAAATATGTGGCTGTCTGAGCGATGGCAAGAAAGGGAACGAGAAGTGCTTGCTTGAGCTAGCAAGATATGTGGCTTGGTGGGCAAAGCCCTTGCTCTGCCTCCCTGAGGACCTGAGCTCAGATCCCCAGCACCCATGGAAAGCCAGATATGGTGGTCAACACCTGCAAGCCCAGCACTGGGGGATCTGAACAAAGAGACAAACCCTAGGGTCTCATTGGCCAGCTGGTATAGCCAGAATGGTGGTCTCGAGATTGAATGGGAGAGGGACACACACACACACACACACACACACACACACACACACACACACCTCTCCATCTCTCAGATCACATTGCCTGATTGAGTTCTACCTATTTCCAACATGCAAAATACCAAATTCCACGAGCTCCCTACATAGGAATGCTAGACTATAGGTACCAAAGCCCAGAAGCTGTAAAAGTTTATGCTCTCCGGTCTCCTCAACAGCTGGACTGTGTATTATTTTCTAATGAGCTCACCCTGTGCTCTTTGCTTTCTTCTTTAGAGTTACTGTTTAAAACACACATCTTTTCATCGGGCTTTCCTAGTATCTGAGCTATTTTTGACCCCCTGTGGAGTTATTGTTGAGACAGAAGGGAGGAACTAGGGCCTTCATTTTACACTGAGGGGGAAAAAAACCCTCCTAAAACCACTTTCAGGATTAAAATGCTCTTTATTTCAAGGGCCCCAATAGCTTTAAATGTCATGTAAAGTCCAAAGCCAATAAGACAGCTAGGTAAACAGTGGGGAAGGGGGTTCTTTGGCACAAGATGGCTGCCTGCGTGTCTGTGCTTGTGCAGGGAGTCAGGCTCATGGGAAGCTGCCAGCGGATGTGTTTAGTCACCAGGCTGCTTGCTGGCTTTTTACAGGAAGGAAATAAATGTCATGTTTTCTTCAGGTGGCTTCTTCAGAAATTGCTTTTAGGTAAGGGATGTCTTCACTGTCTTAGATAAACCGCCTGGCCCAAAGGGGGAATCGATTTGTTTTGTCTCTGGCCAGGGTAAATTGTACTTGATGTGAGATGCTCTGCTTTACAAGTTGGGGGGTTCCCCCCTCATTTTCCTCCCATCTCCTTTGGGCAGGAAAGAGAATAAAATAACTTTGTTCAGCAAGTGGCGTTCAGCCCTGACATCTTTGGTTGTGATGATAAATGGATCTGAGATACAGAATAACTGCTCCAGCAAGGTCCATTGAGCAGAATGGAGAGCAGTGCCCTCCTCAATGTCATTGCGTGTGATGTATTCAGTGATTGCCACTTTCTGCTTAAGAATGCATTCCATCATCAGCTACCCAGAATCCTATCCCAATGTCTACGGGCCAAACAAGGCTGCAGACCTTCATTTGTTCCAACTCGAAGCAGAGTCTTAAACACATGCCCCGAGATCCCCCAAATAAAAACAAAGGGGGCTTGCTGTTGAGGAAATGTAACAAATGTCTTAGTCCCATCATTTTGGGGTGTTTTGCATTTTTAATTGGAAGATATTTTCATCTGAAACTTAAGTCTATGCTCTATTAGCAATTTTATTTTTATTGCATTTATTTAACTAATATTTGTGTGTGTACATGTTTGTACATCTGTGCTCTTGTTCACACATGTTCGAGGAGAAGACAACTTGGAGAAGTTGGTTCTCCCATTCTATCATGTGGGTTCCAGGGATGAAACTCACGTCATCAGGCCTAGCAGCAAGTGCCTTTACCTGCTGAGCCATTTTGATGGTCTGCTAAATAAAAACAAACAAATAAACAAACAAATGCTTTCTTTGTTACCTGTACTAATAATCTGCCAAGCGTGTTCAGACAATCTTCTCAGTATTATGCAATCATATTACTGTAGCCTATACTTTTTTTTTTTCCATTTGGAGTCACCTGTCTTGTACTTTAATTGTGCTTTACCTAGAATCAAACATAGAATATGTTTAGTTAGGAATGTGTCTTAGTTAGGGGTATTGTGGCATTGATGAGACACCTTGAGCAAACACAAGCTTGAGGAAACAGTCTATTTGATTTACACTTCCACATCTTCAAAGAAAGACAGGCTAAAACCTCAAACAAGCCAGGAACCTGGAGGCAGGAGACTGCAGAGGCTATGGAAGGATGCTGCTAATGGACTTACTCCTTATGGCTTGCTCAGCCTCCTTTCTTACAGCTCCTGGGACCACTGGCTCAGGGGTGGCCCCACTCACAATAGACTGGGCCTTCCCCTATTGATCACTAATTAAGAAAATGCCCCTGCAGGCTTGCCTACTACCTGATTTTTATGGAGGCAATTTCTCAGTGCATGCTCTCCATCCTCTTTGATGGTTCTAGCTTATGTCGAGTTGACTTAAACTAACCAGCATGGAGCGATTCTTTTATAAAGGATGAGGTTGATTGACTTATCAGTATAATTGAACACCAAGTGTGTGTCAAGGCCTGGAGGTAAAACATGATTGAGACTAGACCTCACTGCAGGAATGATGTCTGCCATAGCCAAACCTAAAATGTCGTTGGGCAGAGCAGGGCAAGCTGAAGCTTTACATTGTTTTAGGAGATTATTGGGTGTGGCTGGAAGGAGGACCATGTTAGATAAGATCTTCTCCACCCCAGCCCTGCTGGTGAGCTGTGTACTGTGAACCTACTGGGAGATCAGTTGGGTGGCTCAGAGTACGCTCTAGGAACCTTCTAGAGAAGTTATTATAACATCCCTTTATCTCTTAAATCTCATGAAAATTTCCATGTAATTATTTTGCTTTTGTGGGTTTTTGAACCAGGCTCTCTGGGTAAGCCTGTCTGTCCTAGAAATCACTTGTGTAGGCCAGATTGTTCTCTCACTCACAGAGATCCCCTTGCCTCTGTCTCCTCCATGCTAGGTTTAAGGCATGTATCACCAGGCCCTACTTGTTTTCCTTTTGAATTTTTCTAGAATTTTTTTTTTATCCATGTAGAGCCCATGGGAGTAGCTCAGTTGGTGGAGCATCTGACTAGCATGCAAGAAGCTCTGAGTTCCATTCCCAGTACTGCTTAGATTGAGTGCAGCGGTACAACAGTAATCCTAGCCAACACTAGGGAGGCCAAGGTAGGAGGATCAGGAGTTCATCCTTGGTGCTGTAGCAAATTCCAGGCCAGTGTGGATTACATGAGACCCTGTCTCAAATAAGTAAGTAGGAAATAAATAAATAAATAAATAAATAAATGCCAGCCAGCAAGCATCCACCACTACATCAGGCTCTTGTGTGGTTTAAAGAGTTGAAACATGAGGACTCAGTACCTTCAACAGTTGACATCCAGTTCATGAATCGACAGGGAAGTCACAGTTGAGTGGTAGCCGTGATGGGGTAGCCAAGGCTCTGTCTGGAAATTCTTCTCTTCCTATGTCTGCATTCAAAGCCTGTGGTGTTCACTGCAGGTCTCCCGCTTGACTCCTCAAGTATGGTGGTTTAAATTCCCGTCTTAGCCTGAGGACCACGAGTTTTCCCCTGTCCTTCCTCTCTGTTTCTTGCTATTAAGATGGAGGAAACTATTTCCACTTCTCTCTCAGGGCTTTGAAACCATGTCATGGAGAACATTCCGACACCTCAAGCTCCCATTTGGTGGGCAAACTGTTTGCTAATAAACCAAGGCAGGACCCTGATGTCAAAATGCTTAAGACGGCAAATCAGCTGGGACCCCTTTCTGCGCCTGACATGCCTTTTCCATCTCCCTGCCTCCTCCAGAACATAAACCTGAACCGGGAGGTGGTTCAGTGTGAACTCTTATAAATTGGAGTGGGTGTCTAGGGACAGGGGAAACAGACACTTCTTCCTTTAACCTTTGAAGACCAACAACCATCTGGCCCGAAAAAGATCCACAGCGGGTTGAACCCAGGGTGTGAAAGCTGGGCAGTGTATTAAATGTGAATTCGAGACTATGACTTCTCCCCACCCCGACTCCATAAAACAGCCTCCCTTTTTCATAAAGCACGCCTATAAACCACTGCCAGCGAGGCAGAAAGCCCGCTCAGGACCCCAGCTCACTCTCCGTCTGGGGCTGTCAACAAACCCCCTTTATGAGTGGAATAGACCTCTTATATGCACCCAGCTTCTGGCTTTTTTCTCTCTCCTTTTTTTTTTTTTTTCCTGCAGAGTGTGTGAGGAGCCAGGCTGGGCAAGCGTCAGGCGCTGTTTGCTGAACGCATTTATTGCCTTTGCATAATTTATGAGCTGGAGGGGTTGACCGCCATCGCTCTCTGCCAGGGGCTGGCACTGGAGGCTCCAGAGAGTGGAGCTGTAAATTGGATGGTGAGCTCCTGCTGAGCTCACGGCAAAGTCCCTGGGTCAGTATGGGAATTTAATACCAGAAATGGGGCTGTTTTCTCAGCGCACCATGTGGGCCCCTGGTGCCACAGACAGTGTTTCGGCAGACTCTGGCTGGCCTTGCGAGGGGCCTGTCACTCACGAGTGTGTCGTGTGGGGAGCCCCAGCATTTGTAATCAGCTTGGCATCCGTGTGGCTTCCATAATGGATACCAGTAGGTCTCAGTTCTCCACCATATGCTTAACTCTGGAGGCAAGGTGCTTCTGGGTATATCAGTAATTACTTGATACGGAATTAAGTGGACCTTGAAATTAGAACTGGACTCTCCAAAAGCGGGGTAGCTTAATGCTTTGATAGAAATAACCATTCCCAGAGACTTACCGCTGTTTGGATGGGGGGTGGGAGAGAGAGCTTTCCCCACTTTCCCAGCTTCTTCTCCTGAGCGTAGACCCTGGAGGACGGAGGGAAATGTGTCGCTCTAGCCTTCATTGTCATAACCTCGTATGGATAGCTGTGAACATCTGGGAAAGAGCAGGCACGACAGAAGGCACCACTCTGGGCTGGGGACGGAGCTCAGTGGTACAGTTTCCTATCATACACGGGCCCTGGGTTCACATCCCCCAGCAATTCAAAGTTAAAAATAAAACAGACTCTTCTCTTCCCACCCCTACTCAATCACTCTTAAAAATGCACTTGAGATTTTATGGTAAAAAGCAATAGAGCGGTTACACCCTCAGAAGAACACAACTACCTCCACCCACCCCATTCACCCACGGTTCTAGACCTTCAGGGTCTTCATCTCACCCAGTCTTCTCCGCTCAACTCATCTGATAGGATAACCAATCATTAATCAGGCAACAGAATGTAAATGCAGATGTAGCTGCTGCTGGAAGCCCCGGTAGTAATGATCCTCTTGGACTTGACGTGTAGCTGGTTCAAGGCCAGCCTGGAATACATGAAATTCTGACTCAAAAACAAAGACAAAAAAAAATATTCAATATAAGTTCCTAAATGCTCAGAGTACCAAGGTCTCCACACAATCATTTGGAGGGAGATTTTATTAGCATCTCTTGGTAGCACTCAGGGGTTAATTTGGAACAATAATGACTAGTTTTCTTTAAAAAATGGGAGTCTATTCTAGCATGGGTTTAGTGGCTCAATGATGTCAGACTTCTCTTCCTCTTCTCTTCCTTTGGGCTCTCCATCATGTTTTGGCATGGAGGCTTTGGGGGTTATTTAAGCCCCACATTTACACAATGACAGCTGTAGATGAACACATCACGTTCTCATCTAGGCAGACTTGAAGGTCAGAGGCAGGAGCTGCCTACTTTTCATTGAGACTCTTTTAGATAAATCTGTATTGTTTGTGTGTGTGTGTGTGTGTGTGTGTATGTGCGGTATGCCTGCATACACACTTGTGCTATGGAGCCCACACAGAGATCAGAAGACAACAAACACTCAGGAGTCAGTTCTCTCTTTCTAACCTGGAATCTGGTGATTAAGCTGAGGTCATGAGGCTTAGGCGGCAAGTGCTTTTCCTCCCTGAGCCATTTTGTAGGCCCAAGATTCTTTCTCTCCTCCATCTTCCCCTACCTCAGGATCCTCTGCAGACTTCAACTCTCATTTGACCAAAATGGTTCTCATAGCTACCCAGAAATGTAAGGAGAACATGTGGGGGAAGGAGTACTGCCCTTTTGAACTCTAGACGATGTGGGAGAAGAGAGATGTGGCTGTCCTGCAGAGGCAGCTCTGTTTCATTTCCTGTTTGCACTGGTGGCTCCATCTGCTCCCATATACAGGTGGCCACAGTAAAATCCTTGGCACCCTCCTAGATTCACCTGCCGCTTGCTTTCCCTGGCTATGCATTACCGAGACCGTCAGCTCTCACCGCAGCTCTGCTGAGCCATCTGCTTCACCCTCTCCCAAACCAGGCACTATGCTGGCATAGGCAGTGTCCTACTTGCCAAACTTATCCCCCCGTGATCATCTCTCTTCCTGGTGGGTACTCTCCCTCCGCCACCCATGCAAAGTGATTCCATCTGCACCCCACATTGGGTGAACCACAGAGCAGCCAGAGGCTCTGTCTTGTGTCTCATCTTGGTTGAGTCCAGCTCAGCAGGGCCTTTCCGGGCTAAAGGCTTACATGTAATCACACCTTCTCTGTGTTTACCCTAATAGAACCAACCCATGCTGTATTATGTATATGTATGTGTGCACACGCATGTGTGTGGAGATCAGAGGTCAATCTTGAGAGACTTTCCTCAGGCCTTGTTCATCTTTTTTATTGAGGGACCTGGGACTCACTGACTGTGCTAGTCTGCTTGGCCAGAAAGCCCCAGGGATCCTTCTTTTTCCTCTTCCCCAGCACTAGGATCACAGATGCATGCTGCCATGTTAATTTTGTTTTTTACGTGGGTCCTGAAAACCAACTCAAATTCATGTCCTGTGATTGATTGCTAGGAAAGCACGTTAGCAATTGAATTGTCTCACCAACCCCATTGTTTAACCCATTATTTGTTAAGAAAACACTCTTGCTGGGCAACCAAGGCACATACCTTTAATCCCAGCACTCAGGAGGCAGAGGCAGGTGGATCTCTGTGAGTTCGAGGTCAGCCTGGTCTACAAGAGCTTGTTCTGGGACAGGCCCCAAAGCTACAGAAAAACCCTGTCTCAAAAAAATAAAATAAAATAAAACAGAAAAAGAAAAGACTCTTGGTTTTTAGAAGAGTGCATGATCTTTGTTTCCTCTGCTTCTGTCAAGAAACAAAAAAACTATGAGAGACTTCTTTCTTTGGTTTTCACAAACCTGGAGTAACAGGCTTATCATACTACTTATTGCTCTTGGTGCATCACCTACAGGGAGTTTGCCTTCTAACCTCAGGCATCAGTAGTAGTCACGTTTCTCATTGCTGTGACAAAATACCTGATAAAAGCAACTTATGGAAGAGCTTATTTTGGCTCACAGCTCAAGGGTATAGCCCACTGCGGTGGGGAAGGAATAGCAGTAGGGGTGTGAGGTGGAAGTCACTGTCTTAGTCACTCTTCTGCTGCTATGAAGAGACACCATGACCACCACAATACTTATAAAAGAAAGCATTTGATGTGGGTTTGTTACAATTTCAGAGCTCAGTCCATTATTATCATGGCAGGGAGCATGGCAGCACCCAGGCAGAAATGGAGAACTGGGAGCTCTATATCTTGATCTGTAGGAAGAGAGAGCTACACTGGGCTTGGCATGAGCTTTTGAAACTTCAAAACATACCGCCAATGACACACTTCCTGCAACAAATCCATGCCTCCTGATCCTTCTAATCCTTTTAAATTGTGCCATTCCCTAGTGACCAAGCATTCAAATATATGAGCCTTTTGGGGTCCAATCTTGCTTTAACACCACAGTGACAGTGCACCCACAATCCAAAAGCAGCAGAGAGAATTGAGTGCACAGATCACTCTCTCCATTTCATTTAGTCTAGCGCTGTGGTCCTTTGGATGGTGCCACATTTAGAGATGGGTTCTTTCCTCCTCAGTTAGTCCAATCTAGACCTTCCTTACAGACACTGCCCAAAGGAGATTCAAGATCCTGTCAAGTTGATCGTCATTATTGACCATCACAACCTCACATGTATGGAGCCTTGCCCCCTCAAAGTGTTGGCAAGAGATTTCAATGTACAAAGCTTGTTTTCTTCTTGAGGAAAGATTCAAGAGAAAGACAGCCAATATCCAAAGCTGAAGGCAGAATACATTCTTCTGCAGAAGTGATTTTATTCCGGAACCTTTGGAAAGATCTTGAGTCCCCTTCATGCTGTGGCAGTATTAGCCCCTGGCTGGGTGCTCCCTTGACTTGCAGAATTTTTTTGTAGAGGGAAGTGGATCTCTGTGAGTTCAAGGCCAGCCTGGTCTACAAGAGCTAGTTCCAGGACAGGCTCCAAAGCTACAGGGAAACCGTATCTTGAAAAACAAAAACCAAAACCAAACCACAACAACATTTTTTTTTGTGTGTGGTGGAGTCTCCTGCTGTGTAGACCCCTGGCATCCCAGGGCACTGATATGAGGGAACTGACAGAACGGATGTTGTCCTGTGTTCAACACCTGGAGCTGTAGAGCTCCTTCCAGCCCAGGGACTTCTCTCCTTTCCTATATTTGCCCTACCCCCGGGGAAGGTGGAGTGTCTGAAGCAAATTGCATAATCACCACACTGACCTTTATTCTCTTGTCTTCATTTTCAGTGCGACAGTGACAGCGACCAGGAAGAAAAGGTAAGATGCCACCCCCTTCATTGCAGATACAGTCCATGAGGCCCCTGTGCACCGTCACTCTCCTGCTGGCACCTGCTCCCTCCTGCAGGATGTCCTATTGTTCACACTGTGACATTTTTGACGATAAGATACACCGTGCCAAATCTGTGACATCTACCTCTTTGAAACATGCCCCTCGTGTCCCCTGTGTATCACACTAACTTTTCACTTTATGGATGATGACACGTAGACCCCAAAACACTTTTCAAAAGGAACTGGGTTTTTTTTTTTGTTCATGATGAAAACATTGAACTTCCTCCTGTGTATTTATAATGTCATCTCTACCTCCCTTAGCTTGACCTCTGTGTTTGCTCTGCTTTTCCATAGCTTCCTAATAGAAATGTCAGTGGTATGCCCTAGGAATTTCCTCCCAGGGCAGTGTGGGTGGGGGATGGCCAAGAGGACTCTGCTCTCTTCCGTGGGTTGGTATTGGGGAGGGGGCGTCTCCCTAGCAGGCACACCCTTTACCTGGAGGTTGGGGCCCAGCCTCAGTGTACACAGCTCAACAAGGATGAAGACGGAACCCAGGCTTTGAGCCTCCAGAGGATGGAATCTGAAGCCAGTAAAGTAGGTTTTCATTTTCTGTTGACTGAAGCAAAAGGTTTGTGGTATGCTTTTTTTTTTCCTTCCTAGCTGTTGGCATCTACCAACTAGGTGCCTTTCCATTTTCACTGATGTCATGTGTAATTTGAAAACTTACCGGAATCTCAGAATTTATGTGCTGCTTGGTACCCAAACAATTGGCCAGTCCCCCCCTTACCCTGTACCCTGTTCCGTGGTCTTCACTTCCGGCTTGCTGGCTGATGCTCCCCAGAATCCCACGGTTTCATGGGTAGTGATTGTTCCCGCATCCATCTCGGACTTTCTCCCTCCGCCTCCACAACAGCCTCCAGGAGAGATCTGAAGGCTCCTGTTCTCCGCTGTCATTAATTTGAATTCAGCATATGTAGCCGGTTATAAAACTCGAGACATCATCATCTGAGCAGGTCAAGCATATTCAGATGAAGACAAATGGTGCTTATTTGATTTCCCTTAAAATCAGGAAATGAAAAAAGTGCTCTCTGGAGAAATCACGCTCCGCCTGACTTGGATGATAGACCAGCGCGGTGTCCCCCAGATAAGAACAGGCTCTCGCCTGGAGGTTTTTATCTCTGAAGGACGGCCAGGACTGTCAGCTTGCTGACATGTGCATTATCCATGTCATTTTAAACAAAGTGACCTATGGAAGGGTGCGCCGTGCTGTGACATGGTAATGGGCTGTTGGATGACAGCGGAAGTACACGCTGGGTGGGGGGCTGAGGGCTCTCCTTTTGTTTAACTGACAAGTTGAGGCTTCCTACCTCCAACTCCCAGCCCCCTCCCAGGAGGGAATTTTAGCTTTTTGGACTTAGGACCTTGGGTACCTCGGGCAGCCAACATGTGCCAGGGATGGGTGACATCAAGCAAAATGCATTCAATGCCCCGAACTATCTCCAAGGTCATGTAAAAAGTAGCCATAATTCTGTGGGGGTGTCTCTGGCACCCAGGAAGGTGCCGAAACCTTTTGACTGTTTTAGGGCCTTTACTGGCAAGCAAGAACTGAGCTCACTTCTCCAAGAGCGTGAGTTTTATTCAAGGTCTTACTCTCTATGCATAGTTGTGTGTGAGCATCTTCCTGTATGGGCAGGTGCATGTGCATTCGTGTGCTTGGGTATCATTATCTGGTACTGTCTACCTGATTTTTTATATACTCTCTTGCTGGCCTAGAGCTCATTAAGTAAGCTAGGCTTGCTGGCCAGCAAACTACAGGGATTTTCTTGTCTCTGCCTGCCCAGTACTAAGATTACAAGACTGTGGGTTCTGGACATTGAACTCATGTTTGAACAGCAGGCACTTCCAAGAAATCTCTTCCCCTAGCCCGGAGATCTTTATTTAAAAAAAAAAAACTGAATGTGTGTGCCTGCCATCTCAGTATTTAGGAGACTGAAGCAGGAGAATTCCAAGTTCCAGGGCGTCATGTGTGACGTAAGGAGGCTCTGTTTCACATACGTAAAGTGAATTCCATATTGAGACATCTGTCTGCAATAGGGAAGGTGGTAAAAATTCCCCTTTGCCATTCCTCAGTATCTTGATCACAACGCTTGGCCTTGGTCATGCCTCAGAATCCCCAAGGAAGAACCCCAGGCCTGGCCTCCACTCCAGGTCTCTTACCCTGGAGTCTCTGGGGACATCAGTCATCATTAATCTGCAAGATCTTCGGACTCTCATAGCTCCTGGAGTGAAGCCGCTGGCGGGCATTAGAAGTAGTGGAGGGGACATCCGAGGGGGTTGAAGCAGCAGCAGAGGGCTAGCTAGAAGGAACGGGTGTGGAAGGTGAGTACCAGGCTGTGAGGAGGGAGGTACCAGGCAGGTTCAAGGGTGAGAAGTCAGTGGGATAGGGGGGCGAGGGTCACTAGGCACATTTTTTCTATGCTTGGTACACCCCCTGCCTAGGCCCGGGGCTGTAATTTGTTTGCACCTGAAGATCATGCAGGCCTTTGTAACTGGGAGCTGCACTTGACACTCTTATGTGTTATCCGTGCCCTGACAGAGTGTTTCTCCAGGGGTTTCCCAGCAGGAGCCCAGGAGCCTCTAATTGCACCAGTGCCTGCCTGGCCCTGGCGTAGTTAAGTCTTCCAGGCTTCTCCTTTTCCAGCTGAGACAGGATAGTGTTTATTGCCAACCTGAACCCCATTCTCCGTGCTTTGCAGGGGCCCTGTCAGCCTGCTCTATGGTAGGGCCTCTTCCTGTAGCCCCTGAGCCCACCAGGGTGCTTGCTGGCACCGCTTGGAGGATTTGAATACAAATATGAATTGCTAATAGTGAAGTAGATGCCACTCAGCATCCTGGGATCCCTTCAGCAAGTCCCACTGGGGATGCTGTTGTAGCCAAAAGTGAGGCTTGCGGGAGGGACCTGGTGGGAATTCTCTCCGGAAGACCTGTCATTCTTACTCCGTGGGGATCCGCAGAACCGGCAGTCTAAAATTAGGGTACGGTATTTCACACAGCTGACTGAATTAAGATAAACTCTGCTTTCTTCTGATAGGAAGCTATAATTTATAAAATGATACCCTTACTAATTAATGTGAAAGTATCTGGGAAAGGGCTGGGAAAGCAGCTGAAACGCTGGAGACAGACGCGCCATGGAAGGGATCTGATGAGACCCCACTTGGAGCATCCTCTGCCGCGGGAACGCATTTCATGTTAGCAGCAGAGAACCTGGAAGACTCCTGGGAAGGGAGAAATTGGGTGGGGAATTAAGTAGGCGGTGAACCCAGCATCTTGGATGTGGGATGTCTCTTCATATGTCATTAGGAACAAGGAAGAGGCAGCACTTGCCCCCTTATTATCCAAATTAAGCAATTACACCAATCCCACACTGGAAAAGAATTGCTATCAGGAGAACAATGAGGCGACATAGTATTTCTGCGTACTTGGTCTATATTTTCTTTGGTTTTCTCTTTTCTCTCACACTGGCAGCACCTGTGCTATGTGAAGCAATACCCCTCATTTGGTTATAAAGTTAATGTCAAGGTTTAAAGTCACAGTCTTTCCACCCACCCACTCTCTCTTCTCTGTGGGCCATGGGACGGCTGGTCAGAAGGAATCTCTGGTCTTGTTTCTGGTTCTGTCTCCTAATTTCCTGTGTGCAGGATGATTCTTGGAATTGTCCCGTAGAGATGGGATGGCACAGCCCCGCCCGGGTTCTTGTAGGAGTAGATTTCAGGCTCCCCTGCCCTGGGCTCAGTGTGAGCTGTGGTTTGTTTACTAGGCTCAAGGCTCACCTTGGGAGGGAGGAAAGCTGGGTCCTAGCTCACATAGCTTGAGTTCTGCAAGAGACCCACAGGGCTCCAGGGGAACCCAGGGCTCAGCTCTCATCCCCAAGGACACTTCCTGTAACAGACTGGATGGAAGCACAAAATTGTAAAAGGTCCGTAAAACGGCCTCTTTTTAACCCCCTTATCCACACATATTACTCATATACACTAGAGTAAGGTGGGTTTGTCTTAAAATGAGAATGAAGTAATACGCGGTACAGGTTTTGTCCCATTGGCAGCTGTTCCTGGGTGTCAAACTCTTCTCTTTACAGGGGAACGTTCTTACTCAGGCTTCAAGGGACCAGATGTAGTTTTGTTGTTTTGTTAATTTTGTTTAGCCCCACCCCCAGAGATAATATTCAAACAGCTTCTGAAGTAATATTTTTCTCACTCTGTTCATTTGCTCTTTGAGACTTTCGTACAGCGTGTATTTGTTGTTGTTGTTGTTGTTGTTCATTTGTCTGAGGCAAGGCCTCCTGTGTAGCTATGGTTGGCTTAGAGCTGTGTCAACCGGGCTGGCCTTGAACTCACAGAAATGTGCACGCCTGCTTCTGTGGGGATGAAAGGTGTGCTCCACCACATTTGGGCTCTCATACAATCTATATCGCTCACTTTCGCCTCCCAACTCCTCCCAGATGCCCAACCCCCTTCCCTACCCATCCAGTGTTATATCCTCTTTAGAATTTTTTCATCTTTTATTGCTACATTTATTAATTTTTAAGTTTTAATGCATCTTTAGTTAATAATTAATTAATATAATAATAAATAGGATTATATCAGTTTTCCCCTTCCCTTTCTGCTCTTCGACACGCTCCCCTATGCCCTCCCTATTCCTGAGTTAATATTTTAGCAACAAAACTGGGTCTGGAAATAGAGCCTTGTGAGTAACACTCTTACTCAGTGTGCCAGGAAACCCTAGGTCCCATCCTTAGCACCACATAAACCAAGCCAAGTGGTATATGCTCATAATACCTGCTCTTGGGAGGTAGAGGCAAGAGGAGCAGAAGTTCAAAGCCATCTTCAGCAACATAGTCAGTTGGAGGCCATCCTGGGCTACTTGAGACCTTGTCTTCAAAAAGCAAAACAAAACAAATGTTTTCTTTAATTGTTGTTCTTGGTTATAATGGTCTCACATATGTGAGAAGGGGGTGGCTTATTTTCCTAATACAGTAGAGACCACACACACACACACACACACACACACACACACACACACACAAACCACACTTCACTTGGCTCAGGAAGGACTTTGAAACCACTGAAAAGTCCAGCTGAAGATGAGGCATGTGGCTTTGTGCTTATAATGGAAGAGTTCTATCTCTTGGTTGCCAGGCCATGTGTTACCCTTGTGAAAGCCTATGCATCCTCAGCAACATTCCAGAAACTGAGAAGGCCCTCAGTGTTGTTTGTGGAGACTTCAGCTGTGATTTGGCAATCAGCTGTGTCCTGATCCAGCTGCAGAGATGGCTCAGTGGATTAAGAGCACTCGCTGCACAAGCATGAGGATCTGAGTTCAGATCCTAGCGCCCACATAGATATACCGATGTGGTCATAAGTGCTTTTAACTCCCGTGTTGTAGGAGGTGGAGACAGGAGGATTGGTGGGGCTTGCTGGCCATCTGCTTAGTTCCAGGTCCAGTGAGAGAGACCATGTATCAAGGGAATAGGCTTAGAGCGATAGAGAAATATACCCAACATCCTCTTCTGGCCTTTGTGTTGCCATGGAAACACATCTGCACATAACCCCTCTACACAATCACACACACAATGCACACACACACACACACACACACACACACACACACACAGAGCGCGCTGCCCTAATTGAGAGACAACTGAGATAAGCTACCCTTTATTTCAGCCAGAAAAAGAATCTTCATTGTCCAACTCTCACAGAAGCAGAGCAAAGAGCCACCGCCCGAAAGTGTAGGACCTGTGGTTCTTGTGTTTGTGGCTCTACCTCTTTGCTCAGCACTGGGCAGAAAACAAAGCCCTGGAGATTTTGCTGGAGTTGCTTTTTGGTTCCTGTGGGAGAACATGCCGAAGAGGCCTGGCACTCAAACCCTGGGTATTCCCCAGCCACCCCAATGTCTCTGCTTTCTGGACTCCAACAAATGTGCAGTCTCTTCCCCGGGCCTCTGTACTTCTCTTGCAGTTTGATTTTCTCATAAAAACATTTCTAAGCCATTTGTAAATTTCCCAGCATTTGGGGGGGGGCAGTTTCTGCAGGGGTTGGCTGGGTTTGAGGAGCTTTTTCATTTTGGAGTCTCAATTTCCAAAATGCCTATCAACCTCTCCTCAGCCCTCCAATATTATGTCTGGGTTAAGATGACATTTTATTATTCTTCCAATGTTACTGTGTTTCCAGTCGGCCTAATTATCCCCGTATCCACCCCAAATTCCTATTGATGCCATCCTCAGATTAAATTTCCACTGAAAATTATTTTAAATCCTGAACCTTGTTATGTTTTTCTTTTCCCCTTCATAGCATTTTCAGGCCAGAGTAAAACTGGGTGTCTGTGAGCAGTAATCTTTCCAGTATCTATCATTTCATTTCGTATCCCTGAAAAGCATGGGTTATAATGCACAGACTTACCTTTTTTGTTTTGTTTATGGGTGAGGGCAGTGCATGTGCGCCATGGCATACATGTGCAGAACAGAGGACAGCCTGTGGGAGTCAGCTCCCTCCTTCCACCAAGTGGGTTTCGGGGATAGAACTCATCTTCCAGCTTAGAAGCAAGAGTTTTACCCACTGAGCCATCCTAATGGCTCCCCATATAAATTTTTACATGTAGGTAGGAATTGTTGGAAATTTGTCAGCTGTCGTCTGCTAAGCTTTTGTTTCTTGGGGTGAATGGAATGAAGAGTAAGGGAAATAGGATTCCCATGGAAACATTTCATTTTTCACAGTGGTGGATCTTAGAGAGGGGCCCTTGAAGACTAGTTTCTGATTTCTTTGAGCCAGCCAGCTCCCAGGCTATAGACAAACCACCCTATGGTACTGAGCCTTGGCATTACTGTTTATATTTGGCATTTACTGTTGGATTAGTTGTCTTACATTGGATGTCCTGGATTTTCCATATAGGTGTCTACCTCAACAGCAAGACCTAACCCAAAGTATAATAAGTATATGATGTCTGTGTGTGTGCATGCGTGTGTGCCTGTGTGTATGCATGCATGCATGTGTAGGTGGGGTGTCTTATGGAGTCAAGGATTACTTTGAGCTCCTGATCCTCCTGATCCTCCTGATCCCTAAGTTCTTGGATTACAGGCATTACCACTACATCTGGCTTACGCATTGCTGGGGATGGACCCCAGGCCTTTGTGCATGATAGGCAAGCATGCTTCCTACTGAGCTATATCTCTAGCCTCATGATTGCCAGTGTTTTTCTCTTGCCGGGATGACAATAGCATATCACAAGAGCTATTTCATTCTTTAATCTCTTTTGAATACATGAAGGGAGAAAAGGCATAGTGGACAGACTTGGGCACCTATGTGTTGGTTCATGTATGTAACTGAAGGGAATGTGCCAGTGGTTCATTGTCTGTCTGCTGCTTCCTTCAGCTGGTCGTATATGTGCACACATTCTTTTTCTCTCATATGCATGGTGGAGTCTGGACTCAGCTGGAGCTTCCTGTAACCAGAGAAATCTGTTCTTTCTCCATCCTTCAATCATCAGTCTGGATTTGGGAAAGCATAGCAACTGAGTAAAGATCTAACTTACATAATACGTCTCATGAGCTCATGTAATTGGTAACGAGTCTCATTTGACCTATGAAAGGAGTTCTGGAAACATCTGAAATTGATCACGTGATTCTGCATCCCTATTCTCTTGGCTGAGCTATGGTCTGGGGTTTTATGGCTTCCATGAAAGGATAGTTGCAGAGCCATAGACCGGTGTGCTGGAGTTGATGGCTGTGGGCCTTAAGGGATTGAGCACAGCCCCTCAGAAACCTGGTATCAAACATATCTGGACTAAGGCCACTTTAAATGACAGATCCTATCTCAATAGCTTCTTAGGGAAGCCTGTGTTGCTCTATGGCTATCCAAAGAGTCTTTTTTATTCCATATCAGAGCAGAGCGTGCACTATACTCAGCAGAGGTGTGAAAATTTCTCTTTAATCATAGGCATGTATGCGTGTGTGTTCACATGGCTGCTTGAGTTCGTCCCACTGCATCTTCTACATAGTACCATGGCTTTAGCTAACTGTTCCTCATAACTATCCCATTTCAGTGTGATCAGTGCAATAAGATGTCTGTACTAGGATGTATTACTGACTATCTCGGCTCTGTTCTGCAGAGAAGTCTCTCACAACTTCCTTTGAGGAGCTTTTTAGTTGGTACAGTGCTTGCCTTGCAAGCATGGAGACCAGACTTCTATCTCTGTATCCATGTTAAAGAGCTATGTATGGTGGTACGTGCCTGCAATTGCACTGCTGAAGAGGTAGAGGCAGGAAGATCCCTGGACTCTTGAGGCAGCTAGCCTAGACTACATAATGGACTCTAAGTCCACTAGAGACCCTATCTCAAAGAACAAGATGGCTAGCTCCTAAGGTGGTGTCTTCTGGCTTCTAAATGTATATGTACACAGGTGCACATTTGCATGCGTGTACATGCACACAGAGCTCCCCAAATTCAATGGATGAATTACTTTTTCTTCTTATTAATGCTACATCTGAAATGTTCCCCCTTGTGTCCAGTGTCGAACTTTTCCAAATCAGATTGGTAGCTGCTAACAATAGAATTATGTGAAATCTCCAATTCTCTGAAGCCAGAAGCAGCTTTCTCCATTGTTGTCCCAACCATGGCTTGAATTATAATCTGCCAGAGATGGGAGTAAAGCGTATGAAACTCACATCAACTAGGAACCCCTGAAATGGACAGTTAGTGTTCAAGATCCGTGTGCTCTTTATTTTCTTTGGGAGATTTCTAATGACTTTTCAAGGTTCTGGGTTCATGCTGTCAACATGTAGGTGCTACTAATGACAAATTGAGAGTAGATTCGAGAAAATTATCTTTTTTAAAAAAAAAATATTTATTTATTATGTATACAATGTTCTGTCTGTGTGTATGCCTGCAGGCCAGAAGAGGGCACCAGACCCCATTGCAGATGGTTGTGAGCCACCATGTGGTTGCTGGGAATTGAACTTAGGACCTTTGGAAGAGCAGGCAATGCTCTTAACCTCTGAGCCAACTCTCCAGCCCCAAGAAGATTATCTTAATAATAATAATATAAAGAAATAATATCTCAAGCCTGATGTGGGATTTCTTTAATCCCAGCACTCGGGAGGCAGAGGCAGGCAGAGCAGAGCAGATCTCTGTGAGTTCAACTGGTCTACACAGAGAGTATCCAAGGCCAGCTAGTGTGACATAGTGAGACTTTGTCTCATAAAACAAAAAGACAGCAACCAAAACATACAGAGAGAGAGAGAGAGAGAGAGAGAGAGAGAGAGAGAGAGAGAGAGAGAGAGAGAGAGAGAGAGAGGCAGAACCAGACAGACAGAGACAGAGAGACAGAGAGAGAAAATGTATTAAAGAGTGTGCTACATTATTTAGAACACTTGCACAAACATCTTTTTATATATGATCTGCTTAGGTGTGTACTTTGAGGACCAACATGTAGTCCTTCAAAGACTTTTATCTTCTCAAGCCCATGTCTTTATCTTACAAGCTAAGAAAATGGGATGTAAGTTTGGTTCAAGAGCCAGGGTTTGAGGCCTTTTCCACTTTAGCCTAGCCTCCTCTCCTGTTAACAACAGCATCCCCAGAAAAATCACATACATAAAAGCAGGAAAGATTGAATCATTTGGCTTCTAGTTCTGCCTGTGGTCACTTGGCATCATAGCTGTGGGCTTGTGGCCCAGCAGAACTTTATGACAGGGAGTGGTGTGGTGGAGCAAAGATGCTGAGTCAGTGGTAGCCACAGAGCAGAGAGAGAAAGAAGAAGGAGGAATCAGGGGCCTCGTCTAGACTCCAAGACACACTCCCACATTAATTACCTACTTTCTGTATCTAGACCAAACCTCCTTAAGTTTCTACCACTCCAGCTTGGTTCCCAGCTAAGGACCAAACCTCCAAATGAGGCTCCAGATCCAAATGATCACAGATGACGGATGTACAGGAACCACACTAGAACCTGCGATGGGTGCTGTTTGGATGAAGACTCGAGGTATCATCTGTCCATTTGCCATGATTCCAGCTCTATTAAATACCACACCATGACAGTCAGCACTGAGTAGATTCAAATGTCACCTGGTAGCAGAGGCATGGACATTCTGGTGTGTGCCTCTTATTTTTTCAGCTTAGTAAACAGTTATCCAAGGTGTGTTCATTTCTGTTCTGTCGCTGTGATAAAGTAATCTGGAGATATGTGGGTTAGGGAAGAAAGGGTTTGTTTTGGTTTACAGTTCCAGAGGAGACATAGTCTGTCGTGGTAGGGAAGCCATGGCAACGGGTATGTGAGGCCAGCCAGACAGTCAGGAAGCAGAGAGCTCACACTTCATCCACACGTAGGAAGCAGAGAGAGTCAGTCAGAGATGGAGAGAAAGACAGAGGGACATACAGAGAACAAAAAGTGGGTCTAGACCTCAAAACACACCTCCAGCGATATACTTCCTCTAGCAAAGCTCTACCTCCTAAAGGTTCCACAACCTTCCCAGACCATACCATGGACTGGAGAGCAAGTGTTCAGATAGGTGAGCCTAAGCCGCTACACAGAGGCAAGAAGGAAAGCCTTTACCTAAGTAAGACATGTAGTTCTCTTCTAACGTGGGTGTAATGGAGTCTGCCCTGTGGACTGTGATAGTTGAGTAGATGCATAGGCCAGGCAAACCATTGGAATAAACGTCACCCATGTCGTGTTATGGAACTCAGTTTTCTCTTAAGTATATGCATGCACACATGTGTGCGTGTATGTCAACATATAATATTTAGTTAAATACTAGGTTCCTGGGTAATTCACCCCAACGGTCTACCAATGCCAATACACAATAAGTACCCTGAAGGTATTAGCATTATATCTAAGAGTTGGTTACTGAGTATTCAAGTCTCAGAAAGGAAGAGGGACTCGCCTTCATGCCCAAGCATTGTCCAGGAAGACCTCGGCCTGGAATAGAGGCTTTTTTTAGCGTCTCCCTCCCATGAGGCTGGTCGAGACTGATGTCCATCTGTGACCAGCACGTGGGAATGAGCTATAACTATCACTCCCACACATGATGGTTTGACCCTTGTTCATCACTTGATCTCACTCCCTCACCCAGAACCCTCTCATCCACCCAGGCATCAGTCCCGACCCTTGGGAGCAATCTCTGCATCCCTTGGGGCCACAGGGCCTATCCTTTCTGGGCACCGAAAGCGAGAAGGCATGTCCCCGAAGCTCAAATGGCAGTAAATATCTGAAGTGGCCATGTTCGCATTAAAGATTATGTATTTGCCACTAAGGGGAGAGTATAGTGTTTATCGGCTGGAGTGTGAACCAGCTGAGCTGATTACGGCATGGCACTCCGTCAGCCAATGATTGTCCCATCTTTTATCATCCGTGTCAGCACCAAGGAGGAAGAGAATGGATAGCCCCTTTACCCCTTCCTTCCCTGCCCCCTCCCCTCCCCCTTCTGTCTCCCCCTTTCTCTCTCTCTCTCCCTCTGTACCCATTTTGTATAGAAAATTTGTATTTACTTTGGGAGTGTAATTTGTTCCTCATGGATAATGTGACCCTGAGCGGAGCCGGATCATGGGTTAGTTGAAGTGATATTTTCCGCTAATGGTAGTCGTACATCACTGCTGTCAGCTCGGGTTAGGAGGCAAGCACATTACAGCTCCATTTTACCTCTGCAGGCATCTGGGATTATTTGCCATAACCGAGTATGACATGACCGCACTACAGAGTGCATTAAAATTTTACTGGCTTCTCAGGCAAGTTCCTGGCTCCAGTGAGCGCTTCAGGCAGGCAGTCGGATGGGGGACCCAAGGGCCCTGACTTCCTACATAGAGGCGTAGAAGGTGGAGGTAGCCTAAGATGGGCTGTTTTTCCCTCACTCTGAGAAAAAGAGTCGGGAAAATCTTGGGAGATAGAGGGCAGGTGTATGTGTCTCTAGATACCTCAGGCTGACAGGTGACAGGCTGCCCCGTGTAGGTAACCAGGGGCTGACTGAAGTGGATCCTGCAGTGGGAGCTATCCTGTGCATCAGCTCATAGCATATGGGAAATCAGTCCTTCTCCAAGGAGATGCCAGGGTAAGGAGGTCACTACCAAGCCCTGGGCAAATTCTCGTTGGTTTTGTTTGTCAGAGGCCAGACTAAACCAAGGGAGTGAGAGTCTTTAGTGTGCTAGAATCCGTGCTGTTTGTGGAGCTGGACGGAGCATTTAATAAGCCGGGTGGTGATGGACACAGGTAATCCTAACACCGGCGGAGGAGGCAGGAGGATCAGAAATTCAAAGGTCAGCTTCATACGTAGGTTAAGACCAAGCTGGATTATAAGAGCCTCTGCTTTAACCACAGCAAAAACAAAAGGCTGGGGTTGTAGCTCAGTCAATAGAGCATTTAGGTAGTATACACAAAGCTCTGGGTTTGATTTTTATTACCTCATAGACTGGGCGTGGTGTTGCCAGCGTTTAGGAAGTGGAGGAAGGAGGATCAAGAGTTCAAGGTCATCTTTGGTTACAGTGCAAATTCAAGGCCAGTCTGAGACCCTTGGTCAAAACTGTGACGTCAGCAAAAGGACTGGTGCCATAGCTTAGTTGATCCAGGGTGGGCTTCAAATGCACAAAGACCTGGATTAGGTACCCAGCACCATATAAACTGGATATGGTAGCACACAACTGAGATGGCAATATTCTCACGGAAGCAAGAGGGCCAGGAAGTCAAGGTAGTTCTTGGCTACACAACAAGCTCAAAAACATCCTAGGCTACATGAGACCCTGTCTCCAAAGGCACAGTAAGGCCAAAAACATCTGCCCAAACATTCTGCACATTCTAGCATGTCTCTATGGGAAGCTGTATAGGCGTGAAGACGCCTATTTTATTTATAAGGAAGCTGAGGTCCAAAGAAGCTTTGTAACTTTATATACTAATGGCAGAAATATGTTCCTGACCCATTTCTTATTACCTATGAGGTTTTTATCCTGTCTGTTAGAAATAAAAGGGTTTACCTGAGGCACAGCTAATGTACTTTATACACACCTACTATTGCGATCTAACTGCAGCCTTTATATAGTTGATAAATGATAATTATTGAGGAGTAAAGGAGATCTGTGCACCCGAAGTCTCACCCACACCAATGATAGATCAAGGTGTGTATGTAGGTCAGTTTACAACTTGTGGGAGTCAGTTCACTCTTCAACCCCATGGGGATTAAACTCAAGTCCTCTGGCCTGGAAGCAAGCACCTCCACCTGCTGCCCCATCATGTTGGCCCCAGACCAAGGTTTAACCTTCCTTGGTCGACCTTGGAGGCCGTCCTCTCTGCCACCAAGCAGGACTCTCACTCATAGAGCCAAGCCTGAAAGCTGAAGGGTGAAGACCGGGGACATCATAACATGTTGGCATAAAAGGAAACGTTCAAAGAGTGTTTTGTCACTTTTCAGTTGTAACTCAGCTAACATCCAACAAAATATTGCTCAGTGAAGACAGCCTGTGATGAGCTTTAATTAAGTCATAAGTCCTGTTCACAGTTAGCACATTGCTCGAATGCAAATGGCTCTTCTAAGGGCCTTGACAAGCGTTTATTTTGATCAGTTAAGACTTACAGTCACTCCAACAAAATGCTTCATACCACTTAGCATCCCTTAATATTCTTACCGGGAAAGAATTCAGTGTAGGGGCTAGAGATGAGACCCAGTTGTTCAGTTGGTAGAGTGCTTGTCTGGAGTTCTTGAAGCCGCCCCTGGGTTCCATCCTAGGCACCTCGTAAACTGGGTGTGATGGTTCAAGCCTGTCATCCCTTGCTCTGGAGGTGGGGGCGGGAGGATCGGGAGTTTAAGATCACCCTTGGCTATACAATGAGTTGGAGCACAGCCAGAGAGCTACATAAGACTCTGTCTCAGAAGAAAAGAAAGAAAGGAGTGTGGGTGCTGGAGCAATGGCTCAGTGGATAAAAACACTTGCTGTGAGACCATAAAGACAGAGTGGATCTTAGCACCCAAATAAAAAGTTGGATGTAGCTGAATATATTTATAACGCTTCCACTGGGGGAAGCAGAGGCAGGAGGATTGCTAGGTCCAGATTCACTGAGGAATAAGAGAGGACAGAGCAGAACCCCCGACATCCTCTTCTCACCTCCATGCTCACATACACATATGCACAGAAAGACATAAAGAATTCAGCATGAACTTATGTGAGATCCTGTGGTTTTTCACAAAGACAAACTGAGCAGATTAGGGACCTCAAGTGGCAGGTACACTGAAAGGATTGCAAATTCCACATTTCCGGGTTCTGGGTGCTAGATGCTGAACTGGTATCCATGGGGTGAACACTGCCTTTCCTTCTAGCCAGAAAGGCCTCCCTTTCTTCTAGTCCTGGGATGCTTGGCCTCCACCATCCTCGCTAGCAGCTGTGCATGTGGTAGAGTCATCATGTGTAGGACTTAGTAAACGATGCATGAACTGAGTAAGACCTTGATCCTGCAGGGAGACATCTGTTAAAGGCAAGAGAAGGAACCATGGGTAGGCAAAGCTTTTCTCTCTGGAAACTTGGAAATTAAGTAGCATGACAGGGTTGGTGCTCCCTGGCCTCGCTCCTTTCTATGGGCTCACAACATCAACATTGATACTTCCCAGCCAGATCAGAGTGGGTCCAGGCTCCTGACCTGGGTTTCTTCTCTGGTCTGAAATTCAGTCACTAGGGCAGTAAAGAATGAGGACAGAAGTATTGATCCAGTCATAGAAAAGTAATTATCCCTCCAGGATGGGCTGTTTAGAATGCAATCATAATTTTAAATAGCATGTTCCCCAGAGGCAGCATAACAGCATATGGTTGTCTTTGTTTAAGTGAGGTCACACTGGTACACTCCCTGCTTTCTGGACCCCAGTGATGTGTGCAATCTAAAATGAGTACATATTTACAAAACTCGGCTTAACCAGCAAGCCACGTACCAAGCGATTATTCGATTATTCATGATAGACTTGTGTGACCTTGTACAAGAAAACTCCACGAATCGTGAGATCGTTTTAGAACTCTCTGGCTTTAACAGCTTCAGCAGGTGTTCAGTTTGGGTTATGTTTTATTTTTGTTTAAGATAGAGTCTCACTATATACTGCCAGCTGGCCTCCCACTCCGAGCCCTCCAGCCTCACTCAGAATCTCAAGTTCTGGGATTACAGGCAGGTGCTAACACACCTAGTTTGATAATACTTTTTTTTTAATTTGCAAACAGCATATAAACAAACCATGGATAGTGAAGTGTGCAAACTATTGACATCCAAATACATATTAACCAAGCTATCAGAAAGTCTGGGGAGGTGACTCAGCGGTTAAAGTACTTCCTGCACACATAGAAGCCAGAGGTGGCATATGTGTCTGTAACGATAGAGCTAGGTGGGAGGTGGGTGCAGAGCAGAGACAGGTGGATCCATTGCCAGCCAGACCAGATGATTTATGAGCTCCAGCTTTAGAGCATGCATGGTCTCAAAAAAGGTCAGGGATGGGGGTAATAGACAGTGACCAAGGAAGACACCCAGTATGGACCTCTGGCTTCCATACCAATGTGTACACACCCAAGCAAACATATACATACAACATGGGCAAAAAAAAATGTCTGGGATCTGCAACTAAGAAATACTGAATCCTCTTTTCCCCTGTGTACTCTAATAGCGATGGTTTCTGAGACTGGGTTTCTCTTTTTGGTAGGAATCATGACCCATCCACAGTTTGGCATCAACCAGAAGAAGGACCCCCTTTCCTTTTCCATCCTAGTTAGCAAGACCCAAGGAAAGGATTCTGGTTGGCTAAGATGAAGTCACTTGTCCAGGGTAGACAAAGGGACCGTGGGGGCAAACTGCCCTTCTTCAGGTACTCCAGCTTGCAGCTGTCCTCTGGGAGAAGGCCTGAGCCCTGCTGCTCCAGGTGTAACTGTATATTTGACGATGGAGTCAGCGGAAAGCCCGGCATGGTGATAGGTAGGCAACTGGCCGTTTGTTCTGTGAACCCCTACCTAACCTACCCACTGCTAGTCAGCCACAGACTCTTTCTTAATCGTCCACAGTTAACCCTTAAAAAGCAGTTGCAGGGGCTGAGGAATCCCCAGAATCTACGTTAAAAAGTCAGGTGTAGTCATCCACGCCTGCAACCCTAGAACTGAGGTGAATGCGAACTCCAGGATTGCTGGGGCTTGTTGTGCACCACGTAGCTGCAGATTCAATAACAGACCCTGTCTCCAGGGGAAAGATGGAGAGCGGTGGAGCAAGGCACCCACTTTCTTCTCCAGCAAGCATGCATGTGTACCACACACTCTTGGACACGCTGTCACTAAAGTTAGCAGGGCTGGGGTGTAGCTGAGTGGGTAGAGTGCTTATCTAGCATGCCCAGAGTCTTGTGGTCTCTTCCCAGCATCTCAGAAGCTGGGTGTGGTGGCACACCTCAGTAATCCTGGCACTTGGAATATATGGATAGGCGGATCAGATCGGGATCATTCTCGATGACATAATGAGCCCACCCTGGGATACACGCGACTGTGTCTCAAAACTAGTAATCTTATTAAAATAAACAAATAATAGAGATATTCACAGACTCTAAAATGTAGATGTGTTTTCAGTTATACTTAATAGTTGTGTAAATATTCAGCACATTTAAATACCATTTACAGATTAATTCTGTCTTACTGAAACAATTAACGCTGTAGAAAGGCATGGGATTTTAAAAGCGTGATTGTTCATGTATACATGTATTGAGAATAGACCAGAATTCATTAATATTTTAAGGATAGTAGTTGATGAGTTCCTCCCCAATTATAAGACAGCCACCTTGAGAGACATGAAGGTCTTTGAAGTCACTGGGATGGTAATTACTAAATGACTTTATCTAGGGTACGAAATGAAACCTTCTCTTCCAAAGGGATTTTAGTCACCTCAAAGAACTGACAGGGTCCTTCCACAGCAGCAGGCAGTCTTGCTAGGATGAGTATCTTAAGCGTGGAAATGAGATGCTGGAGATGTAGTTCAGTGGGTCGAGTGCTTGCCTAGTATCCGGGAAGCGCTGAGTTTGATCCCCAGTACCACCTAAGTCAGGCATGGTGGGGCACACAGTAATAAAGGAATTCAGAAAATAGAGACAAAGGGATCAGATGTTGAAAATCACCCTTAGAGACAAAGGAGGTTGGAGGCCAGCCCGAGCTGTGTGAGACCCTGTCTCTGATAGATGGATGGACAGGCAGACAGAGAGACAGATGAACAGACAGACAGATAGGAAATTCAGTCTTTACTTTTTGCTGAAAATTTAACCTCGAGTGCCCTGAGCCAAGCATCTTGGGAGCTGGGGATAGAAAGATGGCTAAGGTATACGAAGCCTTTGGGAGATACTTTATAATTAAGGAGAAAGCCAAGGTACCTTGATGAAGTCTAAGAATCTGGTAGTCCTGCTGCCCAGGAGACCAGAAAATGGACCCATTCTGTCTAGGGACGGCAGCATTCACGCTAGCCCTCACTGAAGTCAGCAAGTATCAAGGTAGCAGGGCCAGTACAGATATACTAGTGGTGAAACACAATGACCTAAAGGCAAGTTGGGGTGGAAAAAGGTTTATTTGACTTACATGTCTGCATTGTAGTCCATCACTGAAGAAGTCAGGACAGGAACTCATATAGGGCAGGAAGCTGAAGGCAGTAGCTAATGCAGAGGCCACGGGGGTGGGGGGTCCTGCTTACTGGCTTGCTTCCCATGTCTTGCTCAACCTGCTTCTTTTGAACCCAGGGCCACCAGCCCAGGGATGGCACCATCCACCGTAAGCTAGCCTGTCCCCATCAATCACTAATTAAGAAAACGCCTTACAGCTGAGTATTATGGAGGCATTTTCTCAGCTGAGGATCCTTCCTTTTGGATAACTCTAAAATTCTATGTCAAGATAACATAGACTGGCCAGCACAATAGGCAAAGGGAAATTCATTTGTAAAGAAGGGGGAAAGGAAACAAGCAAGCTGAGCAGAAGCATTCCCATCTCCATCTCCTCATCTTCATGGATGACGGGCAAGCACCCTTAGCATACTGCCTCAGCAACCAAGAGCCACTCCTTCCGCTGTGCCTTTGTCCTCTCGGGGGGACCATACCTTCAAATCATGAGCACAAACAAGCCCTCTCTTACATTGCCTTTTCCCAGGCAAATTGTTGCAGCAAAGTGTGAGTGTTAGCCTGTGGAGAAAAGCCGGAGAATGTGTGCTGAGACAGATCCAGGCTGATGGCAGGATGTCGGAGAGGACAAGAATAAAAAGCTCGGCAGGGGAAGGTTTGGATTTGATCGTGACAGTTGCCACTCAGGACTGTCAGTGAAGGGCACATCAGATTTGACTTTGGAAGAAGAGAATTCAGGTGGAGGCATGTGAGGATTGGAGTGGATGTGGGGGACACCTCGGCTAGAAGGTCCAGCGAGGACATCATTGATGAGTGAGATCTCAGAGTTACAGAGAAGGGAAGAGTTAGGGTTTGGAACCAGTTCTCAAGTGAATTGGTTTCCTAGGAGCAGAGATGTGAGCAGGAAGGGCAGCGGTGAGTTGTGGGTGGCTCTGCCTTCATGTGAAGCTGATGAGGGCGGGGTTTTAGATTCGTTTATCCTGAGTGTGTTTCGTGTCCATGGATGGGCATACTACGGTGCATGTGTGGAGGACAGAGGACATCTTGCAAGAGCATTTCTTTCCAGCATGTGGGTCCCAGGGTTCAAATTCTGGTTGTCAAGCTGGCCTGCAAGAACCTTCACCATCTTGCCAGCCTCGGGTACATTTTGACTGCAACATCAGACTCCCAGAGAAGGGAATACAGGAAACATGAGCAGGGAAGGTGTTGGGAACTCTCAGCTGTATGAAGTCAAAGTGCATGCTTGCAATGCAGGAATTCAGGGAGCTGTGGGATAAGGAGGGGCTGTGCAACAAGAGTGACACCGATGAACACACTAACACTGATAAAAACTCTAACAACAGAATTACCATGTACTTGGCTAAACTCCTGATACATTGTATAGGATTTTATTTTACTGCATACTGAGTTAAATTGTAGCACAGTATGTGAAAAATGATGGGACCCTCGTAATCTTTGTCTTCCTTCCTTCCCTCCTTCCTTCTTTCCTTTTTCTCCTCCTTTCTTCTCTCCCTCCTCCCTCCCTCCCATCACTTTTGAGACAGGGATTTATGTAGCTCAGGCTGACCTCAAACTCAGTTTGAAACCCAGACCTGCCTGGACTCCTGCTGCGCTGTCTCAGCCTCTGGAGTGCTGAGATCACAGGTGTGCATCTGTACGACCAGCTTTCCTGTGGTAACGGCTTTGACATGTGCGTTTCCCAAATGCTAAGTACATTTAGGTCTTCGCACAGCCTATTCATTTCTTTTTGCATTTATTTATTTTGCGTGTGTGGAGGAGTGCAGCCCCATGATTCTCTTATGGAGGTCAGAGGACCACTTGTGGGAGTCAGTCCTCTCCTTATACCTTGTGGGTTCCAGGGACCGAAGTCAGGTCGACAGGCTTGACAGCAAGCACCCGTACCTGCTCAGCCATATCTCTAGCTCCAGCCCCTTGCGTACCCCACCCCAAGATTTTTTCCTTAATCGTGTGTATTTTTAATTATGTATATTTTAATCACGTGTATTTACTCACAGGAATGAGGGTCTGTGCACATGAGTGCAAGTGCCCCATAGACCAGAAGAGAGCACTGACTCTTCTGGACCTGGAGTTAGGTAGTTGTAGGTTGTCTCATGTGGGTGCGGGGAACCAAACTCGGGTACCATCAGCAGTTCCCCTACCCGATGAGCCTTCTTACCAGCCCTTGGGTGCTATTTAATTATCTGTGTATGGGAAGTACCATCTGTCCTCCCATTCAGCCCTGAAACAAAGACTCTAGATAAAAGGAAATTTGCAGGGACTTACAGTGGAATGAACTCGGGGAACCCTGGTACTGTGGTGATGATGTTGTTCTGCCTTCTCTGACAAGCCTAAGAGGCTATAGCCTGCCGTCCTTAGTAATTGTATTTGGCATTTATATTAGCTTTTTTTGTGTTTTCATAAGAAGGAACTAAATGAAAGAATTAATGTTTATGCTGTTCATCATAATTTGCGATGGTACGGTCCATCATAGCAGGGAAGGCATAACAACAGGTGAGGAAGGCTCCTGGGCTGTGGCAGCAGCATTGTGGAGCTGCTTATTCACATCTGGGCAGACCAGGAAGCAATGAGAGATGAATGCCGTGCTCGGCTCCTTTTCTCCCTTTTCTTTTTCTGTTCAATCCAGGACCCCAGCCAGCCATGGGCTACACCTGCCCACGGCCAGGGTGGGTTTCTCCTCCTCTGTTAAAGTCCCTCACAGACACACCCAAGTCATGTTTTATGATTATTCTAGACGGTACTTCATCCAACCAAGCTGATGGAGTGGGGAGACAAGATGTAGTACTGGCACCCTGGCCACTTACCCTCCCCTACCATTGCCTCTTCCTCTGAGTCTCATTGTCCCTGGCTAAACTGTTACTGAAATTAACAGTAACTTTTTTTCCTGAAGATTTTAAATTTTTTATTTTATGTGTTTTTACTTGCCCGTATGTATACGCATCATTTTTGTGTTTTGTCCCAAGGAATCCAGAAGAAAGTATTGATGGGTCCCATGAAACTGGAGTGAGAGACAGTTGTAATTTTGCCATGTGGGTGATGGGAGCCAATCCTGGGGCCTCTGCAAGAGTAAAAAGTGCTCCTAACTGTTGAGCCATCTCTCTGGTCCCCAAACAGTGAATCATAAAAAGCTTTTATTCTGGTTTTAAAGAGAGCTCTTACTTAAGAGAGATTAACTCCTCATCCTCAGGAAATCACTGTAAATTCTCAGGGTGCGCAGAGAGAGGAATGTGAGAGAAATTCCATTATCATTTAGCATTAATTAATACTCATTTTCTGTAGAGTGTGCTGAGACACCAACATGCACTAGACTTACAGACCACACAGAGAGAAGGGAGGGACTTGAAAGAAGCATGGGCAGCAGGTGGAGCTGGACCTTGTGGAGAGCAAGGCTGTAGGCATGGCTCCCTGCAGAGAGAGAGAGCTTGCAAACTCTGGCACAGCAACCATTCTGGCTAGAGGAGGCAGGACAGCATCCCCAAATGAGAGCATGAAGCTGACTTAGCCTGGCCTAACTGTTTCACCACTAAGATTTGCCAGCTATCATTGTGAGGGGCTCTGTATCATACATGCACACATACACACACAAGTGTGCACAAGCGTGTGCCTCCATATTCATGTGCAGATACATTCACAGGCACATTCATGCATGTATATAGACACACACACACACACAGAGAGAGAGAGAGAGAGAGAGAGAGAGAGAGAGAGAGAGAGAGAGAGAGAGAGAGAGAGCTCACTGCTGTATTGTTGTCCTTCCCAGACCTCTCCAGATTCTAGGCCCCTGATGTCATTTGTTGTCCTTGTTTTTCCCAGTCTCACCTGGCTGTACAAGTCAGGCATTGGGCCATAGAACATTAAGTGTGATGCTTTCCTCCCCCTGCAGCCCTGCTTCTTCCCCAGAGATACCTACCCTGCTGCTTAACTTTGGGACAGAGGCTACCAGAGGGGCCTAGAAGCTGTTCAAAGATTTGTCTCTATCTGCCTGATTCCCAGGCCTAAAGCAGGCCTGTTTTGTAAAGATCCTGGTTTTCTTCAGAGGAGCCTGGGATTCCCTGTGAATCCAGGAAGCCAATAGGGAGCTGAGCAGTGTGGTTTTAGGGTGAGGAGACAGCCCCCCTGCCAGGTATTAGAGGCGGGAGTAGGTGACCTAGAGGTCTCAGCTCCACCCCCACCACTGGGTGACTAGGCCTCTGCTTTCAAACAGCCCAAGAGGTATCAGTTTACTTACTTAGTGGGTGCTGCCTACCTTGCATGGTGTTCATCAACCTTATTAAAAATATCAACCAGGCTAGACATGGCGGCTCAAATCCTTTAGTCTCAGCACTCACAGGGCAGTGACAGGTGGATCCCTGTGGGTTCAAGGCCAGCCTGATCTACATAGTGAGTTCTAGAACTACACACTGAGAACCTGTCAGAAACAATGTACAATTTATCTATGTTATCGGCCAGGGTTGGAGAGGTGATGGCCGGCCAGTTAAGAGTACCAGAATTTGGTTTCCAACACTCAGTTCAGACAGCTTGCTTTTGTCTGTGACTCTGGCCTTTGGAATCACCTGTAGTGCACATATCTACACACAGACTCACACACATACTCGTAATAAAAATAACGTAAGTCTTTAAAAACATATTAGCAAAGGATTGGGGATATGGCTCAGTTGGCAGAATGCATGCCTAGCCTACAGGAAGCTCTGAGTTTCATCCCAGGCACCACATAAACCAGGCGTGAGGACAGAAGGATCAAAAGTTCAAGGTCAGCCAGGTGCGCCAGTCTCAGCACTTGAAGGCATAGGCAGGTTGATTTCCGAATTCTAGGCCAGCCTTGTCTACAGAGCTAGTTCTAGGGTGGTCAAGCCTACGCAGAGAAACCCTATAAAGTTCAAGGTCATTCTTGGGTGCTTATGACATTCCAGGCCAGTTTATATTGAATGAAAAAAATAAATAAAAGGAAGAGATCATGGCTGCTCCTGAAGTAGAGAAGATTTTTATTGTAGATAGAAGAGGGAAAAGCAAGCAGATGCAATAGTCCTGGCTGAACATGGCTGGCAGACCAGGCTGAACTATGAGAGAAGAGGGGAAGGGGAAGAAAAGATTAGCTGCCCACCAAGAGAGCTAGCCTGGGGCAAAGAGGCCAAGAGACTGGGCAGTGTCACCAAAATTGCTGAGTTCTACAGGGATCAGGCTGGCAGCAGGGAAGCAGAAGCCCAGCCCCTGGGAGGAAAAGGTTTAGGGTAGAGGGGTGAGAATGCTGGGAGAAGCCACAGGTACTGTGCGAGGCTGGGAGAGCTGGCCAGCATCTGCTCTAACATGCCAATAGGTACCTCAGTTAGCAGTTTGTCCCTGGTTTGAGACCTAGCATCTGCGAGACCCTGTTTCAAACAAGCGTTGTTAGAGGACCAATAAGCTACAGAGCAGTGCTTGGTGTGCGCACCAGGGTCTGATTCCCAGCACACCGAGAAACAAAGCCACCCTGCCAGTCATTGCTGTTGCTTGTTTTTTTTTCTCCATCCTCATCCCAGGCTTCCATTTTCTAGGGCAGAAGCAATATCCAGAACCGCTCTGAATGTACCTCGGAGCTCACTCGCAAAACATCAGACTCATTTTCCATCCCTTCTCCTATTTAAAACATTAAAAACAGAGTGAAAATTGCTGGGGAGGTGGCTCAGCCAGTAGAGCACTGGCCATGTCTGCAGGGCAGCCTGAGTTCAGTGCTCAGAACCCACATTTTACAAGTCAGGTGTGGTGACAGGCACCTGTGATCCTAATGATGGAGAAGCAGAAACAGAAGCATCATTGGAGCTAACTCTGTGAATCAGATCCAGTGAGAAAACCCTGTCTCAGAAAGCATGGGAGATGGTACCTGAAGACACCTGAGATGGTCTACATATGCGCCTTCACACACATGCGCCTTCACACACATGCGCCTTCACACACATGCGCCTTCACACACATTTGCACACGGCGCAGCACAAAGACATGCTGGAGGGGAGAAAGCTGCCTTGCTGCCCAGCCTTTTCCGCGGTGGGGAACGGACAGAGGTAGTATATTACAAGGATCTGCCTTGATGTTGATAAGCTAGCTGCCTGTCTTACAGGGATGTGTCACAGAGAGCCGCAGGTGTGTGATTTTAAGATCCTGGCTTCAGTCAGAAGTACTTAGCCCCAGTTTTAGTGGGTGTGATTTAATCTTCCTCTGGTGATTATAAAAGTCCTTTCCAAACCTTCTTCGCCTTTGCCCTGTGTGGCACTGTGGGTTATCTCCGCTGCGTGGAGGGTGGGGTGAGCCTGGCATTTGCTACCACACCCTCCAGGTTTACCTCTTCTGCTTCCCAGTTTCTGAAGCCCTCAGGGCTCAACAGTGTCAGTATCAACTGGGACTAGGCCTGCCTGCAGCCTAAAGAAGAGTTCCCATAATCTTTTAGGGACCTCAACTCAACTAAAACCAAATTCTTGCCTTTGATGTAGAAAAGAATTTCAGCATATGCAAGTATAAAGCAGAGTTGGAGATTTATTAAATGATATCTTAATATAGATCTTAATCTTGGGCGAGGGGGCTAAGAAAAAGAGAGACTACGTGTGTGGGCTTCCCTCAGAGACACACTCCCATCTTTACAATAGACTTGTGTAGGATTTGGGTGGAGTTGGGAGCTATTATCTTCAAAGGGAGGCTGAGGAAGCAAGTGCCCCCACAGGGTTGTTCCTGTGGTGCCCTGACAGGATTACAGTTGATAAGGTAAAGCCTGCACCTCAGGATGCAGGAAGTTAGGCTGTCTTCACTGTAAACAAAGTTAATAGTCTTCTGAGATTCCCAGAAAGGATTCTGTGTTGGAGTGAGCCCCACCCAAGGTCATATACACTCAGGTCTTGAGTCTAGTTCGCAGCTGTTTTCCACAAAAAGGGATATTATCTGTATGTCAGCAATTGCCACAGAAAATTTTTTTTTGTCATTTGTTATGTGTGGATGCATGTTCATGGGGAAGTTCATGTGTGTTGACATCCCATGTCTTTCTCTCTTGCTCTTTACCTTGAGCCCAAAGCTCACCAGTCGCTAGACTGGCAGGTGAGGGAGCACCAGGCATCCTCCTCCACCCCCTGCTGGGAAGAGCTAGGATCATAGACTCACATCAGCCTCCCTAGGATCATAGACTCACATCAGCCTCCCTAGGATCATAGACTCACATCAGCCTCCCTAGGATCATAGACTCACATCAGCCTCCCTAGGATCATAGACTCACATCAGCCTCCCTAGGATCATAGACTCACATCAGCCTCCCTAGGATCATAGACTCACATCAGCCTCCCTAGGATCATAGACTCACATCAGCCTCCCTAGGATCATAGACTCACATCAGCCTCCCTAGGATCATAGACTCACATCAGCCTCCCTAGGATCATAGACTCACATCAGCCTCCCCAGCCTTTACTGTGGGGCCCGGGCTCCTCCACCCCCTGCTCGGAAGAGCTAGGATCATAGACTCACGTCAGCCTCCCTAGGATCATAGACTCACATCAGCCTCCCTAGGATCATAGACTCACATCAGCCTCCCTAGGATCATAGACTCACATCAGCCTCCCTAGGATCATAGACTCACATCAGCCTCCCTAGGATCATAGACTCACATCAGCCTCCCTAGGATCATAGACTCACATCAGCCTCCCCAGCCTTTACTGTGGGGCCCGGGCTCCTCCACCCCCTGCTCGGAAGAGCTAGGATCATAGACTCACATCAGCCTCCCTAGGATCATAGACTCACATCAGCCTCCCTAGGATCATAGACTCACATCAGCCTCCCTAGGATCATAGACTCACATCAGCCTCCCTAGGATCATAGACTCACGTCAGCCTCCCTAGGATCATAGACTCACGTCAGCCTCCCTAGGATCATAGACTCACGTCAGCCTCCCTAGGATCATAGACTCACGTCAGCCTCCCTAGGATCATAGACTCACATCAGCCTCCCTAGGATCATAGACTCACGTCAGCCTCCCTAGGATCATAGACTCACATCAGTCTCCCTAGGATCATAGACTCACATCAGCCTCCCCAGCCTTTACTGTGGGGCCCGGGCTCCTCCACCCCCTGCTCGGAAGAGCTAGGATCATAGACTCACATCAGCCTCCCCAGCCTTTACTGTGGGGCCCGGGGATCTGCACTCACGTCTGCATGCCTGTGCACCAAGCACTTTACATACTGCTGCGGAGCCATCTCCCCAGCCCACAAATGTTAATTGCTCTGGAACTTCTTTAGCAGGTAAGAGGCTGCTACCAGACTCTGGGGAAAGGGACCCGGTCTTCCTTTCCCCGTGTTCCCATAATCCTCCCTGTCTTTGTTTCTTGTCTGAAGAACAAAACACCAAGCCTTACAGCATCCTCACACCCCAGCCTGGGGCTGTTGCTTAGTAAACGCGAACCCTGTGCTCCTGTCAGGGCCTCCCATCCTCTTCAAGCTGGGTCCCGTGAAGACAGCAGCTCAGCCCCAGCAGCCCACAGCAACACTCCAATTCACGGTGAAATGATTTCCTAGGCCTCGTATAATTTAACCTGCCCACACTGCTAAACTTCTATATTACACATTTCTGTCAGGATGTCAGAAGACATGATAAGCCCCCTTGAAGCTGCAGCCTCCATTACATGCTAAGAATGTTGCGTGGGGGACTCCCCCCACACACACCTAACACTCCATTTTGGAACATCTCTGAGATTTTTTTTTTTTGCATGGTCTCTCAAGTAGAAAGAATACCTCTTTCATGACCCTAGCCTCTTGTTAGCTGATAGATGAAATCTTTTCTTGTCTATTATGTTTTCCAAATTCAAGGTTTCTCTTTAGATTCTTGGATGACAGCCAAGTGAACCGGGGCTTTGTTGACCTGTGAAGTCCTCTTCTCTTTTTGCTCCTTTAAGCAGGAGGAGGCCCCCACACACACACACACAACAGAAGCAGGAAGTCTTGAGGTATCTTCATCTTCCTTGAGGGTCCTTATGGGTGCTTCTAGGCCATAGTTGGGGGAATATATTTTTGGCTCTTTCTCAGGATTTTTTCCTTAGGGACCAGACTTTAGGAATAAATCCACCTCGAGAGTACCATTTTTTGGGCTGGTGTCTGTTGTATTTTCAGGTAGAATGAAGACGCACTGGGGCTACTTCTTGATAGCTGGATGTTTGACTCCAGCACAGACTTGATAGGAAGAGACACAGGGTGAAGTGGCCACAGGGTCTAGATAGCTACTCCTAAGATGGGCCTCATCACAGAGGAGAAAATACTGGGAGGCCCCACCCCAGTGGAGGCTAGCAGTATTCATAGGCTGGGTGATAATGGTCTCATGAGCAGGGAGTGCTGGGACTGGGTTCCACTTAACTAGGGAAGCAAGGAAGGATGTGCACGGTCGTCCTGACCTGGCTCCTAAACATGTGTTAAGCATACGTTTAACTTAGTCATGATGGCATATTTGTTTTTCCTTCTCCTTCTCTAGATTTGTGGTGTGTGTGTGTGTGTGTGTGCCACGTGCTTAGGTCAGAAGACAACCTTGGATGGCATTACTCAAGCACTGTCCACCTTGATTTTTCCCCCCATTCATTTATTTCATGTGTATCTGTTATTATTTATTTTGTTCCTGACAACTCAGGTGATCGGGCTCAACAGCAAGTACCACTGAGCCAGTGCAAGAACTAAGCGGTTACAGTCCAGGTTCAAAGCCCGACTGTTACAGTCTGGGCTGGCGGTGCCAGAGATGCCATTGTTACCAGTGCTTCTCTGTTGCCTTTGGCACCATCTCAGAGTGTAACCTAAATCTCCAAGAAGACAAAGCCCTGGTTGTTTTTGCCAAGTGCATAGCTCAGTCACCTGGGCCCTATTACTCACACAGCTGATGAGATTCAATCAGTACTCCTGGCCCCTCTGCAGCCCCGGATGGTGGGCTAGAGCTGAGTGTGTTCTTGGAGTACTCTTGGGATGTGGGGAATAAACCTTACTGGAGCTCCAGTAAGACTCTTGTAAGCTGAGGATGGGAGAGCCAGGCTGAGAGGCAGGGGTCATCTCAGTCCTGCCCCCCCACCCCTTCTTGAGTCAGGGCCTTATGTATCCCAGGTGGCTTAGCACTCACTTGTAGGTAAGGATAGCCTTGAACTCCTGATCCCCGGCCTTCAGTGCTGGATCTGTAGATGTGCTCTACTGTACCTGGTTTATATGGTCCTGGGGGTAGAACCCAGGGTTTCATACACACTAGGCAAGTACTCTACCAAGCAAGCCACATATATCGTCAGCTACCAAGTGCAGTCTTCACATGAGGCTCGAGTACTCTGAGTAGACAGATATAGGGCCTCACCCCTATAATTATTGACTCAGTGAGTCATGTGCACACACCGGAGAAGGGTCATCATGATCCCCATGTGGAACAGGTAAGGGAGACACACACACGCATGCACACTGGCACACCGCTAGCCTAGTGAGACTCAGAGGCAGGACCACCTCAGAACCTGCCTTCTCCCCTCTGCTGCTCTGCTTCTTCTCCACTTTCCCAGAAGTCTGTGCAAAGTGCCACAGAAGGTCCAAGGCATCTGTAGAAATCGGTGGGTCTTCTCAAAGGTAAAGGCCTCAGGATGGTTTCCTGGGAGGTTGGATCTGCAAAAAGAAGCTATCCTGCCATAAGAGAGAGAGTTAATTGTGTTTTGAGGTTTTTATGTTTTTATTTTTGAAAAAAAATTAAGGAAGAGGTGAATAATGTCAGTGGTGGGTATATGAGTGAACATTATAAAATATTTGTTAAATTTTTCTGTGTGTCTGGAATTTTTATAATAAAATATTTGAGGTAAAAAACTAAGTGGATAATTTTTAAAGATCCTTCCAGATTTTTTTAATGCAATTTTCTGACCTCTCCATGCCTTTATTGTGTTAGTAGAACTGTAACAGGGTGTGTGGGAGGGTTGTTAGTCACGGTTGATTCTTGACATTAAAAACAATTCAAGATGGGTGTGGTGGCGCCTACTTTTAGTCCCAGCACTTCGAAGGCAGAGGCACATGTATCTCTGTGAGTTCGAGGCCAGCCTGGTCTGTAGAGTAATTTTAGCATAGTCAGGGATACACAGAGAAACCCTGTCTCTGAAAAATAAAAATAGAGAAAGGAAAGGGGAAAAGATCAGGACTGGAGAGATGACTCAGCAGTAAAGAACTAGCAGGGAACCCAAGTTGGGTTCCTGGCACCCACATGGGGCAGTTTATAACTCCCTGGAATTCCATCTGCAGGAGCTCCAACACATTCTTCTGGCCTCCAAGGGAACTCATGTGGCACACATACACACGCAGGTATACACACACATGTACACTACTAAAAATTTTAATTAAACTTTTTTTTTTAAAAATCCCCTGGGGTAAATTTGATCATCTGCTACTTGGTGCTCTACCTACCTCTTCCCAAATCTTGAGCGGCATACTTAACTGGTTTTGGATACTCTGTCTGGGAAGACAAAGATCAACAGTAATCTGAGTTAGAAAATGGGTTCAAGTGTGACCAACCATCTTATTCCAGAACAACGAGCTGCTTAGGACCATTACCTAGTAGACGTTTCTTGGGCTTTTCTGATGACAGCTTATGCTGGAGAGGATGTGGGGTAAAGGGAACACTTCTCCATTGCTGGTGGGAGTGCAAATTGGTACAGCTCCTCTTGATTTTAGTATAGTGATTTCTCAGGAAATTAGGAAACAACCTTCCTCAAGACCCAGTAATACCACTTTTGGGTATATATACAAAGGATGCTCAATTGTGCCACAAGGACATGTGCTCAACTATGTTCATAGCAGCTTTGTTTGTCATAGTCAGAACCTGGAAACAACCTAAATGCCCCTCGACCAAAGAATGGATACGGAAAATGTGGTACATTTGCACAATGGAGTCCTCCACAGCAGAGAAAAATAACGACATCTTGAAATTTGCAGGCAAATGGATGGGTCTAGAAAACATCATATTGAGTGAGGTAACCCAGCCAGAAAGACAAATATCATATGTACCCACTCATAAGTGGCTTTTAGACATAAAGCCAAAAACAAGCAGTCCACAATTCACAATCCCAGAGAAGCTAGACAACAATGAGGACCCTAAGAAAGACATACATGGATCTAATCTACATGGGAAGTATAAAAAAAAAAACAACAAGCTCTCCTGAGTAAATTGGGAGCATGGGGACCATGGGAGAGGATTAAAGGGGAGGAGAGAGGAAGAGAGGGAGCTCAATAAAAACAATTTAATAAAAAGTTTCTAAGGGTTTTCTATGAAGCTTCGTATTCCTGTCCACACACTGCAAAAGAACCTTAAGAAGTGGGAGCTGACCCCCTATAGAAAACTCTAGGCAAAGGCAGTCATTATTTTTTCTGGGCTCAGCTATATTTGGGGACTTCGTGGTTTTGTTGTGGCAAGAATTCCTTCATTTGGAAGGGATAAGCAACAGCTGCCCCCCTCCTCCACTTATAAGGTCCCAATGACAAATCAAACTACAGGTTCACTGTGAGAAACCAATGGCTTTATTGGGTTTCCTTCCAGAACATCCAGTGAGGGGCTCCTTGCAGGTACATGAGAGACCCCATAATATCAGCCATGGGAAGGCTTCACCCAGCAAGGCTGACGGCTTCCCCAAAGTGATGCAGATAGTCTTCATTCAGTTAACCTCCCTCAGCCTGTGTACTCTAGCACAGTGGGTCTCAGCCTTCCTGATGCTGCGCCCTTTAATACAGGTCCTCATGTTCTAGTGACACCCTTGCCCCAGGCATAAACTCAGTTTAGTTGCTGCCTCATAACTGTAATTTTGATTTTGTTACCATTCTGAATTGCAGTGTAAATATTTTTGGAGATAGAGGTTTGCCAAAGAGGTTGAGACCCACAGGTTGAGAAACACTGCTCTAGTACCTCCCCAAGCCACAGGCATCAGAGAAGTTTTGTTTTGTTTTTTTTAACCAATTGGAGACAGTTTATTGTTTTAATGTTTTATTCATTTTACATACCAACCACCGTTCCTCCCTCTCTCCTTTACCTTTCATCCAGTCCTCAAAAAGGCTCATGCTTCCCATGGGGAGTCAACAAAGCCTGGCACATCAAGTTGAGGTACGACCAAGGTCCTCCCCACTGCATCAAGGTTGAGCATGGCATCCCACAGTAGGGAATGGGCTCCAAAAGCCAGTTCATGCACCAGGGATAAATCCTGGTCTCACAAAAAGACCAGGGTCCCCACAAGACCAAGCCACACAGATGTCACCTACAGTCAGAGGGCCTGCTTCGGTCCTATACAGACTCCCTAGCTGTCAGTCCAGAGTCCACGAGCTCTCACTAGCTCGGGTCAGCTGTTTCTGTGGGTATCCCCATCATGATCTTGACCCGCGACCCCGCTCCTCTAATCCTTCCTCCTCCCTCTGTTTGACTGGACACCAGGAGCTCAGCTCAGTGCTTAGCTCTGGATCTCTAGAGTAGAATTTCTTACAAGTGACTGTGGAGTTGCTGGAATCTTAAAGAGGCCCCAGTGGCCCTCCCCATCCTCTCCTTTGAGAGAATGTCAACAATTCACAGGTCCAGTGCCGATGGACTCTTGCTAGCGGGTGCAGCTGATCTACAGAGGTGTCTGTTTTCTTAGGAGACCACGTTCTACGGCAGTGACGCTTCGTGTTGTCATTTGTTTGTGTTTGTCTCTAGTACTTGGGCATACCACACTTCTCCCATCTATCACACTTCAGCATGAGGAGAACCCCCAGGCCTCCCTAGTGAGGAACTGAGGCTCATGTTGTTAACACACATGGATGAACAGAAAACTAGCTGGGTGGTGGTGGTGCATGCTTTAAATCCCAGCACTCTGGAGGCAGAGGTAGGCGGATCCCTGAGTTCCAGGCCAGCCTGGTCTACAGAGTGAGTTCCAGGACAGGTAGAGTTACGAGTAGCCTTTGATGGTCAGTAAGCTTGGGACCACCAGTCGACAAGAACTATCCTTTCCAACATGATGAAGCCATGCAAGTAGGTCTCCTGCCTCGTCCTTCCCCGGGTCTTCACTCACCATTCTGTGGTCCTTCCAGCACAGCCTGGCACCCACACAGAACCTGGCCCCCACCACTGTTCTCCTGCATTCGTTAAGTGATGAATCTCCTTGCGCAAGAACAGAAATAGTCTATTAAAACACCCTGGCAAGACAACATGGAGGGGGAGCAGGAAGACAGAGACGTGGGGAGGGAGTCGTCGGCTCTTTAATTGGTTCTTTCACCGAATGGTAGTTTGTCAATTAAGGGGATATGTAGAGCAAGTGAGATTAATCCGCTTGGGTCAAAAGCTCTATTCAGTATAGGTTCAAGTGTGCCACCCAGCCTGTGCAATGATTTGGTGCCAGCAAGAGGGCCTGTTCGTTTAGAAAACAGGTACCCTCTGTGTTCCTACAGCCCCCGAAGCATCCCCTTTAGATGCACCGTCTTACTTCTTCCTCATCAGTGATTATCACGTGGCCTGATACTTAGCTGATACTCAGTGATGTCGTGTTTCTGAAATCTAAATCCCTGTTGGGTGGGTGGGGTTCTTTGTGTATGTGTGTGTGTGTGGTTTTGTGCACATGTGGTGCTCAGAGGTCAGCCTTCTGCAGTCAGCTCTCGTATTCTTCCACCTTTGTTTTGCATCCAGACAGTATCTCTCTTCTTGCCGCTAGCTGCATGCACTATGCTAACAGACCCTTTTTACGATTTTTTACATATATGCGTGTGTCTCTGTATTGGCTTGTGGGTGCCCTCAGAGGACAAAAGGAGCTACAATTATAGCAGTTGTAAGCTACCCAACATAAAAGCTGAGATCCATTCAGCCCTTGTTCAAGGGCAGTACTTACTCTTAATCATGAGCCATCTCTCCAGCCCCACATCTAGCTTTTTCTGTGGCTTCCAAGAGTCTGAGCTCAGATCTCCATGCTTGTGCCTTTACCAAAAGAACCTTCTCCCAAGTCCTGGGTTCCGGTTTGGCACGTGGTGTTGAAATTCTTTAGGGTTTAGGTTCCGAGTACTTCCAGTCTGGCTAAAGAAGCGGGAGGCATTCATGAGCCCACTCCAAGGTCATCTCCGTCTGGTCAGGCTTGAGAATGAGGAACAACAACAACAACATAAAGAAACACAGTTCACCCACCTCTTACTGTGTGTCTGGCTTGGCTCATCACTTCAAAGACATGGCTTTGTCCGTAAAGAACACAAGTTTGAAGCCCCGTCCCTTGAGAATGGAGGGGAGGACTTCAAGGTAAGGTAGCACACACACTTGTAATCGTAGCACTGGGGAGACAGAAGCAAGGGGAGCCTTGGAGCTTAGCAAGCAGCTAGCCTAGGTCACCTTTCAAAGTATAGGTTCAATGGGAGACCCTGTCTCAAAAACAAGATGGTACAGGCGTGGTGCTCTATGATTTAACCCCAGCAATTGGGAGACTATGAATTCTGTGTCTGCCTGATCTACACAGCAAGACCCAGGTCAGCAAGGACTGCATAAGTGAGACCCTGTGTCATAACAACAACAAAACCCATAAGGTGAACAGCACCTGACGGACAACGCCAATACCCTCGGGTTGTCTTCTGGCCTCCACAAGCACATGCGGTTACCACACACACACACACACACACACACACACACACACACCAGAAAAGGTCAGTTTCTTTATTCTCAACGGCAAGCAGTACTGTGAAGCCGGCTGTTTTGTCATTCAGATGTAAGGTTAGCGAGGCACAGAGCATTTAGGTTGCTTGCTCACCGTCACACGGGTGTCATGGAAGGTGGCAGCACCCAGTAATGTAGGAGCCAGGATGTCTCCAAGATAGCTGGCTGAAGGCGAGAGAAAAGCTCCTGATCAGAAAGAGGACTTAACTTCACTAGTGGCAAAAGGATGAGCTGACTTGGAAGAAAGATGTCGAGGGAGATACCCTATTGCAGTTTATTGGGAAGGAGTCAGCTTCTAGGGAACTGAAATATGAGGGGTCAGGTTGAATATGTTAAGGTGAATACACAGTCGGGGTTTCGGTGCTATGATAAGAGTTTTTATACAGTTTATTGTAAAAATTCTCCATGGTCAAAAGGTTGTTTCCATAGGGCAGAAGGCTCCGATGCTGTTTTCCACTGTTAGTGGACTTTTTTTCATCTATCTCTTATTCCACCACTATCCCTTCTCAAAAAAATAAAATAAAAAGGAAATCTGGTCTTATTTACAGCATTGGGTTCCACTTGCTTCCCATTTAGGGATCAAAACAGAAAGGAGTGCTGCTCAGTTGGTAGAATGCTTGCCTAGTGTGTGTAAAATCCTGGGCTCCATCTCTAGCTATACACACACACACACACACACACACACACACACACACACACACACACACACACAGAGCATGGTGGTACATGCCTGTAACTACAACACCAAGAAGGTGGAGGCAGGAAATCAGGAGTTCAAGGTTGTCCTCTGATACTTGTCTGAGTTCAAGACCAGATGGGGCTACAATAGCCTAAAAGGAGCTGGAATGGAGAAAGGGGATGGGAAAGGGAAAGGAATCAAGGCATTGTTCCTGCCTTCCTGCTTCCCCTAACTCCTGAATAGTCTTCCTCACCCACCTTCTTTCCCACAGCTCAGTTTGAGCTGACTGCAGCAGGAACTGCCCCCAGGGATGGTCCTCTCCCTTCGCCTGTTAAGAAAGGAGGACTGAGGACTTGGTCTGTTCTTTGACATTTGTAATGACGTGATTTGAGGGCCTGGGAAGCACTCCATCCTAAGGGGGCTTCTTGAGACTGCTGACAACTGCCTTTTTAGTTGGGGACAAAACGTCCATTTCCAAAGGAGAAATCAGGCTTCAAGTGTGCGCCACCTGGGACAGGCAGCAGGGAGCACAAGGTTCCTCAGAGCAGCTAGTAGCTGGGGATGTATGAGGAGAGGGGAAATCATGGGGTATTTTCTTTTTTGCTTCCTAGGTAGCTGGTAACCTGGGCTCTTGGAGTCCTCGGGCTGATGGTAATTGGCAGGAAACTGATGGCAATTGCTGGTAGATTGTGCTGTGAGAGAGGGCACAGATGAGGAGAAGGGTTCACTTGTACACTCTGGAGAATTCTGAATTCTGTTGGCTGTGACAGTCAGGATCAGCACAGCCTCCACAGAGAAGGCCAAGACTGAGAGTGGCTGAGCCAGGGTACTCCACTTCCCAGCTGCGGGCCACACCACGGGAGGCAGGAAGGAGGGAGGGGTAACTGAAATCTGGGAAATCTCTCCTAGGCAGAGTCTGGGGCAAAAGGTAGACAGGTCAGTGGCACAAACAGTTTTAACATTGCATTAGAAAGTGGGAAGAAGATGAAGGCAGCTGTCCCATTGACAGAGTGCAAAGAAATTGGGGTTTCTAAGCTGGGAGAATTTTAGATCATTTCCCAGAAATGGGCTGTTTTATACCTCTATGAAGTGTTGACTTAGAATCCATTAGTCATGTGGTATACTTGGGTCATTTAGTAGATCTCTTTTTGACATATGTGTGTGCATATATGTGTATCCATGTACTTTCATGTATTCAAGTACACATGTTAGGGAGTGCACATGTGTGTGGAGGGTAGAGGTTGACACTGAGTGTCTCTCTAGATCACTGTTGATCTTACTCATCAATGCAGGGTCCTTTGTTAAATTCAGAGCTCAGCATTTCTGCTCATCTTGCTGCCCAGGTTGCTCTGGGTATTCTGTCTCGACTGCCTGTGTTCTCAGACTGCACCAAACCCACCCTTCTTCCATGTAGTTCTGGGGATCCTAACTCCAGCCCTCACTCCCATTGTTCTGAACAGAGTCAAACTATATATCCCAGGGTAGCCATGCTCTCACAACCTTCTGACCCAGCCTTTTCAGCTCCACATTGGGCAAGAAGCTCTTTTGGTTTAATCCAGTTCTGTTTGGATTTGTAAAATGCCGAGGGCCTTATGCATACAAAGAAAGTGACCCACATGAAAGGGAGGTGGGGAGAGAGGGAGATTTTTAGTCTTTCCTCCTTCCCCACTGCTCTATGTCATCTATTAGGTAAAAGTTCTAGAAGCTTTGTGACCCCAGCCCTTTCCTCAGCAGGCCATCTCCACACCCACACAACAGAGAAAGAGGCCACGAGAGTACCAGTAATTGTATCTGGCCCTCTAGACTCATCCATGAAACCCCAAATGCAGGAGACATGGCCAAAGCAAACCATGTTGAAGGTAAAGAAAGATCTTGGGCAGAGGGACTTGGAAGCCTGCCTGGTGAAGGGTATTGAACTTGGCCAGCGTGCTGATGCTCTGATGGATTCCTTTGACGTGTCAAAAGCCCCTTCTGACACTCCACGCTGTGCAAACGTGACTTGGGCCACCAGTGTCTGTCTGATCCCTGGAATTATCCAGAGTGGGGCTGGAGAAACTTAGAGTGCAGGGATCCACAGAGATCTGAGTAAGGAAGCAAATGCAGTGCCGTCTAAAAGTGGGAGAAGGGGTGGTGGGAGGAAGGAGAAGAATCAGGAAAACAACAGAGCAGAGAAAGAGGAGATGGCTCCGTTGGCAAAGAGCTTGTCACTCAAGCCTAAGCAACCAAGTTGTTCCTTATGTAAGTAAAAAGGTGGGTACAGTAGTGTGCACTTATAACCTTAGCTTTGGGGGTGTGTGCACATTAGTGAGTCAGCTTAGCTGAGCTGATGAGCTTGTGGGTCAGGGAGAGACCGTGTCTCAAATAGTAAAGGTGAGTGGGGCTGGGACTAAGGCTGTGGCTCAATAAGGAGAGTGCTTGCCCTAGCATAAGCAAAGCCTTGGGCTCCATCCATAACACCACATAAACCAGATAGGGTATTATGTGCTTATAATCCTAGCACATAGGGAGGTGGAGGCAGGAGGATCAGGAGTTCAAGATCATCCTGAACTACACAGCGAATTCAAGGCCTGCCTGAGATAGAAGAGATACTGTCAGAAAGAAGGGAGGAAAAAGGAATGGAGGTGGTGCATGCGTGCGTGCGTGCGTGCGTGCGTGCGTGCGTGCGTGTGTGTGTGTGCGTGCGTGTGTGTGTAAGTGTAGAGCAGGTAAGACACTTAGTGTTAACCACTGGCCTCTACCTTCCTGAGCACACACATGCACATGCTTTTGGTTAAATATGTGTGTGTGCACATGCAAACACACACACACACACACACACACACACACACACACACACACACACACACGCGAGAAGCCCAGGGTCTTTACCTCCACCCCCAAAGGGAACAGTAACAGCTAGATCACTTTCCCTCTCTGTCCCCATTCCTTTTGCCCGTAGGCAAACATGCCACAGATGGCATCTCTTAGTTGTCTGTGTCAGCAGCAAAAAGCCATGGGGATCTGACCCCCCAGGAGTGTGTTTGAGCCGTTGAATTTCCTGGATAGCTTCACCTGGGAATCGTTCTTGGGGATGGAAGGGCTGGAAATCATATAAGAAGATCAAGAAGGAAGCCAAGCAAGTGACGCCTTCAAACAGGCGAAGCGAGGCAGGCGCTGCTCCCCCTCCCCCAGGGACAGTTAGAGTTTTGCAGAGCTGTAATTAACCCAGCAGCCCACTGGGTCTGTCTATTCCACTGCACAAAAGCTGTTGAAAGAAGGATTCTTGAAGAGAGAGGTTCCAATTCAAGTGGTATTTGAGTACGTCCCTTGTTGGGTATAGTGTTTCCAGAGTTTATGGCTATAATCAACAAAACATGGCCGTTCTTTCAAGCAGGTTTCTCGAATGACTTTCTGAGTACAGTTATGTAAAAAGAAAAAAACAAAAAAGGCATCTAGAGTGATCTGGGGGAGGGGAAGGGAAAGAAAGAGGTATATAAGGCTGGAATCAAATTGAGGGCTTGGTTTCCCTCTCAAAGGATGCTGAAGACATCAAAAGAACGGATATCATCGAGACTCTGGGTATGTGGCACATTTTCAGCTTAGTGCCCAAGTTCCTTGACATTGTGTTGTCCCCATTTTCAGTTCATTTTGTGTGTGTGTGTGCGCACGCGCGTGTGTGTACATGTTAATGTACATGTGTGTTCACACACATGTACCTATGCATATGAAGGTCAGAAGGTGATGTCAGCCGGGGGCCTTTCTTAACTTCTCTCCACCTTTATTGTTTTGATATAAGGTCTCACTAATCCTTGAGCTCATAAACTTGGCAAGAATGGCTCCCCAGTGAGCTGCATGGGTCCTCCTGTCTCTACCCCGCTAGAGCTAGGGTTATAGATGTGTGCCCCACACTTTGCTTTTTATAGGGAGTGCTGGGGGTCCAAACTTGGGTCTTCATCTTTTATATGGCAAGAGCAAGCACTTTATCTGCTAAGCCATCCCCCAGCCTCCCACTCACCTTTAAAAACTAAACATCTAAATCAGGTACATTATCAGGTCTATAATCCTAGCACTCAGGGTGTAGAATCTGGACGACTGGGAGTTCGAGGCCATCGCTGACTACTTAGCAAATTCGAAGCCACATGGACTACTTGAGACTCTTGTTTTAAAATTGCAATGATAAGAAAATAGTAATAATGACTATCTTTTACCCACCCACCCGATGTCAGGCAGTAGTACAGGAACTGGAGATGTGATCGTTTCTCTGCCTTTGCAGAGCTAAGGGTTGGGAGACATGCATAGAAACACCAAAGTACATTACTAACGATATTGTCTGCATATGTGTTTGAGAGACTAAAAAATAAGCTAACAGGGAAGAAGGTGGAGTGGGAGGGCTTGATGTGACAGTCAAGGCAGACCTTGAGGAGAAGGTGCACACCGGCTGAAGATGTAAGCATCTACCTGTGCACGTGAAGAGGTTGGGCGTGTGAGAAGAGCATTCCAGAACAGACCGCAGAATTCCTGTGTAGCAGTCTGTGCCGTGGTCTGATCGAGGGGAACTGGAATGATGGAAGACAGTGTCCAGACCAGCAGGAACTGAGGGCAGGGAGGACAGAAAGCTACATGTCCTCACCCTTGACAAAGCTCCATACAGGTACTGCACTCTTTACCCTAAAACTGCTGGAATTACAGGCATGTGCCACCATGCCTAGGTTGCTTAATTTGTTTTTTTTTTCAAGTTAAGTACAGTATGGGACGGGCATGAGAGGAGCCTGCCAGGGATGTCTCCCATTGTTGGGGCATTTGGTGAATGTGGCAGACTCGGGAGCGTTCACTGACAAGTGCAACTCAGCTCTGGATGTCATATTTTATGTCCTGAGTACTGAGACATTAGTTAAACTAGTCACCAGCCATTAGCCATGGGCTAGCTAATGGGGACAAGAATTCAGGAATTGTGGCGAGGCAGGCTTTGTTGAAGTGGCTTTAGGAAAGTCACCATCCGCAATCAACACTTCGGCACAGGGCGCTGTATCTCTAAGTAGAAACAGACATATTTGCTGGGGGGAAAAATGAGTTTCTAAGGTCTGGCCAGCTACTGTTCGGATCACTCTGTCACCCCTGATTGGATCAGATATCTCCAAAAGTGCCTCGGATTTGCCTTTCGCGTTAGTCTTCTGAGCCCTCTAGTTGAACACTGTCTCTACGAGGCGGGGTGGAGGGAAATTAAGTGTCTTTCAGCAGAGCAGAGGCACTGAACTGGGTATCAGGGGGCTTCATCAATAAACTCCGTGGCTTACAAGATGGATCTCCTTCCCGAGGCTCTGTAGCTGTTAAGTTGGCTCTTTTCAGTCAGAGTCTGAACTTTTCATTTCGGTGTAATGTAGTTAGACAACCTAGTTATTCAGGCCTACACTTCTGTTTTTCATTAACTCCGGATAACATTCGATGCTCGTACAGGGGGAGATGGGAAGGGATGGGGAGCAGGGGGCAAGCCAGGCGTCTTTCACAGCTTGTGTGAACACTTAGCATCTTGCAAGCCTTTAAAACATGCTCCATACATACATTCCAGCTTTCTAAGAGTAGCCCAACACGTTCAAAAGTTATCTGAGCTCCAGTGTGTAACCGGAGTCAACTGCAAGCCTGCTTTAAATAACCACAATGGCCTGACTGTAGCTACACGGTGAGCAAATCTCTCGGTGTTTCTGCACCCCGTTCCTCACCAGGTCACTAGGAAAGACTGGCTTGATCCATTTCTGCAGATTTCGTCTTTGTGCCACTTTCGGCATGACTCTGGGTTTTTTATTTTTATTTTTTGTTACGTGTATGCGGATATGCGTAGACTCTTGTGGGTAACTTCGCAGGCCAGAAAAGGCCATTATCAGATTCCCTGGAGCTGGACTTACAACCGGTAGTGAGAGGCCTCTGATGGGTGCTGGGACCTGAACTCAGGTCCTCTGCAAGAGCGGTCACACTCTTAACAGCTGAACCATCTTTCCAGCCCCAACAGTTTGAGATTTACTCAAGAATGATCCCAATGAGGTGATATTTGGTTTTGTTTTAATGAAATACATGAAACTAGTGTTATATTAGGCCCAGGATCCCTGTATCCTATTCTACAGATTTGATTTTTGCATGTCTTCCCTGAGGAAAGACACCCCCCCACACACACATACCAGGTGAGTCAGCCTTGCCTCATTGGAGTCAGGAGAATTCATAGTACCTGGAGTGTACTGCTCTGCTTCCCCAAGATGGAGTCCCCACCCTAAGTGAGGCCTTTCAATTATCACCTTATCATCATAGAAATCAAAACATAAAACATGCCCAGTAATGCCCAATGCTAAACCAGCAGCTATGTTGTGGCTAAGGTTCTGGCTCCAGTTGTATGTATCAAGGTATCTTTTAGTTACTTTCTTCTTTGCTGGACAAAACAGATGACAGAAGCCACTTACAGATTGAGTTTACTCTGGCTCACAGGCCAAGAGTCTCATCCATCATGTGAGGGCAGCCATGACAACAGAGGCATGAGGCAGCTGGTCACATTGCATCCGCAGTCAGGAAACAGAGATGAACACTGGTGCTCACCTAGATGGTTTCACCCATCTAGTTACTCCAGGACTTCATCCCAAGGAATAGTGCCACCCACACTCGGGGTGGGGGGAGTGGTCTTCCTACTCCAATTAATCTAGAAAATGCCTCACAGATACATAGTATCTCCTGGTGGTTCTTAATCCAGTCAGGCTAACAATAAAGATTAACCGTCATGCTTATCAGATCCTGCAATCGAATGTAACCCCACTGGCAGGCTGCTTACCCAGCTTACGTGAAGCCCTGGGTTCCATCCCCAGCATAAACCATGTGTTGGTAGCACACACCAGAGATCCCATCTTGTAGAAAGTGGGGGAAGATGGATCAGAAATGAAAAGTAATCTTTCGAGATGGACTTGGAGGCCAGCCTGAGTTACGTGAGATCCTGTCTTTATGGTTCATCTTCCCCACTCTCCAAGCGTGATAGAGTAGACAGACTGGGTGTGGAAAAAACTCACCCAGCTTTATAGCCCAAACTCTGCTCTGTAGGTTCACCTTGGCCACAGCCCTCCCTGGGGAATCACCTACCATAAAGTAAATTGGCTTCAGGGGAACGCACCAACCCCCTTTGCACTCTGACATCGAACGCTCCTCTAATTACAAATAGCACACTAGAGAACCAGACCAGAACATTTAAATAAGGATCATCTAAAGGCTGTAGGCCAAAGCCTTCTCACGGAGGGCACCGTGTAATTAGCTAATCTGACTCACAGGGTAAAGTTCACTTACTCCCACCCCAGTTCCCCCACCTGCTCACGGTGCCTGTGTCCTTCAGTTCATGAGCCCAGCCTCCAGAGAGGCTCTGCCAGGCCTGGATGCTTCCACAGGCGGATGAGGGGTCTGCAGGAAAAGTCCCCTCTTCTCTGTCTTAGAATCGTCAAGGTCCTCGGCCTCTCCTAAGACACCCTAGTTTACAATTGGAGCTAAATGCGTATTTCTGCAGAGCTAGCCTCTGAGGGCAGGATGTGTTACGTGAGTGTACGCGTCCTCTCCTCCCACCTTCACTGAAACAGACTCTTGTTATTTGCCGCCGCCTAAGCCAGTACTGCTGACCTGCTAGCCGCAAGCTTGTTTCTGCCTCCCACCTCTTGGTCAGAGCACTGGGATTACAGATGTTCATGCTGGGCACCCAGCTGTTAACGTGGGTCCTGGGGATCTGAACTCGTGTTCTTGCACTTGAACAGCCGGCACTTTACCCACGGAACTGTCCTCTTCTCCAGACCTTGACGTTTGAATGCCTCCCTCGCACTAGGTGTACAACCATCTGAGAACAGGTGTCTGTAGGTGTCGCTGCCCATCAGGACATTAAGTCCTTTGCACGGCTCTCATTTGCTGTGTTTAGGGGTTGGCTGGCCAGTTGGAGACCTTTATCACCAGTGTGGTTTTCTAGCCGTCTGTTACATTTCCTCCTAGCCTTCGGCTTTCCACACGTGCTGGACTGTCTGGCAATCCAGAATCTTCCTGTCTGTGCCTCCCCAATGCTGGGATTACAGTACACTGGCTGTTTTTAAAAGTGGGTCCTAGGGCATCCGACTCTGGTCCTCATGCCTGCAAGGCAGGTGTATTATGCACAGAGCCATCTTCCTGTACCCTGCAGTTCTTCCTCTGTAATGAGCTCTTCCCCACCCCAGAGCCATCTCTGATCCCATTAAATCATACTGTTTTCAGCACACCTACCTCACCCTCCCCATATACTTGATTCTTTTTTCAAGACAGGGTTTCTCTGTAGCTTTGGAGCCTGTCCTGGAACTAGCTCTTGTAGACCAGGCTGGCTTTGGACTCCCACCTTTGCCTCCCAAATGCTAGGATTAAAGGCATGTGCCACCACCACCTGGCTATTTTTTTTAATTACATTTTGTGTGTATATAATCAGACATTTCTTTGGGCCACCAGCTCACAAAAACAAAAACAACAACAGCAACAAACAAACAAAAAAATGGACAAAGAGACTTATTACTAATTATGAAAGTTTGGCTTTAAAAAAAATGTAAGTTTGGCATTAGCTTACTTACTCATTTAGCTTACAACTAGTTCTTATATCTTAAATTAACCTGTTTCTATTCATCTGCATTCTGCCACGTGGTTTGATTACCTCTCCTATGTACCATATGTCGGACTTCTTCAGAGTCTCTCTGGCATCTCCTGAATGCCTAGATTCATCCCATGGTTCTCTTTCTGTCCGGAAGTCCTGCCTCTTCTCTCCTGCCTAGCTATTGGCCATTCAGCTCTTTACTAAACCATCACAATGACACATCTTCACACAGTGTAAACAAATATTCTGCACCGCGTGTATTTGTGTGTGTGCGCGTGCACACGCTCTCATGTGTACACATGCCGCCATCTACAAGTAGATCACGAGCCACTTCTTTCCTTCCACTATGTGGGATCTAGGGATCAAGTGCATGTCATCAGGCTCTGGGGCAAGCACTCTCGACTGTTGTGCATCTCGCCAGCCTTGCTCCAGGGCTTTCTGCCTACTGCTTTCTACTCTACCACTCTTCGTTGCATCCAAACACCTAAGCAGGAATGGAATAGATAGTTTAGTGGTTAAGAGTTCTTGCTTCTCCTGCAGAGGACCCAGATTCTGTTCCCAGCACACAACAGCAGTAACTGCAGCTCCTGGGGACCCAAACCCTCTTTTGGCCTCCACAGACATGGCACTCACATGCCCCTCCCCACTTCTTCAAAAATTAATAAAGACCGAAGTGGCCGTGGTGATTTCCTACACAGAGCTTGGTTTCATAAATTTTTAAAAATTTCCCCAGAGTGCCTTCTCAGATAGAGGTGCTCAATTACAACACAGTAATTTGAAGAGAAATAAGCTATCAGTTAATAAACTGCAGTGGTTGAGCATCTCTTGGGGGAGCAAGCAGGATAAATGAGACATGCTACCCTTGAGGAATTGATTGTCTAAATGAGAATAAGGCAAAGCCACAAGAAGAGGCAACTCGTAACCCACTCCCACATAGCACATGCGTCCAAACAGAATAAGCACAAGTGGCCTTGCTTGGGTATTTCCATGGGTTTTAGTATCTCTGTCATAAATTTATAGTCTTTGTGTAATACTAAGCATTTGTGTTAGGCATACTTATATGTATATATCTGTACATCCATACACGTATGTGGAGGCCAAAGGAGGATGTCTATGATCCTGTTATACTACTTTCTGCCTAATTCTTTGAGCTGTGGTCTCTAAACGACCTGGGGTTTAGGCTGTCAATCAACCAACCCCAAAGACTCTCATTTCCACTCCCACAGTGCCTGACTTTTCACATGAGTGCTGGAGATTCGAACACAGGTCCTCAGACTTGCACAGCAAGCCCTCTCACCCCTGAGATATCTCCCTAGTCTCCTTTTCTTGTTTTTTTTTTCCTTCGGAGATACATGAATTGCCCAAGGTAATGAATACAGAGAGTAGATGCGGGAAGGCCTAATGTGTGCCCAAAGATGAGGTTCACACTGGGTTCCAGTGGTTCACAGCCTTTGTCCTCACTTCCCTCTCATGACACCTACACCCTGCTTACCGCCAGTCTCAGAACATGTAGTAAGATACGCTGTGCATTATTGCCATTCAGCAACATCAGATACAGTCTTCAGTAGGGATGATAGTTTGATGTTCCCATCATAGAGGAGTTACCCAAAAACATATATGCCACACAGATAGAAACTCAAGGTATCGCATGCTGGTAGTGTGTTATAATGACATGGATTTTTGGGTGAGACTTGTACTCGGTGGACTGTTGCAGATGACATAAAAGTATAGGATATTCACAGAGTTGTCTATCCTCCTGTGTTAGAGAAACCGTGAGCTCATCTGACAGTGGCAAACCAAGACCAGATACTGATTTTACCACCTTGAGCCTGCGTCTTCACTGCGGAGAAAGCCAGATGGTGCCAATCTCAGAAGGTCGAGATGATGGCTAATTATAGTATATTAGTTACTTTTCTCATCAGTGTGGCACAGTACCTGGCAAGAAACAAATTAAGGAAGGCAAGGCTGTTGTGACTCACAGTTTGAGGGCACAGCCATCATGGCAAGGACAGCATGGCTGCAGGAGCATGAGGTGAGTAGCCACACTGTGTCTGTAGCCAGGAAGCACAACCCACTTGCTCCCTTGTATTTAGCCCAGATCCCCAACCTGTGACTTGGTGCCTCCCACATTCAAGAAGGGCCCTCTTACCTCAGCCCAGGGGAGAAACTCCCTCACAGTGGTCATGCCCCAATGTTTGTCTACACTGTGGTTCTGCATGTAGTTGATATATAGCATTAATCATCAATATTGAAAAAGCCTGGGGCCCGATAGAGCTCTGCCAGGGGTGGCTGTTCTGGTATCCTTCAGAACAGCCTTCTGGAGGATGTTCAGCATCCTTCCCCAAGCCATAGCTAAGACCCCAGAAATGTATCCACGGGGGAACAATTTTAGGTTGAGATTGTCTCTCCCTTTCCAAGGAGGCCCAGTCTTATTTTGGTTTCCTATAAGTCCTTTGAAATATGCTACTTTGGGTAAAATCTGATTGTTTGTCCTATGGACATTGCTGTCTGGTGCACAGTTTATTTGGGCCTCTCACACTCTTGAAGGTATCTAACCTAGTTCTGGGTCTCACAAAAGTAGTAATCATATATTTGTGGGAAACAATCCTGTAGGATTGGTGAGTAGAAGTCACATAACCAACATTGGTCCAGTTGAGGTGGAAAGCCCACCCTAAAAGTATTTGTCATCATCCCTGGTCAGGATCTCAAAATATTGGTCTCCTCATTTATACAAAGATGGGCCTGCTCTGTCCTTAGTGAGGGAAAAGACACAATCATGTCCCTTAAAGAGGATATAAAACTATTCAGAAGAAGTGCCTATGTACTGCAAGAATTTCTTCCCTATGGATACATATACAATCTCTACTCTCTTCTCAAAAAGTCCCAACAGCAAACCTCAGTGTAATTCCACCAAAATTCACACCAGGTTTATTTGTGGACATGAGTGAGGAGTTGCTGGCAGGAACATGGGTAACCCCAAAGCAGCCACACTGGAAAACCTTCGTTCAGCATGGGTGATAGGTAGATGGAGCTCCTTCAGCTAACCTTCCCTAGCCCATAGCACTTCTGTGGTCATGTGCAGTCTGGTCAGGGAGGAGTAGTTAGAATCTCAAGTAGGGGTCCAATGGCTCTCCCCCTCCCACACACACATTCACCTTCTAAAAGGGATAATGACCATCAGTACAATGCTGAGGGTCTCTTGCAAGCAGACATAAGTGACTATGAAAATAGTGGCTTCTTTCTCTTGAGCAACCATGTTCTGCAACACTGTAGAAGTCACCTTTATAGCTCTCTCTATGAGTTTCAAGGAGACCAACTTAGAGTTCTGTCTTCCTGAAAGTTAAACTCCCTGGAACTGGGTTTCTAGCTCTCTCTATGAGTTTCGAGGAGATCAACTTGGAATGCTGTCTTCCTGAAGGTTAAACTCTCTGGAACTGGGCCAGAAGCTGTGAAATCTGCACAGAGGTCACCCTAAGCTATGCTCTGTGCTTGGTGGGTCACTACCCTCCTGTTACTCCACAGCACATGCCTGACTCACTTGACATTTTCATAATTAATTTATAATAGCAGTAACCCTGAGATGAGCTTATTTATAGATTTGTGGAAGCTGGGTAAGAATATAGATCAAATCTCATATCATTAGCAGGCTTGAGGGAGTTCTGTAACCGTCAAATGATGGTAGGAAAGGCCTCATCACCTGAGATGGCCTAGCAATCTCCAGTTTTATTTTATTTTGCCTTTTCTTAAATTTGAGCGTGTAAAGTATGTAAAGGAAGAGGCATGTATCCGTATTTGTGTGTGTGTGTGTGTGTGTGTGTGTGTGTGTGTGTGTATGTGAGTTGAGCCCAGAAAACACCCTTAGCTATTATTGTAGGAGGCTGCTTGTTTGTTCCTGTCTTCCCAGATTTGAAATAACCACACAGAAACTGTAGTAATTAAATCACTGCTTGGCCTATTAGATCTAGCTTCTTATTGGCTAGCTCTTACATCTTAATTTAGCCCATTTCTATTCATCTGTGTATCACCATGTGGCTGTGGCTTACCAGGTAAAGTTCTGTCCAGCAGCTGGCATCTGTCTCTGGAGGGGCTACATGGCTTCTTTTGACTCTACCTTCTTTTTCCCAGCATTCAGTTTAGTTTTCCCCGCCTAGCTCTACTCTACCCTATCACAGGCCAAGTCAGTGTCTTTATTCATTAAGCAATAAAAGCAGCAAATACACAGAAGGTATGGTTCCTTGTATTCTGTCCACCTTGGTTTTAGAGAGAGGGTCTCTCACTGGCATGGAGCTCAATGAATAGGTTAGGCTGACTGGGCAGCAATTTTCAGCAAAACCTCCCTCTGCCTCCCTAGTACTGAGGTTATGAGCATATATCCCTGGCCTTATTTAAAATGTGGGTTTGGAGGAGTTAAACTTAGAATCTCAAGGTTTCAAGGCAAACAGTCAGTTGGATAACCAACGGATCCATCCCTCCAGTCCCCAATTTAGTTTTTTTTATCCTTTTTGTGTGTTCTGTTGTCTTGGTCGTTACCTTTTTTGAAAAATAACAAGTATTGCTCTTCTGTTATCAAAGTAAGTCATGTTCCATATCAAAAACATCAAGATAAGTACAGAGAAGAAAATAAAGGTGTCTGGTAATCCCATCACCCAGAAGCACCTGCTGCTAAATTTCCGTGTGTGTGCACCTCTAATAGAGTCTTCATTCTGACATCCTACTAGCAGGGCCGCTGTCTGGACACGGAGCCCTCCCACTCCGCTGCTTTCTTTGACAGACATGTTTCCTATTGAGGATAACATCAGATGTTCTGGGGATGGGAAGTTATCCATCAATAATGAGTGACGAGTGACTCCCTGCCTTTTCTATAAACCACTGTCTCCAGGCACCCCCTCCTTCCACCTGCATTAAACTGACTGCTGCTCTCAACCCCAATTTATTCTTTTCTTCCCTTGATGTGCGGGGATATTGGTGTCACTGTGTCTCTACTCCTCCCTTTCCCTCTGAGGCTGTGATTTCCTCCAGGGCTCCCATGAGCCCCATGTCTCCTCCAGAAGCGTAGAAGGGCCACATTGTCCATTGCCCCGCTAACTGTGCTTCGGGACTGGGTTTTTCACCTACGTTCAATTATCTTGAAATATTCTTATCCCTAAATGTAACCTTACTTTATTTTTATTGATACTCAGGATCTTTTATACCCCAGACTGATCTCAAACTCACTATATAGCTGAGGATGACCTTGAACTTCGGATCTTCCTGCCTCCATGTTCAGAGTGCTCTGACTGCAGGCATGAGTTACCACAAACATTTTATTTTTGCTGGGAGTGAATCCCAGATAGGGCCTTATGTATGCTGGGTGAGCAATTGTCAATTGAATTATATCTTCAGCTTTTATTTTTTTTAACATTTTATCTATTTATTATGTGTGCGTTTGTGTATGGGTGTCTGCATGCCACCACATGCATGTGAAAGCCGGATAACAACTTTGAGGGGGCAGTTCTCTTGCAGTGAGAACTCAGGTCATCGGGCTTAGCAGCACACACCCACTGAGTCATGTCATGGAACCACCCCCCTCCATTTTTCTATAATTAGCAACAAGTATCAAAGTGCTGAAATTCAAGGCAGTACCGATAAGATTGCTTGGTTCGCATTGACACAGGCACACGGGTAGTGGTGACTTTTAGTTTTTCATTTAGATGAATTTATAAACTTGGAAATTCTTTAAAGTGAGAACCTGTCAGCAAACCCTTACCACAGCGCTGGACACACTATAAATTCTTGATTAATCCGTATTGAATGAAGATGCAAATGAAGGGGAAATGTAATTACTCAGCCTCCTCTCACTTAATCTCAGTAGTTAAGTGCAGAAGAGATCATATAAAAAATGATGAAAAAATAGCACCTTGAAACAATTTTTATGGCGCATCACTGTGAGTTTCTGTGCTAAGATATCACTGTTAACCCAAGTGGAGACTTTTTTTTTTTAATTAAAAAAAAATCCTGACAATACCCTTTCTACTCCTTTCCTAAATGAACATTAATACGTGGTCGTAAAATCTCCCAGGCAGGGTGTTATGAATTACTGTGCTGTAAGATTAGGAAAAGGCCATTTGCAGCCATGTGTTTCATAGAGCTAGATTTTGGAGCCTAGCCCCTGCCCCTGATCCTTCAGAGTTGAACTCTGAGACATGAAGCTTTGCGGAGCTGCTATTTCTCTCTGAACACCATCAGGCTCCGTGGCACCCAAGTCCAGTCCCTCCTGTATGCTGACTTTGAGCTCACCAGCAGGAGCCACTTTGCTTGGAAAGTCTTTGGTCCATTAGTCCTTGAGAAAGACTGAGAGACTGGGCCTGGGGCATTGGTTTCCTAACACTTTATTCCTCCTTCACACACACACACACACACACATCTGTCTTTCTTTCTATCTATCTATCTATCTATCTATCTATCTATCTATCTATCTATCTATCCATCCATCCATGTCAGACACGGAATAAAAGCTCAATCTACAAGAGAAGAGATGGGTTTTAAGTGACTTTGGTGGTCCCCTAACACTGTGGTAATCTAACTCTAAATCTGTATCTTAGCACAGTGAGAAAGGCAGAGCCTACAGAAACTAAGGGACACAAGCCCCAGCTCAAAGCACAAGACAAAACTAACAATTATGCCCATAATGTTAAAGTTTACGTTTTTGAGGACTTTGTGGCGGGCACCATTCTAAACTCTGACTGTTTTGTGTGTGAGAGAGAGAGAAAAAGAGAGAGAGAAAGAAAAGAAAGAGAGGGGAAGGGGAGAGGAAGAGAAAGAATGAGGAGAAAAAAGAAAGACAAAAGGGTATAACTCAATTATAGTAGGATTGCTTAGAATCCGCCAGTAAAGAGTTGAATATGTGGCTTAGAGATAGAGTGCCTTTTTGGAATCCCCCAGTGAGGGGCTGGGGTGTGGCTCAGTGGTAGAGCCCCTGCCTAGAATCCCCCAGTGAGGGGCTGGGGTGTGGCTCAGTGGTAGAGCCCCTGCCTAGAATTCCCCAGTGAGGGCCTAGGAATGTGAGTCATGAGTAGAATGCTTACTCACTTACACTTATAATGTCTACTGTGTAAAAATGCCTGCATTTATCTCCAGTGCCAATAAATAAATACAAACTGTGATATATAAGACCTACTATTCTCTGACTGCCTAGGAATGCTTGCAGAGTATATCGGATTATTAGAAAAAAGGCAACAGGCAAGATTACCTTCTTGGTATACTTGTCTTTATCCCTCATGTCACTGTTGGAATATATTTCTCTCAGTTGAGATAAGGAAAAATGAGTGTGTGTGTGTGTGTGTGTGTGTGTGTGTGTGTGTGTGTGTGTGTGTGTTAAATGCATATATAGAACAACTTTGAGTCAGGAATCTAAGCATGGTTATACTCAGTGCATACTGATGTCTGTATGTGCAACTTAGCTGTTGGCCCATGGTAAAGGTCATTTATAAATTAATCAGGAGCAGGTCAGACAATATAAGCTATGTCCTCAGGAACTGTTTTGATAGATCCTTAGAAGGTTTGGAATGAGGGTTCTAAGAATGACACTGACGAGCTTATTAACACCACGGACAGACAGTCAGATGGCAGCATGGTGGAGGCTCCACGGAGTGTTCAGACCCCAGCACCAGAGACAAACAACTCTGAAGAGATGAAGCAGAGCTGCCGTGGCAGGAGAAGGGCTTCTTTTCTTATTTCTAAGGAAGGGGGAGATTTCATAGCATAAGCTCATATCCAGGCTCTCGGAGTGCCTTGCAAAAGGCTAGAAAGGGGGTGGAGTGTAGGGTACATAACTACAGATACCCACATCGATGTAAATTCACTTTCCAGATGAGAGATCCTGGCACCTGGAAGTGTGTTAGCCATTGGCTCCTGCTATCTCTGTTGGGTGCCTGTCCTGTCTGTGAGGGGGGAAGGACAGATTCTAACAGTACATTCTTATAGTCATAAAGTCACAAGGAGAGCAGATCCTTAGGATGCCTGTTCCCCATCAGTCTCCTATTGGCATGCCAGAAAGACTGCAGGAACCAGTCCAGAAGAGGGACCACCCTGTCTTCCACCTAATTTTTTTAAGCACCTATGAACAATTTGGGAAACCAGAGTGCCAAGACGGGTTGATTTCCAGTGGGGCCTGGTAGGCCACACATTCAGCCCAAGAAGATAAGAAGTTGAAGGTCTCCCACTACATAGAAAACTCAAGGTCAGCCTGGACTTCATGAGATTCTGTTTGCTGCCTTAACTTTTCCTGTGAGATGCAAAAATACCTATTCATTCCAGATAGGCATTAGTGGTAGACCCAAGTACAATTTCACCAAAGTCACTGTTGAGACAGTTGAGTTTTTTTGTTCTTGCTTACACAAGATAGTGAGAAGTTTACTTAAAGGCACATGGGGAACCCTAAAATGGTTGTTTCATAGCAAAGCATCACCTCAGCATGGATGAGGACTTCTGCAAGCTGCATCATCACGTTCCAATTTTAATTTCCCTTCCACTTCTCATATTCTCTAGCAACTCCCAAGATTACTTGCAGCCGTGGGAAGATGGAGGGACATTAGCTGAGTATCCGGACCACCATTTCCTCCATCTTCTGTAGGAGGTGTTAAGAGCCCCAATACTAGTACCATAGGTCTGCCTACCATGTACTGTTCTGCTTTAGTTGCCATGGCTACTGGTCCAAGTCCAAGACAGCATACTCTTGAGAAGAAAAGAAATCAACGGACAACTGTCTCTCTTTAAACCAAATAAACAAGATGTTTCTCACACCCAAGACACCCTTATCAGTGACACAGTGAGACAGTTGATCCACAGCCCCGTTCTATGGTGAGTCCTTCTGTTTTGGCTCCTGTATAATCGAAGGAAAGTGGGAAAGGGAAGGGCTCAGAGCGCCACAAGTATCATGGATGCGATAGGAAGTGGGACACATATTATCCTAGGAGGAAATTCTGAGAGCATAGGAGCCCAGAAGACATCATACTTGGAGAGGTCAGAGTAGGAGAAATTTCAGTGGTGCCTGGGACAGGGAAGAGGACAGAACAGGGAGAAAAAAAACCACCGAGGAGTGAGGACAGATGATAGAGATATGAATAATTCACATTGGTATGGATTTTAAGGTCAATTTTGTTATATGTATATGCATATTTCTAATCTTGATTAAGGTATTGTGATTGTCTAGTTCATTTTAAAATGTAATACATAATTAGGAAATATAGGTTGTTAATAGATAATCATTGATAATAGTCAAGCTTGTAGTCATGTTAGATTTTCTAGATGTACATAGATATATTTCAGATAGGCATTCTTCATATCTTTCAAAGACTACAAAATATGGCATTTAAAATATTTTAATAACTTAGGGTTTTTCATGGCAATGAGACACGTCTGCTCCTGGCAGCACCAATCTACTTCAAGAGGAAGATGGGCATCAAAGAGGCTCCTTATGGAGTTTGGTAGCCATTTGGGCAAGAAACTGCTCTTTCCTGGACTATTGCATAAACTGGACACAGAGAACCCACAGAGAGAAGACTGCTGAACTTGCCTAAAGGTGAGATGGTCTTTCGGGGTTCCTGATTTATGAAAGAGTCTGTGAGACATTCTGTAGGACACAGCAGAAAGTGACTAAACTGTCTTTGGAATTTCCTGCTTCATGGAAATGTCTGCTGGATATTATGGGCCTGTAGGCCAAAGATGGATGCCCCAACAGTACAGAGGAACTTTGGGTGACTGTCCAGGCAGCGAGTTGTCTCTGTCATTTCTAGAGTTTTGGAAGTTGCTTACTTCTTGTTTACTTAGGGAATAGTATATCCTTCTGGAGTCTTTGATGGAGTTGAAGAATGGATACATAGTTGTAGTTTTCCTTAGTTATGATAAAAGATAAAATAGATATAAATATTGTAACTGTAATTCTTGCTTGTTAACTGTTTTGCTATATGTAATTTTACTATGTTAAAATTAAAGCGTTTTTTGTTTAAACAGAAAAAGGGGAAGTGATGTGGGAGTGATTTCTTTTTAATCTGTTGCTTTCATTGGTTAATTAATAAAAAAAAAACTGCCTTGGCCCATTTGATAGGCTTACCCTTAGGTGGGTGGAGTAAACAGAACAAAATGCTGGAAGAAAGAAGCTGAGTCAGACAGTCGCCATGATTTTCCCACTCCAGACAGACGCAGGTTAAGATCTTTCCTGGTAAGCCAGCTCGTGGTGCTACACAGAATATTAAAAATGGGTTAGATCAATATGTAAGAGCTAGCCAATAAGAGGCTGGAACTATTGGGCCAGGCAGTGTTCAAAAGAATACAGTTTTCGTGTAATGATTTCGGGTATAAAGCTAGCCATGTGGGTGGCCGGGTGCCAGGAAAGTAGCCCACAGCTCCTATTACTACAGACAGCAGACGTCTTGTTGAAAGTGAACATGAATGGTGGCCCTGAGACGTGGCTGTGGATGGCGGTGGAGAGATCATGCGGGACAGAGGAGTGAGGGGCACATTCAGGGTAGATAGTGGCAAGGGCTGAACACCTGGCTAAGAAAGCCAGACTTTTCACAACATTTTAGGTGCTGAGAAGATGACCTGTGGGCAAACAGATTGCTTTACAAGTGTGAAGCTCTGACTTTGGAATCTCAGAAGCCAGACATAGCTGTCCATATATCTGTAACCCCTGCCCTCCTTAGAAAAGGCAGGGGACAGGGGGGAAGAAAGAAGAGAATTCCCCACAAGCTGAGTTCTATGTAGCCTGGCATAATACTTGGGTGAGCAACGGAGACTCCAGCTCAAATGAGGTGGAACGTGAGGACCATCACCAGAGGCTGTCCTCTGACCTACATGTGCCCACATACAGATTTTTAAAAACAGGTTTTAATGTGGAAGATACCTGAAAGCAGTTAATGTGGTTCAACTATTGGGCCAGTTCTCAAATAGGAGACAGGTTATGGAGTCCCTTAGAAATCAATATGAAGAGAATCCAGAGGAGCAGAATTCTCCCTTTGGCAGCCCCACCCAGCATTTTCTTACACAAGTTAACACCACGCCGTGAGTTTGTGGTCCCTGCAAGCTTAAAATTATTCTTACAGGGTTTCTTTCATAGCTTCCTGGCTTTGTGGAAAATCTGGCCACCAAAGCCACGGAGGACAGAATACTAGAGATACAGCTCAGTGGGAAAGGGCTTGGCTTGCATGCTTACATTCACAGTGTCCTGGGTTCAAGCCCTGGTGCTGCCAGGAAAAAGAAATACAGGGGCAAAGCAGGACTTCCAGGGAGTGGACGTGAGATGCTCAAGGACACTGCAGCAGAGAGCACAGGGTCATGAAAGAGGAAAAAGGAAGTGAAAACAGAGGTGGGCTGGCAGGATGGCCCAGTGGGTAAAGGCACTTGCCGGACTTAACGACTTGAGTTCCATTCTCGGGACCCACATGGTGGAAGCAGAGAATCCGTTCCCTCAAGTTGTCCTCTGACATCCTTAACGAATAAATACATTTTCCAAAAATAAGTCAGGGAGCTGTTGGGAATGGGATCGAGCCTGCTGCCCGGTCCCTCACCGTCATCACTCTCTGCTTGCTCTGCTCATAGTCGTCTCAGAACTGCAGGTATTTAATTTGTAAACACTTAATAAAAACACTGTCACTAGGTCGGCTCATCTTCTCCTGACCGCCACATCAAAATCAATACGTCCCCTGGGTATTGTGCCGTTATTGTCTGGGCTGGGGAATCTAATAGGATTAAGTGTTGGGGCCCTATCTGACACCACAGTCCACAGTCCTAGTTAGATGAGGTTAAAGACTGGCTTGCCATCGTGGAGGCGCGATTGCTTAGGGGTCTGAAAAATCATTACAGCTTGTCCTCTTAAACGTTGATTGTTCCCCCGTGATTTATTGACAAAACACAAAAAGTGCACTATACTGCGCTCTAATTATATGTATGAGGCCATAAGATCTCATGGGAAATTAAATAAAATTTACAGCTTGATGGTTTTATGCTCCTGGGAGACATACCTTCTTAATAAGATCTTTTGGCTGGGAATATTTATGAGGTTAAAGTCCGTAGGCTTGAGCAAAAAGACCTAACCTTTCCTTGGGAGGTGGGGAACAGGGCGCATTTTGATTTCTTCGAAGATAAATGGTCGTAATGAGATTTTTTTTTCCCGGGGTTTAGGAGAAAAGTGTTCGGTTTGTCACATGGAGCATTCATCCCTAAAACTACTGGAGGACAAAGCCTTAAGGGCATAGGGACTTTCTGCCGCCATTTATCTTGCCCAAGACTCTGCTCGTCCCAGCCCCCTGCCTCTGGGGCACCTCATCCCCCCTGCCATTACTCCTGTGGCTCCCTGGTATGATTAGCCTCCATCACAGTCTGAGAGGGGAGGGGGCAGAGTCTAGTTAAGGGCAATTATCTAAGAGGTCAAGGTAGGGAGAGGAATTTAAGGGAGAGAAAAGGACCATGAATACAAATGAGCTCCATCCCAGTGTACTTGAACCCACAGGGGCCATTTCACACGGGCTCAAGGAGCCCCAGAGGAGCTCCTGCCTATTGTAGACAGCGGCGCCTCCACCAGATCACTTTCTCCCTCTGTCAAGGGTGGTCGAGGCCCTGGCCCCTATTCCCTGGGTGTGTTTCAGCTCTGCAATGTTGATTGTCCTGTACTGCCTTTAATTATACACGTGAATCTGTAAGATCTCGGATGTCAGAATAGACGGGGGGGGGGGGGGGGGTCTGATGAAGATGATGGTTCTTTCTCATCATTCCTGACTCTGAATACCGCCCCCCCAATTCCATATGGACCATCAGTGAAGTTTGAAGCTTGCTCACTGGGCTGTGTGAACAAGAGCGAAGGCCACTGTCCATCCATACTCTACCTCTTCATATGCTATACATACATGTGTCACTTGTAAGTGTGGAATCATAATTTTCCTTTGTATATAGAGTGGGTATGTGTTGTATATGTGCACTATGCACACATGTGTGTCCTGTGCTAGTGCGTGTATAGGCTAGCAGAGAATGTCACTCTCCACTTCCATGTGGAGACAGGGTCTCACGTTGAGCCTGAGGCTCACCATTCATTTGGGCTAGGCCGGCCTACTAGCGAGCTCCTGGAATCGGCCTTTCTCCATGCTCACCTCACCGTGCTGGGGTTTGGGTGTGCACAGCCATTCTTCGCTTTCACATTGGTGCAAGACATTGGAATCCTGGTCTTCCTGATTTCATTCATAGTGAGCACTTTCCTCACTGAGCCCTCAGAATTGCAGTCTTCAGCGTGAGTGGAAGGATAATTGTGTCTAACTCAGCCTGGGGTGGTCATGATGCTTGTCTGTTATTTTACTATCCGTGTGTGTGCATGTCTATAAGGGTGCAGGGGCGTGTGTGTGTGTGTGTGTGTGTGTGTGTGTGTGTGTGTGTTCGTGCACATGTGGAGGCCAGGAATCGTCTCTCATTAGCCTGGAACTTGCCATTTATGCTAGGCTGACCATCCAGCTTGTTCCCCGGTCCTCCTGTCTCCCATCTTTCCAGCTTGGGAACTCAAATCCTTCACACTGAGTTTTTAGCATAGATTCTGGGATCCAAACTCTGTTCCCCATACTTACACTCCAAGCCCCCCATCTACCAAGCTGTCTCCTGGACCCCTGAAATACTCTATGGCTCTGTGATTTGCATACAAGGCTGACATTCAGCTTGGCACTCTGAATTGAAGAGCAACCTCAATTCTGACACAGCTCAAGCCAGCGTTTCAGCCAACATAGAGAGAGGAGAAAAATTTATTAAAGAGAGCTAAGTTCCCTTGATAAGCAGAAAGTGAGAAATCCCAATTTAATTTAAATATGATATTTCTGTCTTCGTTAGTTTAAAGCATGTGTGTGATTGCGTATCCTCTCTTATTTGGTGGTCTGCCCTGGAGGGAAACAGAGGCTTGACAGTGAAGCCAGGAAGCAAAGTCTAGGTTACATTTTAATAAAGATGGATATCCCTAAAAAATGCCTGAATTATATAGAAGTAAGATTTGTTGCAAGTTACAAATCAAAGCCTGAGTTGTCACTTATCTCCTAATGATACTTCTACACAGATTATTAATTTCATTTTAGAAGCCCAATGAATGTTATATTTTATGACATTGATTAAACATCTTGCTGCCTCCCAACCATCCATCCTTTTCATTTTCAAAAAAATCCATATTGGAAAATTTTAACAAAAACAGCTCATAAATTCCTATTTTACAGCCTAGCAATGCTGACAGTTCTCCACTCTCCTTACAGCAGGCCACAGTCCTGAACTCCTCTAGACCCAGACCCTGCTGTGGGAGGTGGGGCTTCTCCTATCCACCTGGGTCCGCTGACTGCTTTGGAAGTGGGTGGTTTGCTTGGAAAGGTTTCTGAGGTTAGAGGAAATCCCGTGTGAGGATTTGGTGGTGGGGTTAGCTTCACCTGGGTAATCAGGGACCTAACTTTCTCTCTTCCCCCTGAGACAAGCCAGGCCTTTCCCTCTTCTGTGTCCCTGGGGAGAATTACTCCTTCCTGATTGGGCTTCCATGTCCTTTGAAACGAGAGGGTGGGGGGAGCCTAAGCACGCCATAGTATTGTAGACAGAAACTGAAAAGCCATTGAAGACCAGGATGAGATGATGGGGGTAAGACCAGCCTCCAGCACACTAGGAAAAGTTCAGGCTGAGTATGGGGGAGGGGTGCATGCATGTGTGTATGTCTATGCACACATGCACACATATGCACGCATGCACTCATGCATGTGGTCTAGGCTATCATATGGATGTCAGAAGTCAACCCCTGGCGTCGTTTCTCAGAGGCCTCCCATCATGGTTTTTGAGGCAGGATCTCTCACTGACCTGGAACTGAGCACGTAGGCTAGGCTAGCCGGCCAGTGAGCACCAGATATAACTCTCCTTCCTCTGTCTCTCCAGGGCTGCGATTGTAAGAATGTGCCACTGTGCCTAACAACTTCTAAAACGCTGCATTTTTAGTTAGTTCTTTGAGAAGTTCATTCATGCAAACAGTGTATTTTGCTCACATTTATTAGCTGTTCCTCCCCTCAGCCCCTCCCAAATCTCTCTTCCAACTTCATGTCCTCCTGGGTTTTTTTGTTTTGTTTTGTTGTTTTTAGTAACTCGCTGAGTCCAATTTGTATTTGTGGGTGTGGGCCCATCCATTGGAGCATGGTCAGCCTACCTGGAGCTATACCCTTAAAGAAAGAAAACCACCTTTCCCTCCACCAGCAGCTGACAGCTCTCAGTAGCTCCTCAGCCAGGGCTGCGGGCTCATGAGCCCTTCCTACATCCACACATGACCTTCTTAAATAGAGTTTTAATTTTTAACTTATATATGTATGTATGCGCCTGCCTGAGTTCATGTGCACCACATTTGCATTCCAAATCCTCATGAAAGAGGGTACCTGGTCTCAGGGGCCAGAATTTGAGCTGGGTGGGTGTAAGCTGCTTGATGTGGGTGCTGGAAACTGAGCCTGGCTCCTCTGCAAGAGCAGTAACCCTCTTGACTGCTTAGCCACCTCTCCAGCTCCTCATCATGTCTTTTGTTACCGTTATTATTATTTAATGTGGATGCTAGGGATCAAACTCATCCTTACAAGGCAAGTACTCTCCCAGCTGAGCTATCTCCAGGCCTCGGGGTGACTTGAAATCAGGAAGAGAAGACCTCAAAGTCGGGCTCACCCTGTTCTGACTTGTGGTTCTGTGGGCAATAGAAAACAGCTCTGAGCTCATCTGCCTGGACTGGTTCCGCTCACCAGACCTCTTTGTTCCTTCAGTCTGTTAGCCTTAATGGTGCCACCTACAGTTCCGTTCATTTGTGTTCAGGGATAGCTCTGGACCCTGGATTACTATGCCAGCCTGTTGCTGCAGCCCTCTTTCCCTCCAGGAAAGAAAGACATGTTTGGAGATCATTGCATGAAAATGAAGTACAAGTCCCCACAGAGGGAAAAAAATACCTTTTGAGGCTCAGTGACAGGTCAGGGAGAATAGAAGATAGGCCATTTTGTAAGGCGGAAAACAGCAGAACAAAATCTCCGCTAGATCAGAAGTCTCTCTGCTCGGCAAACCTTAGCAAGGATGTGTAGGAGGCATGGTGGGGTGACGTGTTCTCCCATTGCAACCCAAAACATGAGCCCTACAAAGCAGGGTGCCTGTGGGGCTCTCGAAGAGGTCAACACGTCAACACACTGCAGTATGACATCGGGCTGGGGCAGGGTGCGGGTGTGGAGGAACGCCGATGAAGGGTGTGGTCTCAGCAGCCTCAATGCTGGGAGTTCTGTCTTGTGGGAGTCGTCCAGCCTGGTTGGATAACCAGTACTCAACGGCCGTGGTCCTTCTCTAGGAACCCTGTGCTGGTCAGAGTAATACAGGCGCCCAGTGTGCTAGGCCCAAGCTAGTATTCCGGTTGCTCGCCACCTTGCCCTGGCTCGTAAGTGGTATCTCTGGGGCGGTGACGATGGTGGTGATTTGTTGTTGTTGTCCTGTCTGTTCTGTTTTTGTGCTTGTTCATTTTTGTCCTTCTGTGTTTGTATTTCCCCTAGTTTAAAAATGTAGACCGGCATCCCACACAGCAGCACACAGCATGCCGTCTCGGCTCTGCAGAGCCTCTGTGGCGGACCTGGCGCTAAAGCAGTTCTAAATGACGTGGCCTCATTAGGAGAGGTCAGCGGCTGGTGTCTCGGGGCTCTCAGGAGCAGGCTGTGTGCAAGCTGCGGGAAGACAGCAGCTGTGTGGAGACGGCTTTTCCAGCATGCCGGGAAGCTTCACCGAGTGACACATCTTGTCCTCTTTTTTCTGTCTCATTTCTCTCCCATCTCTCCCCTTTCCGAATCACCCCAACCCCCTCAGCCATCCCTCCGCAGAGTGCTCCGGCACTGGGGAAGGCGCATAAAGGGAAAATATGGCATGTTTACAGAGAGAATTTTCAAGAAGTGTTAATTTAATATGCTAAAGTGTTCCCTTCAGCATTTTACCTTTCTTGTTGTTTTCACAAAACAGCCAAGACTAAATAATGAGCCCAGGGCTGTGCCCTTTGGTAGCATGCTAGCTCATTACCCACCGGCGGCCTCCATCTGCCCTCATGGCTGCGTAGGGAGCCATTACGATTATGATGGAAATCTCAGAAGCCATTACCAAGGCGCAGCAGAGGACCTACTGCAGACAGCCTAATGGACTAATTTGTAATTGGGAGAGGGAAATGAGTTAGCGAGCTGGGGCCGGTTTTGATGAGAGTGGAAGTACGCATGCTAAATGTGATAAATGAATAGGAATGTATGTTTGCGCAATGGGCTCTACAAGGCTTTCCATCTCTCCCGGGGACGGAGGCGTGCTGACAAGCCGTGAGGCGCGGGGAGAAAAGGGCTCAGGGGAGGTAGGCAGAGATTCAAGGAGAGTAGCTAAGGATAAATCGGTGAGGAAAACTAACGGCAGCCGGAATCCAAGGGAATGGCTGCATCTGCCTTGAAAGTGGTAATTAGGAGGCATTTTGGTGTGCATGCCTTTAACAGTCAAACAGGATGAGTAAGGGTCCCAGGCGCCTGCTGGGGAAGTGAAAGTTGGGGTGCTGGTGGGCAGAGAGGGATGCCAACATGGGGTCTGTCATCTTACAACTGATGGCTCGCATAGGTTCTGCCTGCAAAATGGAGCTAATAACCAGACATGGTGTGCACCTCTGCAAATCCCAGCATTGGCAAGGGTGAGGCAGGAGGATTTGCTGTGAGTTTGAAGCCAGCCTGGGCTACATAGTGAGCTCAAAGACAACCTGGATTATACAATAAGTCTTAGACCAGGCTGGCCTACACAGTGAGTTCTCGGCTAGTAAAGGCTACAGAGTAAGCTCCAGACCAGGCAGAGCTACATAGTAAATTATAGGTCAGTGTGGCCTACTTAGTGAATTCTAAGCTAGCCTTGGCTACATACGAGTTCAAGGTCAATTTGAATTACTAAGTGCTAAGCCAGTATGGGCTACAATGTGAGAACTTGTCTCAGAAGAGACATAAACGAAAATACCTAGCACATTAGTACATGCCACAAATTCCCCTTTCTCCACAGTTGCTGGCAATCCAGCCAGGGCTCTGGGGCAGGCATTGTACGTGCGGAGGAACATTTCTGGGTTATGGTAGCTGATCCCCAGTGCATCTCAACTGGACAGCTCCTCGGAGGGCTAGAGTCACCTGGCTGTCCACTCTGAAGAGCACTCTGTGTTAGACGGATCTGGTTTCTGGAAACTGGTATTTCCTCTTGCTTGTTGGTCACACCCAGGGACATGTCATTGGGGTCTAGGCAGGTCTCTGGCTACTCGCAAGGAAAGAGCTTTGCTCCCTTTACAGATAGTGCTGGCTCGGCCACCACTTGTCTCAAGCCTCACTTGCTTGGAACTGACCTCGTGGCCGCCGTCTCCTGTTGATGTGGTTCTCTGGTTCTGTCCCCTAACCTCCAGGGTACCATGCAGTCATTTCTCCTCAGCCTCATCACAGCCCTTGCACGTGCAGCTCACGCTTCCCTGACCCTGCCAACCCCAGCCCCTCTAGATGTCAGGCCAGCCAGTCCGGCCAGCCAGTCCGCCTGACTGAATCCACGAGCCGCAGGTTCCAGTGAGAGACCCTCTCCAGGGAAACAAAGTGCAGGGCTGGAGAGATGGCGCAGTAGTTATGGTAACATGATGCTTTCCCAGAGGATCCAGGTTTGGTCCAGCACTCACATCTGCCACACCGCTTACCACTCCAGCTCCAGGGGCTTCGGTCTCCTTTAGTGACCTCTGTGGGCTCCTGCGTGTGTGTGTGTGTGTGTGTGTGTGTGTGTGTGTGTGTGTGTGTATGTGTGTATGTGTGTATGTGTGTGTGCAGATACTTGGAGACCCGAACCGCTCAATCTTGGAGGACACAGTTCAACAGATATAAGATGTAGGAAAGGCAGACGAGGTGGCTCATCCCATAATGCTCTGGCAGAGGATCTGCGCTCTGTTCATAGCACCCACGTCAGCAGCTCACAACCACCTGTAACTCCGGCTTCAAGGACCCAGTGTCCTCTTCCAGACCCCATAGGCACTGCATGCTTACACGTAGACCTACCCACACACATGCCCATAATTAAAAATAATTTTTAAAGAGACAGAAACACTCAAGACATAGTACACATTAAGGGAATTACTGAAGAAAGCACCAGCTTTGTTCCTTACAAAGCATTTGTGTCAAAGAGACAACAGGAATGACCAGTGGAAGTGCTATGTTTTGTCCAGACAAACCAACTTTTTCCCTTGCAGTGTGTCGTGACACACCTTAGACATGACGTCAGTCTCTGGAGGTTAGAGTGGACCTAAGAAAATTCCCATTGTGGGGAGGGCAGTCCTAACCCTTAGTGATTTAGCCGTTAATAATTTGTCTTTGCTCAAGCTAATAACTCCCCACCTGAGGCCAGAAGGATGGTTCATTGGGTAAAAGTTGACAACCTGAATTTAATCCCTGGATCCCATGTGGTAGAAGGAGAGAAGCAACTTCCCCATGTTGCCTTCTGAGATCCACATATACAATGTGGTGTGTGATGTATGTGTACTCATACGTACATGTTCCTGAATGTAGGTGCTTAGACGCACTAAATGTAATAAAATTTCTAAAAATATAAATAATGGGAGAAAGTTAAAAGACAACACTATTCATGAATCAGATGGAAAAAACATGAATTAAATTCAAGAAAACAAAATCCTTCAAAAACCTTGTAGCTAGGTATGGTCAGAGGAGATATTTTCTCTATAAGTGTAAAAAGGTTCACTGATGTGTGTCTGTCAACTGCTCAAGACATTGAGGCAGGAAAGACCACAAGTTCAAGGCCTGCCTGGACTACAGAATGAGACAAAGTCTTAAAATTTCAAAGTAAAAATGGATCTAGGGATATAGCTCAGTGGTAGAACATAGCCTGGAATCCCCCAGTGAGGGGCTGGATGTGTGATTCAACAGTAGACTGCTACCCTCTCCTGTCTGTAAGACTGCAGGTTCAGTCACCAGCATTGCAGAAGTAAATAAATTAAATAATAAACCCCAAGAAAGGTGAAGGCTTTGTTCAAGGTTAGAGCACCACAGAGGCAAAGCAGAGGTCACAAGCCCAGAGGTACTGGCACCCAGGGCCTGTTTACTGTAGCTGTGTAAGGAGGGGGCACTGTGAACTACTGTCTAAACAAGTCTCAGGATCCCCTCCTGGCCAGAAAAAAAGGTCTGATACATTGCGAGTCCAGTGAAAAACACTGTAGGACCCACTTACATTGTGCTCTGAAAACCCTGCCAGGGAAGAAGAATGTTCTGGAAGTTTCAGCCTCTGTGGGGTGTTCCTCAGAGTTGTTCTCTCGTGCCTGATTTAATGAATAAATTATAATAACTTTTGCATCTTTGTCCACATTATGCATGTTTATTTGCCATCCCCTTATAATTCCCTTCTCTCATTTTCCCATACTATATATCTTCTCATGGTTTCTCCTTGGGAACTTGCTACTGTTTTTTTTTAATAATTTTAAAGAAATTCATTCTCAGAGATTGCTGATCAAGATGCACACCTCCTTGTTCTCTGTATAAACTTATACAGGCTCAAAAGTGGGTGTGACAGCGAATGCCTATAATCCCAGCAACTGAAAAGTGGAGTCAGGAGGATCGAGAGGTCAAATTCATCCTCAACCACGTAGTGAGTTGGAAGCCAGTTTGGGCTCGGTGAGATTCTATCTCAATAAACAAAACCTCATCAGCAAAAGAGTGCAGAAACTCAGGGAAAGAAGATTTATACTCCCAAGGGAAGGGTTCTCCTTGGTGAACCCAGAAAAGGAGGGGGAACATGGTTCCAATGTCATGGTTAGACATGACGTCTTTGAGGAGTAAACGATGGCCCGTCTGTCTGTCCACAGAGTTTACAGAGTTCCTGCACACAGCAGCGCGTATCATTGAGTAGCTGGAGGCTGGTGGGCCAAATGGCTGAGTGAATGACTGAATGGACAGATGCTAAACATCAGAGTGAAATCGGACTTGAACTGCTAAGGGACCTTCTCAATTGATTCTCTCTCCAGAGTCTACAGCGCTATTTTATCTCTGATGTGCTCTGGCCGGTTCTCAGGATTCCTTTCTGCTTAGACTGAAAAGCGTATTTCTATAATGCATCATGAAAAATACATTCTGATTTCCAAACAGCTGGTGGGGAAGTATATTACTGTGGATATGGAATCGAGGACAAATGCTTAGGAGGAAAGGTAGCAAGGCCTGAGAAATCGCCTCAATTCGATCTCATGCATACAGTCTTCATTAAATCATCTTTCTTGAGAGGTCTGCTAATATTTTTTCAAAAAAATCTGTTGACCCGTGAGCCTGGAGAGATGGCTCAGTGGTTAAGAGTGCTTGCTGCTCTCCCAGAGAGAGTCTGGTTCTCCGAGCCCACATCAGATGGCCCACAACTCCTTGTAATTCCATCTCCAGGGGTTCTGACGACCTCTTCTGGCCCCTGTAGGCACTACATCCATGTTCAGATTGCTCCACATGCAGACATACACACATACACATAAATTAAAAACTTTTATATTTCTCTGTGTGTATATATGTGTGTGTGTGTCTGTATGTCTCAGTGTGTGTATGTGTCTGTATGTGTGTGTCTCTGTGTGCACGTTGTGCGTGTATCTGAACTTTTATGACAATATGCTTACTCTCTTTTTATAAAGGGTTTTGAGGGGACAGTAAACAATATTTAGAATAGAGGCAAGACTCTGGCCAATCAAATAAAATTCAATGACCTAAAGCTAACCAACTAAATAAATAAATAAACAGAATGATGGAAGGGTAGGAGAAGTATTCTCTGCCAAAATACCAACCAGGAAATGTTTCTCATTTATATTCAGAAAAAAAGAACATTAAAATTTAAAATAAAGACACTTTACCAGGCATAGTGGTGCAGGACTTTAATCCTAGCACTCAGGAGGCAGAGGCAGGTGAATGTGAGTTCAAGGCCAGCCTAGTCTACAGCCAGAGCTACACAATAGAGAGAACTTATCTCAAAAATAAGTAAATAAAGGGCACTTGTTATACAGACACGGCAACCTGAGTTTGATCACCAGAATCCTTGTGCAGGAGGAAGGAGAAAATTCACTCCACCAAGTTTGAAACAGATAAATGAGAATAGTGATGTGATTTGAAATTAGCTTCCTTTTGTTTTATCTTGGTTTGTGTTTTCTAAGACAGGGTCTCACACAGCCCAGCCTAGCCTTAAACTCACTAGGTGCTGGGATGACCTTGAACTCCTGATCTTCCTCTCTCCACCTCCCAAGTACTGGCATTACAGGCGTGTACCACTGCAGCTGATTTATGTGTCACTAAGGGTGGAACCCAGGGCTTTGTGTATGCCAAGCTAGGCAAACACTTCTGACTAAGGCACATCCCTAGCCCCAGCTTCCCCTTCGACCTAGAATTCAAGACCGAAGATTAATGGACCTTTTTATGGCCAAGCTAACCCATTGCTACAAGCCTGACCTCCTTACACAAGGGGTAGTTCTCAAACACAAATCAACCCGGGAAATCTGATCCTTTCCTTCAGTGTCTAAGGTTAGCTACTTTCCCCCCAAATTACAATAATTAAACAATGAACCAGACTCCAATGGGCCTTTTAAGTTCCTTTTATCATTCTTGAAAAGCATCATGAGCCCCAAGGTGGTTGAACTGAACATCCAGCTTCATGAGGAGTTTGTTTGTGACCCATGGTGAGGAAAACACAAAACACAGTTGTGTTGGAGACAGGAGGCAAATGCGGAAGGAAAAGGAGAGTTGATTGGACCTGAGTCCCTCCTGTTCCTTCTCTTCCCTTTGAACTCATTCCCCATCCCATGGCCCCATTGCTCCCCGCTTGCATCGTTTGCCACAACCCACCTTCCCCTTGCTGGGTTGCCTCCTGTGCAGCCCACTTAAGAGAGCAGGCTGGAGGTGGCTGGAGGCTGCGGGGTGATTTATTGCTTTGCAGGGACTTCACTAAACTTCCCAAGTTGATTTTTTTTTCTTTGTACTTTTGAAAAATCAAACATAGTTCAGAAAGTAAACATCACAAGTTGACATCGCAGCCCGAAGCCCAGGAAAAATGTTTCTTGTTAAATGTTTTGGCATGTAACACAATTTATGAACATTTTCGATGTTTTGATTTCCCCCCTCCCCAGTCACTGTTATTCCTTACCCCCCAGAGTGAGGTGTGGAGAGATTATATTGGCTGGTTTCCATGGTGACACTGAAGGAAAGTAATCTTTGAAGGAGGTTTCTACTGTGTTATTTCATGTGCGTGGACCGTCAACATGTACGCTGGGTGGCTGTTACCCCTAAATTCAAAAACGCATAAACGCTTGGGCCATTTCATGTAAATAGACAAGTGGAGGTGATATTTTCTTTGGTCTCATGCCCACCCTCATAACAAAAGTCTCTCAGTTACCCAGGGCACCTGGGAGAGAAGGAACAGTTCTGCTCAGTGTTAAAAGCCACCTCCTCTCCTCCGAATAACCATTAAGAAAGAAAAACAGCTCCAATTTAAAGTCTGCCTCACCTCCAGCATCAGCGAGGGATCAGAGGAAAAGTTCCCTTTGGGGTGCAGTGTGTTCACAACCCGAATTGGAAAACCTCAGTGACATTTTAAACGTTTAGTGTATTTGGGGTCTGCCATGGCACGAATCTTCCTCAGCAGTCCTGAGTGTCATCTGGAACTTTATAGATTCGAGAAAGGATTGCATCCAGCCTCTCAGAGTGAGGGTAAAGGATGTATTTGGCTCGAAGTTGACAATGCTCTCCCCTACTTCCCCATCACCCTAACATGCTCAAACGCATACAACACACACACACACACAGAGAGAGAGAGAGAGAGAGAGAGAGAGAGAGAGAGAGAGAGAGAGAGTTCGCCTTGCACATCTCTGTGGGCCCCTGTTGTGTTAGGAAGCCAAGAATCCTGGGCATTCTGGCTTTGCTTTTGGACACCATCTTGCAGGTGGAAGTTGCCTTTACTGTCTTCCAGTCCTTTACTACACTGCCCTGGTTAACTATAGATTGTCACTATTAGACCTAAAATCACGTAGGATACCCTTTCCTGGGCATGCATTTGAAGGGATTTCCAGGCAGTAAATGTAGGCAGCACCACTCCGTTGGCTAGAGGAGGCAAGCTGAGCACCAGCATGCATCTCTCTCTGCTTCCTGACTTTAGCCGCAATGTGACCAGCCGCCTACCCTCTGCCACACCTAGCCTGTCATGAAGGACTGTACCCTCACACTGCCACAGGAAACCCTTCCTTGCTTGGGTTGCTTTCCTCTGGTATCTCACCAACAAGAAAGATATCTAGTAAGTGCTTGTTATTTTATTTGAGCTTTTTTTTTTTGTCTGATAATTCTGGCAGGTGGCTTCCCATATCCTTCCCTCACACTTGAGCGACAGAAATTTAGGAGGCTCTACTCTTTAGGGACAGAGCTGAGTGCAGGATACAGAATCTGTAACACAAACGGGGCCTGCTTGTTGTTGGGGTTTTTGTCCCACCCGGTACCCCACAACTGTTTATCCCCAAAGAAAATCACACATAGGCCTCCATAAATTATAAGCTGATTGGCCCATTAGCTCTAGCCTCTCACTGGCTAACTCTCACATCTTGATTAACCCATTTTTCTGATCTATGTTAGCCGTGTGGCTCAGTACCTTTTTCAGTGGGACAGATCACATCCTGCTGCTTCGGTGGTCTGGGCAGGAGTGGGAGGAATCAACTTCCTCCTTCCCAGAATTCTCCTGTTCTCATTACATCATTTCTACTTCCTGTCTGGTTTTCCTGCCTATACTTCCTGCCTGGCCAATCAGTGTTTATTTAAAACATGATTGACAGGTTACAGACAATTCTCCTGCACCAAGAATCCAGCTATGGTGGTCACTCTTATGCTCTCCTCCTCCAAAGAGCAGTTAGTCTCTTCCTGTGACCTCTTCTGCAGCAGTCAGTCCTCCAGCTGGCTGGGGAGAAACAGTAACTGAGGGTCAGATAGTGATAAGTGTTAAGAAGGAGAAAGGGGAGGTAAGAACACAGGCAGGACTGGGGATGTGGCTCAGTCGTTAGCAGGCACGACGCCTTGAGTTTGATTCTCAGCACCATTCCATCGCTGGGGGAGGGGTGCAGGCAGGACAAGCGGAAATTCAAGGTCACCTTCAGCTATCCAGCAAGTTGGAGACCAGCCAGAGCTACACAAGACCTTTTCTCATAAAACTGAAGAAAAGTTCTGGGGTGAAGAGGAATGGGAACGTGTTATTGCGGCGTGACATTTGAATAAAGACTGAAAGACGAGAAGAAGCCACGAGGATCTCTAGACGAGATCACAATAAAGATCAGGAAGCACGGAAAGCTTCATGTAGTAACTTAATGTTTTTGCTTTTAAAACATCATTATTTGTGTTGTATGTACTCATGTGTCTGTGTTTGTATGTTTTGCGCTGGGGCGCACATGTGGACGTCAGAGGGCGATGTGTGTAAGTCAGTTGTGTATTGCCACACACACCTACTCACCCCAGGTAGAGAACCCATGACAGACCAAAGTATGGATACCACCTGAGTCCAACTCGCTGCTCCAGTGGGTTATTGGGGTTACTTACAGGAATATGGGTGAGGGGTTAGGTTACTTAAAGAAACAGGTAAGACTCAAAGACAGCTGCATCCCCAAGGCCCACCCCAGTACAGGTGACAGCTCACAGAGCTGGGAATCTGGAGCACCTCACATGGCCTGCAGCAACTTAGAAATGTACCCTTTTCACGTGCCTCTGTTAGTCTAAACCTCTCCCAGGCAATGCAGCTGGTTTCTGTTTCTTTCAGGCAGCTTATCCCGCCCCCTCCACCCCCCGCCAAGAATCTCCCTTATAGCTTGGCTCTGCTCCTTAGAGAAGGACTCTCAGCTTTCATTCCATACTCTGGCCAGGAGGGGGTCTAGTGAGTCTGACTGGTTTCAGGGACTTCCTAAAGCTACTCTGAGTTGTTTGCCTTCCTCCTTAAGGAGCATCCCTGCAGGGTAGAATGTTTCAGTCTCATAGGAAACTGTTACACAATACTTTTCAATCACGTGGGACCTGGGCATTGAACTCAAGTCATCAGGCTTGGCAGCAAGAACCTTTATCCAGTCAGCTATCTTGCTGGGCTAAGCATTTTTTTTTTAGAACCTCAAATGCTGAGGTGTGTGTGTGTGTGTGTAAAAACTTCTCAGATCCTGAAAACTTGTCAGATCCTAAGCTCAGAACATGGCTTTAATTTTTGCTGTAATGACTTCCTGAACTTGGAGAGTTCTTTATTAGGTGCATTCTGGAAGTCATAACCATCAGTCCTGGATCAGGCTCACATTACCTCTTGGGGGTAGGGGCAGAACTGTGATTGGGTCCTGTGGTAGTGGTTGTACTTCTCCAGTCTTAAATGCTGTTCATTGAAACCATGTCAGGCCCGTGGTTTCAAGTGTTACCCTTCAGTAGATGGGGGTGAGGGAAGGGACTTGAGGTAGGGGCAGGCAGAAGGGTTCCTAGGTTTTAAATGCCATTCAGCTGCAACCACTAGTTACCTGGAGCCTGTTCAAACTCATTTGGAGAACAGTTGAATTTTTTAAGTGCCTTTTGATTCTCTCTTTCATTTATTTTAACTGATCTGCTGGGATTAGGAGCTTGGTAGGGGAACACCAGACCGCTTGCCAAAACATGTGAATAATTAGGACGGCGATGATGTGTGCCAGATAGAAGGGGAGTCTTCACAGTTCTGATCTGGTTCTGCTAAATGCAGTTGTAAATCATGCTGCCCCAGCGACAGTGCTTGTCGAGAGCCTGCCGACCAGAAGAGGTGCAGGCTGGGGGACTGCCAAGGGCTGTGCGGTGCTAAGGGGCAGGGGCTACACCTCCGTAAAGAGGTGCGGACGTGGTAACTCCAGCTGCCAGCAGCCAGAGCCACCACCCCTTCAGCTTCTCTCTTTCATGGCAGGCCAACTGTCCTTCTTTTGGCCGAGCAGCTAGCAGGCATACGCAGCTGCAAACAAGAGACACTGTTTCAGGTAAGGTAGAAGCAAGGGCTGGTATCTGAAGTGTTCCTCCGACCTCCACACATGCATATGCCATTGCTTTTTTGTTGATGTTTCTTTAAATGAAGTGGGCTGGAAGATGACTCAGTGGTTAACAGCATTGGCTGCTCTTCCAGAGGACCCAGGTTTGATTCCCAACAACCACATGGTGACTAGCAACTGTTTTTAACTCCGATTCCAGGGCATCCAATGCCCTCTTCTGGCCTCCAAGGGCACCATACATACATAGGTTACACAGGCATGCATGCAGACAAAACACCTAAAGACGTAAAATAATTTTTAAGTTTTTAATTTAATAAAGTGAAGTGGAAGGTGATTAATTGGAATGAACTGATCATCGTGGTGTGGAACAGAGAAATTCAGTGACACTCTAAGACAAAATGACAGAGGGATTTCTTCTAGTTATTAATTTAGCACAGTAGGGTCACTATTGGTTAAAATAATCCTAGACACATTTAAAAATGACTAGGGAAATGGCTCCATTGGCAGTGCTCTTGCCTTGTAATCATGAGAACCTGAATTAGTTGTCCAGAACCCATGTTTTTACACTCATGCCAATTTCCAGCATGTAAAATTGACTAATGGTTGCGTTGATGAGTTATTTGATTATGAGACTGTATGTCTAGTACTGGATTACTAGAATGTCCTTATAAAGGTGTGCAGCTATTACATCACATTTTTAAAAGTAAAGAGTTGCCCCACCATGCCCTCCTTGCTATGATGGACTATGCTTTAACTGTACGCTCAAATAAACCCTTTCTCCCAGGAGGATCGATAGAGGATGGATGGATGGATGGATGGATGGATGGATGGATGGATGGATGGGGCTCTGCTGATAAAGGGCTTGCCTAGCATACATGAAACCCTGGACTCCATCTCCAGCACATGTGCATGAACTTGGTGTGGTTGTACCCACCTATTATCCTAGCACTCAGGAGGTGAAAGAAAGAGAATCAGAGGTTCAAGGTCATCCTTGGGTCCACAGATAATAAGGGACCTAGGGATCTCCCTGTCTCATCTCCACTTCCTCAGCACTGGGATTACAAATTCATACCTCCATGCCCAGATGTTTACAGGGCTGCTGGGGATTGAGCTTTACGAACTAAGGTGTCATCCTAGTCCTTACTGTTGCTCTTCCCTGAGCATTATATTACATGCCAGACAGCCTACAGAAATCCTATTAATATCCTATATGAGTGGGGCCTTGGGGAGCCCTGTGCTACCGTTGTCAGCCACATCTCTCGGACACAGTGATAGTCATCCACCCCGTCTGCTGGAAGGACATCTTCTAGAGACACAGATGTATGAGATGCACAGCATCTATGGCGTTTTAACATTTTATTTGTATTTTATGTACATTTGTGTTTTACCTGCATATATGTCTGTGTGAGGGTGTCTCATCCCCTGAGACAGGAATTACAGACAGTTGTGAGCTGTCATGTGGGTGCTGGGAATTGAACCCTGGTCCTCTGGAAGAGCAGCCTGTGCTCTTAACCACTGATGGAGCCATCTCTTTGAGTCTTAAACACCTAGTTCCCCAGATCTCCATCTGAAAGTGCCTCCCTTCTATAGGCTTAGTTAGGAACAGCAGCCCCTCCTGCATCTTTCCTCCCTAGCCATTGTGTATTCTTCAACTGCATGTTAATGATGACCTTCCCCAACATGCAGAAACAGACAGTCAACAGAAGGGAGCAGTCCTAGTGGTTGCCAGTCGCCCCCATTATGCCCCATTGAACTAGATGACAGAGACACCCGTCTGAAGTCAACTGAGTATAGCAACAGCTGGTGTGGAGGGTCCTGAAGGAAGCCAGCCAGACTTTGAAATCTTCCATGGGCCTGCGTTTCACCTACAACTTCTGATGTTGTCTGCAGAACTCAAGACCTCACGAATGTTTCTCTACTCTGCAGAAAGAGCAGCAATGTGGGTGGTTTGAAGCAGGAGGTCGTGTCTACCGAGGAACTTTGTTCCGATCCCCGTGTTCTGAGGCGGGAAGTGGCCACGTGGGGGTTCAAAATAGTTATCACCTGCACGACAGGATCTTGAGTCATCTAGAAGATAAGCTTCCGGTCATGCCTGGGAGAGATTTCTAAGTAATACGAACTGAGGAGGGTGGACTCACCTTACCCATGGGTGGCGGCACCATCCCATGGGATGAGGCCCAGAATGGAATGAAGAGACGAAAGCAAGCTCAGCACCAGCATCCCCCTGTCTCTCTCTGCATCCTGTCTGCAAATGCCACGTGACCAGCTGCCTTCCCCTCCAACTGTAAATCAGAATAATCCCTTCTTCCCTTGAGTTGCATTTGATCATAGTAGTGAGAAAAGTAACCAATACAATCCAGAACCGCCCATCCCGCGGGGCTCTAGTCAACTTCCTGCCTGGCTACGGGCTGTTGGATGCTCCCATTCCTGCAGAGCACAGATACAATTGCAAACATAGCTGGGACGACTACTCTGGTTCTCGCGTAGTTGCGTTGTGTGTGTGGCAGCTGAGGAGGGTGGGATCTTCCATCATTCGCCGCAGAGGAGTCCCTGGAACTTAGGGAGGGAGGTCTCACACATCCCAATATACTCAGCAGCATGGCTCTGCCTCTGAAGTCCCAGAAGCCACCGCAGCTGCTTCACCACCCACAATGTGCCCCATTCATGGCCAGACACTTTTCAGATGGTTCCCTCTTTCTTGAAGTATCCAGAACCTACAGTGGGCTGGGTCCTCCCACACTGATCATTAATCAAGAAAATGTCCCACAGACATGTCTGCAGGCCAGTCTTATGGAGGCATTTTCTCAGTTAAGATTCACTTTTCCCAGGTATGTCTAGGTTTGTGTCAAGTTGACGAAAATCAATTTGCACAGCCGACATTCTCTATCACTTGTCACTTTATTTCCTTGAGACGGGATCTCTCACTGACCCTAGAGCTACCTGTTTGCCACCAGATGCCAGCAATTCTCCTGTCTCACTCCAATCAGCACTCAGGTTACAGGTGTGTGCGTGTACATATACTTTGGTGGGGAGTGGTGCTGTTGGAGATTCAAACTCAGGGCCTCAGGCTTGTGCAGGAAGCATTCATACCTAATAAGCCGACTCATTTCTCCAGTGACCTTGGTACCTGGAAATTTCTCATTTGCTAACTTGCAGATTACAGTTCAGGAGCTGGACTGTCTAGATTAGATTTAATTCATGAAAGCATTATAGACAGACTGTTCTTTTCTACCAATCGTGTTCCTTCTGCCAGCTCCCAAGGCCATACGTGCAGTCTGTAAATGACTCAAGTTCAAGAGTGTCTATGGACTAGTCAGCGCATAACAGTGAGCTCAGATCACACCTCTGTCACCAGGCAGGCTTCTTCTGAAGGCATCCTGGAACATAACCTGTTCTTCCCAGTAGCCATCCTTGCACGTCACTTGGAACGTATCCGTTGCAGCCGTCGAACATGACTGACATCACCGTCATAGAGGTCAGAGCGGAGGGCTTGCAGAGTGTGAATAGCCGTGGTGATGTGAGATTAGTTTGTCTAGAATCTCATGGGGAGATATTGAAGACGTGACTCAGCAGGAAAGCCCTTGCCTAGCATGTACCCTGGATTCTGTCCCCAGCCCTGCAGCGGAGGGGGTATGGAGATACTGAAACTCAGAATTAGTGAATTTTTCTTCTACAGAAATGGGGTTGTTTTTTCCCCTGGCTACCCGGCACCTCTGGACCTTCATTCAGTTGGTGCTCACCAAATCCCCGTAAACATTTTCCCACCAGCTCAGTCACCCATGAGAGACAACTCCCGTGACTTCGTTCTCCCATGAGAAGCAGAAAGAAACCAGGTTGAGAGCGATTTCCTCCATCAGGGCCCTTTTACCAGTCGTCCCAGAGAAGCCATGCCCCTGACATTCACAGGAGGAGTGTTGATCTTCAGGAGAGCAGCTCCAAATGACAGACCGGGGACAGGTTTCCAGACAGCTGTTGTTCAGCAGAGAGGCGAGCACTTGATGTATAGCTCCTATTAGGAAGTGTCCAAGCGGAAGAGCCTGTGCTTGCTTACGGGCCCCATCTCAATTAGAAAACCCTGGTGCTTTAGATCAGGGATCATAAGTGTCAACAAGATGGAGGACTTTGCGTCTTGATTGGAAGAGGCCTGGGAGGGACCCAGGAAGCTCTCACCAGCACAGATGGCAGGCAGTCTCTGAACCGTCCTAACAACCAGCGGTGAGTCCTGCTGTTATCCGGTGGACAGAGCAGGCAGGCGCAGGCAGAGCACAGCTGGAGAATCTGCACCGCAGGGGACGAGATCCTCTCACCCGAGGGCTCTGGGGAGAACTGCATCTCTCACTTATCCCATGCAGAGACCACACTCATGGCAAGCTGAGGTGGGGAACCACACCATACCACCCCCATCCCTGTGTTTATTTACGCTCAGCTCTTTCTCCATTCCTTGAACCCAGTTGAGTAGTAACCAGGTTTAAGAAGTTCTGGCCATTGATCTCAGGCCAGAGCAGCAGGACCAGCTCCAGATGCACCATCCTCTGGCCTCAGCCAGCCTCTGAAGGCCCAGGATCAAAGGTGTGAACCACCATTCCAGGCTCACATATGAAGCTCTGAGTTCATTGGGGTCCCATGGGTCCAAAACAGATGTTGGGGGGGGATGCAGCTCATTTGGTAGAACGCTTGCCTAGCATGCTTAGGGTCCCGGGTCCCATCCCCAGCACCACAGAAACTAGGTGAGGTGGCACATGCCTGTAATCACAGCACTTGGGAGGTTGAGGCAGGCGGGTCAGGAGTTCAAAGTCATTCTCAGGTCCATCAAAAAGTTCCAGGCCATCCTGGGCTACATGGGACTCAGTGTCCAAAAAGGTAGGGAGGATTTGGGGGCCAATTGTCATCACAGGTGAGGCAGGAGTCTTTCATGCACAACGTGGGGCCAGAAAGAGGTCCCTGGGTGGGGGGCAGAGGCAAAGAGGGAACAACCAGGGCCTGCGTTGCGGTTTTGAGTATTGTGGTGTCTGGAGTAAGAGGCACCAGATGTCTCTAGGTAGACGCCCTTATGGCAGCTCCAGTGGAGAGAGGAAGATCTTCGTAATATTAACAGAGCTGCAGCAAATGAAAACTGGAAAATAAACATATGGAACATGCCTCATAGTGTGGTTTCTCTCATCAGTAATTCTGAATCTGCAAGCGAATCTGGCTAACTATAGTCTCAGCCATCTGCCTATTGCTGCCTTTCAATCAAAAATACTGTGTCAAAACCCCACTCTCCACCAGGCCTGAGGGAGAAGGAGACATTACTCCCATGCAGCTCGTGGAAATAAGCAAGTAATCTGAACCTGGGTGAGGTCTAGAACAGGGTGACAGTGGTGCATTGTAGCCATCAGTCAGCAACCCTGAGGCACCTTCTGGATCCTGGAAGGTAGCCCCTTCTAATGCCAGCCCCTTCTAATGCTCCTTGAGGATAGCCTTGTTGGTGCTTCCTGTAGATTAGACAGATTCAGCAACCATCTCCTTACCTGTGTGTGGAGAATGACCCGCTGTTTAATCTGTATGTCGCCCTCACACTGGGACATGCTGGGTTCTCTTCTGTCACTCAAGTATTTTGGAGGCTCATAAGTTATCTAACACTGCTTTCAGATATCAAAGGCCGAGTGTTGTCCCACCCCGGGGAGTTCAGATTCCAGGCTGCTGAGTGCAACATTAAGAAATAAGGAGGAGCTGGAGAAATGGCTCAATTGATAAAGGTCTTGGTGCATAAACATGAGGACCTCAGTGTGAGCCTCGGCATCTGTGTAAAAAGCTAGGCCTGCCTGATCCCAAGGATTTGTAACTGCAGGGCCAGGGAGGCAGAGACAGGAAGATCTCTGGGACTGACAGGCCAGCCACATAGCCCAATCAGTGAACACTAGGGCAGTGAGAGACCCTGTCTGGAAAACATAAGTTGGAGTGTAGTTAAGGAGGACGCACCTGTATCACACACGTGTGTACATGTGCGTGTACACACACACACACACACACACACAGAGAGAGAGAGAGAGAGAGAGAGAGAGAGAGAGAGAGAGAGAGAGAGAGAGAGAGAGAGAAACCAATCGTAAACTTATACCACTTTTAGCTGGTCCCCTTCCTAGACATACCTGAGGAACGGTAAACTCAAGAGCCTTGCATCTGAGATGCAGAAGAACATGTATGCAATCCATTTCTATCTTTAAACAGAGCAGCAGCTGGCTTTTTTTTCCATTAGAATTTCCTGTATGTTAAAAAAAACAACAACCACAAACTAAGGAAGTAACTAAAACCTAACAACCACCTAAGAGACAGAGGTATTGGAAGAAGCGTGTGAGCTTATGGAAGTGCCAGATGTATTCTGGAATCTTCTGCCTTTGTAGCTGTTGACTGCTAGACTGCGGTCATAGCCCGGTGGGGTTAACAAGCAGGAGATAGGCAGTAACACTCATGTTGTTTCTGCTCTCTTGCTCTCATTTATTTATTTATTTATTTATTTATTTTGGGGTCATGTCTAAATCCTCAGTACAAATTGCCGTCTTCCTGGACTCCCAGTGGGACCCATTAGAGTCTGTGGGGCATTAATGATCATTAATAGTGCTGTCAGAGAGAAGGGGGAGGTAGAGGGAAGGGTTAGGGGGGCTGTAGCCAGGGAATTGCCCCCACCCCTCTCTTTCAGAAATGGAAAATGAATGCATCTGCTTTGTTCATGGAGGCTGGTTGCTGATGTTTGTTAACGGGCATCTTTAATTGTATGGGTCGTCACTGGCAAAGGTACTTAATTTCACGCACTTAAAATCTGCTTATTGACTCAAACTCTTTTTCCCTTTTCTCTCTGGGGTCTCCTAGGCCAGTTTCTAAATCTTGAACTTGGAAAAAGATAGAGGAAAGGGTAGAGAAAGCATGGCTGCTCCAGAGAGCGGTTCCAGAAGGATAGAACATGCACAGCCTCACTCGGGGTCCTGCCCACTAGCTGTGTTTCCTTTCGAGCACTTAACTACACAGTCACTAATCAGGTAGAGACACTTGAATTGCCTGCTAACTAGCACGCTGTCAATGCCGTGCAAATAAGACTAAGTGTTCATTCGTTGGAATAGCGTGCAATTGCTTGCATTTTAGGACTGCTATTTTGAGCTGGAAAGATTCTGATTTGGAGTCTTGTTCAGAATTGAGCCCTCACCCCCAGCACAGAATTTTCCTTCTCTGACAATCTTACTTTTACCAGGCTAACTTACTTCGCCTCCTTATGGCTCTGTATTTTTCTCCTATCTATTCCCTGTCCCTTTAAGTCTCAATTTTGGCACCTGATCTATGTCTGTGGATTCCCCAATCCACAGACAGGCTGTTTGTTCCCTGTCGTCGTATGTACAGATAATGTACACATTCCTTCACATGGTACTTTACATGTTATGGAGTTCTTATGATGTTCCTAGGCTCTGTGCTTGCCAAGGAGAATATTCTGGAAAGGAAAATAATCAAGATGCCCTCACTGAGCTCTTGTAAGGCAAGGCAGACTCAGTTTATTTGAGAAAACACCACTTGCCTTAGATAACTTCATTTTCCACTTAAAATTGCACCCCCAGGGCTAGAGGCATAGCTCAGTCAGTAGAGTACTGTCTAGCACGCACAGAGCCCTGAGTTCTGTCCCCAGCAGTGCACAAACTCAGTATGGTCATACAGGCCTATAATCGCACCATTTAGGACGTGGAGGCAGGAAAACAGTTGCAGATTGTCTTTGGCTCAGCCTGGTATATATGAAACTTTGTCTCAACAAACAAAGGGACAACGGCAACAAAGTATCCCTAATGAGAACCTGAGCTTCAGTCATTCCCCATGCACCCGTGGTCTCTGGCTTGTGTCCACACTCCCTGCCTTGCCTTATACCAAGAGCGGGTAAAGGATGGACATCCTCTGGCCTTTGTGTCCTCCAGCTCGCCTTGTTCTTATCCACCTCAAAACATGGGGAGCCCTATGAAGTCCTTTGTTGTTTCCTAACTTCTCCCCACTCTGAGCTATTCCAAAGTAGTGTGTGGTCCCCAAGTCTCTGCCTGTCCATAGCGGGTGAGTCTCACTTTAGATTTGCCTATATCATTTCAACCATGAGCCCTCCTCAAACATTAGCTTCCTTATTCCTGGATAGTCACTGATCTTTGCAACTAAGGAAAATGAATTCCTCTTTCTCCAAAATGCACAGGGCCTTAATTCCTTGCTGGTTACTTTTAACTGTCAATTTGCCACAGCTTAAAACTATATTAGAAGAGTTTTAATGGGGAGTTGTGTAGATTAGGTTGGTCCCTGAGCATCTCATATGGGATTGTCTCCATCGTTAATTGAAGGAAGAGGACACACTCTGGGTGTGGGTGTCACCATTTCTTTGGCCGGACCGTGAGCTTTATGCATAAAGCAAGATAGCTGAGCATAGAGCAAGCAAGCATGGATGTTTTTGCTTCTGTCCACTCTTGACTGTGATGTAATGTGGCTAGTTGACTGAAGATTCTGACTTGGCTTCCCCACAGTGATGGACTGTAACCTGGAAACATGAGCCGAATAAACCCTTTCCTCCCCTATTTGCGTTGGGTTGGATATTTCATCACAAAATAGAGATAGCCCTAGGGCTGTACCCATATACTCCCAGGAACTTGGGAAGATTTTCTTTCTTAATTTCAATATAGAATGGGTACTGGCCAAGATTTTTCCAGAAGCTTAACAAAGCCAAAACCATTTTCCTAAGAGCAAGGCTTCCGAGCAGGAGAGATGACCTAGCAGTTTGGAGTATATTACCTTCTTTGCAGAGGACCGGAGTTCAGTTCTCAGCGTCCTTATCAGATGGGTCATAGGCACATGTAACTCCAGCTCCAGAGAATCCGACGCCCTCTTCTGGCCTCAGAGGGCACTGCACATACGTGCACATACCCAAATACATACATATAAGGTTACCATTTTTAAAATATTTCTTTTAAAAGAATAAGATATTCATTTCCCTGTTCACTTATTTTTATTCTCTCATGAATGTATGGTTGAATTTTCCAGAATCTACAACTTGCAACTGAAACAGATTGAATGTAAAAGCAGACAGGAGAACCCAGCTGTCTCCCGCAGAAGCAGATATAACAGGAACTCAAAACTGCCATCTTTCTCACAGTTTTGCTTTGTTTTGTAAAATACAGTTACTTCTGGCTAAAATGTATATGCAATGCAGCAATAGGATGTTCTGCATGTGTTGTTATTTTGTGTGCTCGTGTGTCTGAAGGTAAATGAGAGGTCATGTGTGCAGATGTGGAAGCTGCAGGACAATCTCTGACACTGTCTGTTTTGTTTCTTATGTTTGCCTTGTTTTTGCTTAGAGACGGTGTCTCTGTCTGACCTAGAACTTACCACAGGGGCCAGGCTGCCTAGCCAGTAAGTCACAGGGATCCTTCTGTCTCCGTTTCCCCACACGTGAATTACAAGCCTAATTTTTCTGACAGGCTCAAGGAAGTGCTTTAGTGACTGAGCTATCTTCCTGGTCATATTAAGGTTATAGTTTTAAGTGAATTGGCAAAGTTTTGCCTTTTCCTAATTGTTAATAAGGGAGCAGTCAACAGATGCTACTTACCTGAGTAAAAACCTTAGAAGTCCTCACAATTTTTACATGCTTAGGGACTGTGTAGCTTGAGATAGAGAACACGCTTAGTATGCAAGAGTCCCAAGATGCAGCCTCTAGCTCCCACCACCCCCAAATTTCAAAGATACAAAGGGGTCCTGAGGCCAAAACCTTTGAGAAATTACTGTAGTACCCCAATACTCTGAATTCTGTTTGAGAGCAGCTGGCCTAGTTGACTGTCTCTATGGTAAAAACGGGATTGTGTTTTTGTTTGGATGTGTTGGCCCTGTTGCTCTAGTGAAGGAAGTTACCCTAAAACTCTGGCGTCCTCAAGCCAGACAGCCATGCCCTTCCCCCCATTTCTCTGCGACACTGTCTGCTGATGGCTCATCGTCCTCGTGAGTATGAAGTGCTCCTTCCTTCCTGAGGAGAAGTGTCCTCATCCAGTTCATAAATTATTGGCCAGCCCTCCCGGGCTCCACCCCAGGTCATAAGCTGCAAATGGTGGCGAGAGTGAAATAGCAAAGTTTCTAGAATGCTGGGCTGGGCTGGGAGCTGTTTGGATAATGAGCAAGGACGTGTACACCAGCAACATCCATTTCCTGTTTCTCTGGCAAATGTGAGGCTCCCAGTCTGGTTCTCCAGGGCCGCTTGGATTGGCCATTGAGGCCATAATAAGGTAGCCAGGTCAAATGGACCGCATGTCGCCCCCAAAAAAACATTTTAAAAAAACCTCCCAGAAGCCAGGCGGTGGTGGCGCATGCCTTTAATCCCAGCACTTAGGAGGCAGAGGCAGGCGGATCTCTGTGAGTTCGAGGCCAGCCTGGTCTACAAGAGCTAGTTCCAGGACAGGAACCAAAAAGCTACGGAGAAACCCTGTCTTGAAAAATTAAAAAAATAAAATATAAAAACTCCCAGAAACCAGTGATTATGGTGAGACTCCAACAAAGAGGTTCCTATGGGTATCACACGGACATTTGCAAGGACACTTTTGTTTGGGGCATCACTCAGCGAGTTTGCAGAAGCTAATGCTTCTAAATGACACTTTGAGCTACTGTGAGGCCAGACCACTTGGAGAGAAGTGTGAAATTCTTTGGAGGCCTCAGACTCACTTAAGACTCTAAGAAAGTTATCCTGGGGTCAGAGGGTTGGGCGCAGGTGACACCTTTCCAGGTTAGGGTTCGGGTATGCCCTGGGACCCTGATTCCCTCTCACTGTGGAACAAGAGAATCACCCTTGCCTTTCCTAGTGTTAGCTCACATTTTGTGGGCTGTACTTCACACAGCTCTCCTCCAGAAGTCTGAGGTCCTTCTTAAATGGAAGAAGTCTTCCTGTTGGCTTCTGGACCTGAGACCATACAAATGAGAATTCTTTATAACTGACCATATGGTTTGCAGCCCTATCATGCGATGGTCTCTGGAGGAGGAGCCATCCTGCAGAAATGTCACTAAAGGAAATGACTGCTTTTATCTTTTTCTTCTTAATCTCCCCCCCCTCAAAATTGCTTTCAAACAAAAACAACTAAAAACCAAGAATCAGCATAATTTTTGACGCACATTAGTGTGTAAAGTTAAAGAGTAAGTAGTCTGGGTCTTGGACAAGTGTACGTGGCGAGGATCCAGTTGTTCCAGCACTTTCTGAAAGCCTACAATTTGCCTTTTACTAGTGCCAGCAATTACAGGAGAAGCCTACTCAGCTCTAAGCACTCAAGTGTTGAGGGACAAAGTACTCGTTTTAACGGATCTGTGTAATAAGAAACAGGTGGATAAATACCGAACTAGTGCGCTCTTCACAGTAATGGCCTCTCACTGCTGAATGTCACGTGGGAGGTTTTGCTGCCATTTGACAACTCAGGTCATTTAAAAAAAAAAATTCCCGTCACAACAATGCAGAAGCCACCCTCAATAACAAAGCACGGTAACAGTTCAGATTTATGAAATCTCTGGGTGATGTGGCTACCAAAGTGGCCATCTTTGATCAGACCACAGCCTCCTAAATGAATAAGTGGAGAGCCAGGTACCAGGAGCTTGCAGCCTGCAGAGGCAGCATAGTGTTTTTCTCTAATTGAAGATGGTTTCCAAGGCCTTGATCAAAGAGCATTCCATTAGGAAAGCTGGAGTGTGGTAAGAGATGGGAGTGAATCTCTCCAATGTGGAGGCGTTGCTATTCGTGCCTCTAACACAGTGCCTGCACCCCAAACCATACACACTGTCTACCACAGCTCTTCTGGACCGCAGGGTTTGCTGCTCCAGTGAAAATGTTCCTACCCTCACCTTAACCCTTACTCTGATGCAGCCCTTTGATTTTGGAAGGCACAAATTGGTCCTTTGAATCACCAAGGGTTTATGGAATAAGAACCATATTTTTGTTCATAAAAATTTTAAAGCAGGATATACCTCCATCTTGTGTGTATGTGTGTTCATGATTGTGTGCGTGTGTGCATGTGTGTGCCTGCCTTGTGTCTACAGAGACCAGAAAGGGGCGTCAGATCCCCAGAGCTAGAGTTACGTTCATATGTGGGTCCTGGGAGCACCTGGCTCTTCTGCAAGGCAGCAAACACTTAACCGCTGTGTTCTCTCCAGTCCCATGGCGTCCATCCCACCTTTTGAAAATCTGATTTCTTGGCTGCCCACTTTGGCTGTCTGTTCCTGTCAGACACAACTCCAGCTTTATTTGAATGTCTAGTCACTATTCCTCATAGGTAAATGCTACTTTATGAATTCTCCATTGGTGGTAATTTAGGTTGTTTCTCTGTCTTTCTCTCTTCAGTCTTTGGGTGTGTGACATGCTTGTGTGTTTGCATGTTTGTGCATATGAATATGGACACATGCATGCCGTGGCACATGTGTGGAGGCCTGAGGAGAACCTGGGATGTCAGCACTCACCTTCCACCTTGTTTGAGGCAGGGTTTCCTTGTTCACTGCATAGACCAGGCTTAGCCGCTGGGATTCTCATGTCCCCGCTTCTACTCCTCCATACTTTCCTGAGACACACTTTACCCACTGAACCATCTTCTCAGCCTTTGCCTTTCATTTTTGCTGTTACGAAGAATTCTACATTGAGCTGAGGTTTCCTTAGACCACAGACGAGGCTTTCTGTATCCTAATGTGAGGACCCCTTCACCTTCAGTGATGACAGTTTTCTGTAATGGCTGGATTGACTTCTGTGTCCTGGAAGTGTACAAGTATTCCCATGTGTCACAGCTTACCCAAATCTTAAAATTAGGAGACATTTTCGTACTTGTCTATCTGATAATTATAAAGTATGATTTCACTGTTATTATTATTTAGCATCTTTTTATATGTGTGGGCTATTTACATGACTGTGTGCTCTGTGCTCTTTTTATTTTATTTCGTTGGTTTTTCAAAACTGGGTTTCTCTGTAGCTTTGGAAACTGTTCTGGAAGTGGCTCTATAGACCAGGCTGGCCTTGAACTCACAGAGACCCGCCTGTCTCTGCTTCCCAAATGCTAGGATTAAAGGTGTGCACCACCACCACCACCAGGCTCTTTGTCCATTTTTAAAAAACTTGATTGCTTATCTTTTGTTTTGTGTTACTCTATAGAACTTTTTATGCAGTCTGAATCCTAAATGTTCTTCAGGGACATATTTGATTAGCCCATCCCTGTTTTCTTTATTCCTTGTGAGAAGCAGAAGGTCTCACCAAGTCCAGATGCGAGAACAGGAAGGCATGGCGGGTGATGGTGAGGAATCCAAACTCCATTGTCGGCAGTGGGTGCCATTGAGGGTTGTTAACATGATGCTTAATGTTGATTGACAGCATGGCAGGATCTAGACTCACTTAGCAGACAGAGCTATAGGCATGCCTGTGAGGGTTAGTTATCAACACTGGGGTAGCTGAAGGAAAAAAACCACCTTAACTATGGGTGACACCATCCCGTGGGCCGGAGTCCTATACTGAGTAAGAAGGAGAAAGGGAGCTGAGCACCTGCATCCGTCTTGCTCAGCTTCCTAACTGGGTGTCTGCGACCAGCCACCTTGTACTCTTCCATGATGGACTGCCCCTCAAACCCTTTCCGCATTAGGTGGCTTCTGTCGTATTTTACCACTGCAACAGGGAAAATAACTAATTTAGAGAATTACAGGGAAAAGGTATCAGCAGGGAGAGGAGCCTAGAGATGTTGGTGCCAGCTAGAAGCCTCTGCAGGAATCCAGGAAAGGACTTCCCTCTTCTCACACCATGACAGTGAACCCTGGGGAGGTGTCTGGGGCTTGTGGCAGTCATTAGGGAATGGGCTGGGCAGTGTTGGAGGACTGTCACCTGACATTCTCGACCAGTTCCCAGAATTGCTTCTGTCTTGCCTGGGTGAGCATGGCTCCCATCATCCCTTTGCTGCTTGCTTATCAGCTTGTCTGGTCCCTGAGGTCCAGAACACTGCCCTTGAACCAGAACCAATGGGACCTCCTGTCAATCACTAACAGGTCTTAATTCTCCCTCTGTCCCTTCTGTGTCTCTTCATGCCACCTTCTCTGCCTCCCTTGTCTTCCCCACCTCTCTCTTTCTCTCTCTCTCTCTTTTTTAAATTTTATTTCCCATTTTAAATCATGCACAGTATAATACAATAAGCATTAAATCATGCAAATTGGTCCAGGTTACATTTTGAAAAATGTTAAGAGGAAACTGTTAAGAGACCAGTTTCTGACAGGCAATGCATTTTAAAGTTGAGGGATTTGAAATATTTCAGCAGTGGACCTAAAACAGCATTATAAATTAGTTCAACTTATCAGCCCTAAACAGAATTATTCATCTTCCAAAAGGGTATTTCATGGCCGCTGGGCCCAAACGATCGTTCACCTTCATTTTTTGCCCTGCTCTAAGGGTAGGTCTCACTTTACTGAATTCTCCTGATTCATTACTGTGTGTTACTTTATGAATTTTTTATCAGCATTTTAATAGCTCTTTCAGATGATTGAATGTAACTGATTCTTGTAGCAGAACACTGATTGAACAGAGAGACAGTAATGTATGTCGGAGGGGTTAGCTTCAAGCCAGGCAACAGAGCTTTCTGCCTGTGAAGATGTGCTTCCCCACCCCCACCCCCGTAAGAGTCTCTGCAAAGACTGTACTCCCCCCACCTTCAGCCCCACAACTGCTTCTCCACCAGGAGTTCAGAAGAATCTGATGTTTTCAGCTTCTGACACAATACAGCAAGCAGGGGGACCGTTGAAGGCCTGAAGCAACCTCTTTTGCCCTTCAAAAATATGAGATTAGAGGGCTGGGGAGATGGCTCAGTCTGTAAAGTGCTTGCAAGCCCAAGGACTGAGTTTGATCCCACAGAACCCACTAAAAAAGCCAGGCATGGTGACGTGCCCTTGTAGTCCCAGTGATGGAGACACAGGCATCTCCAGCCAGTCTAGCCAACTCTGCAAGCTCTGAGGGTGAGAGACAGTGTCTCAAAGAGCAAGGTGGGTGGTGCCTAGTTGGTCACTGACCTACACACACACACAGACAGAGAGAGAGACAGGCAGACACACACACACACACACACACAAAGACAGACAGACACACACAGAGGGACAAACAGGCAGACAGACAGACACACACACACTGAAGCAGGAGAACTGCCCAGATTCAAGGCCAAACCTAACTGCACAGTAAGATCCTATCTCAAACAGGAGGAGGAGGAAGAAGGGAAGGAAGAAAGGATAGACGGAGGAGGGTAGCTGTGGACTGAATAAGATTTCTGAGGTTAGGAGAAAGACATCAGATTGATCAGAGTAATTCGCCTTTCTTTGTTGCTGTAGAATTAAATGAGATTTCTTTTCTTTTTTTCTTCTGTGGCACCGGGGGCCTTCATGCATGGCAGGCAAGTACTCAGCCACAGAGTTATGGCCTCAGTCCTAAATGGGAATTTTTCCTGGAAGCTCCAAGCCCATTTCAGGCCCTCAGGAAGTGCTTGTTGCGTATGAATAATGCACACGAAAGCACTCTTCAACATTTAAAGCATTGTGCAAATATAAGTTATTAATACAGGCCAGAGTGATATGTGGGCAGGGAAAGAATGCTACTTAGAATTCTCTAGGTTAAGTTGAACCATATGAAATGGCCATCCTATTTGGTTCCTCCTAATATTTGTGTATCATTGGATTGTATATTAATTTTGTGATTAAAATGGCAAAGGTAAGTAGGGTTATATTTTGGTGGTTGGAAATTACTTAACTCTAGGGATGTAAGGGGGTCATTAAGTGCAGTTGTGTAAGTGAGGAAACTGAGCTCCAGCCCACATTGGTGAGAGGGAGATTTGAAAATGAAGCCACAGCCGGAGAAATGGCTCAGTTAGGAAAGTGCTTGCCTTGCACACGTAAGGATCTCGGTTAAATCCCCCGCACCTCTGTAAAAAGCTGAGTGTGGTTGGGTGTACTTGTAATCCCGATGTTGGAGACACACAGACAGAAGGATCCTCGGCCAGCCCAGCGGAGCCTAATTCGCAAGCCATGAGAGAGCCTGTCTCAAAAAACAGTATAGACAGCTCCTGTGAAGTGACACCCAAGATTGTCCCTCGGTCCTCCACTCCCATGTAGATGCACAGACACAGGTACATACATGGAAAGACACCGAATAAACAATAAAACAGAAGCAATTTTAGTCCCAGTTCCTAGCTCCCTGGTTATAAACAGTAGATTACATAGCCTGCCTAAAGTAGAACTTTGGTTGCTCAGTCTACAGACAGAATAGAATTCAACCCCAACCCTTATAAACCTTGAGCCAGGCTCTTCCTTATTTACTGATACTGGAGATTAAACTCTGTGACTTAAACATGTTAGGAAAACAGGCTACCACTCAGCCCGTCCCCCAGCCCCTCACCGGGGAGTCTAGGCTTGCATTCTATCACTGAGCTATGGCCTTACGCTCCTTAGTTTTCTTTGGAGTCGTGGGAGTCAAGATCTCCATAAGTGGTCCAGACACGGGAGAACCCAAGGGAGAAGAGTCATGGGAGAATCAGCTGAAGCCTACTCTTACGGCCTACTGTGTATATGATCTGTGCATGCCTGGGTTCATGGTGGAGATGGCCCATGTCCTCAGGCTTTCAAAGCCATGGATCAAACCAGAAAGACATATAAGTGGAAGAAAGGCTGGCAGAAATGAATGGAAGTTGAATGTCTTATGCAGTAAACGAAAATAGAGGCCTTTTTAGAGATTCTTTTCCCTCTTCTATGAAATGTGGATAAAATACTTAAACCATCAATATCCTGGTTTATTTCCTGGTTCAAGTGAATATCTTAATAGAGGTATAATTGCAATGAGCATCCATAATGGGGCTGGCAAAGCTCAAAGTATATTTATTTTAATGTCCTTTGAATATGCTTAAAGCTAAGTCTCTAAATGTACTTTTAAGGTTATTTTTCTTGAACTGTAACTTTAGAGGGGCAAGCGGAACACAAGGAAGAAGTTCTGTGAAAGCTAGTAAAAAAATGAAGGGTTTGAACTGGGGAATAGCTCCGTCAATAATGTGCTTGCAAGATGGCCTGAGTTAATCCATTCAGAGCTACACTTAAAAAAAGAAGAAAAGACATTCTGGTGGCACATGCTTATAACCTTAACACTGTGGAGATGGAATCTGGTGGGGCTCTGGACTCACAAACCTGCCAGCCTAGTGTGTATCCAGTGAGAGACCCTGCCTCAAAAATCCAAGATAGACAGCGACTGAGGAGTTACTACAAGGGTTGTCCTCTGTCCTCCATACTCATATGCCCCTGCACAGACATATACATGTGCACCACACACACACACACACACACACGCAGAGAGAGAGAGACAGAGACAGAGAGACTGGAGGATTTCTGTGTCGATTTTAACAACCATGTAATCAGCATGGGCCAAATGGAAGGCTAGAAAATATAAGGAGGATGTGGCCTGTCGCTTCCTTCATGTAGTTCTGCTGAATGCCTTCCTCCTGTTAAGACCAACACTAAAGGCCTTAACTCATCCTGTCTTCTCTTTTACATCTATTTCATATGTTTTTTTTTTTTTACTTACAAATAAACAGCCAAGAGCTGGCTCAGGAGGCAAAGGCACTTGCTGCCAAATCTGACAACCTGAGTTCAATCCACCTGGGTGAAGGAGAGAACCAGCTCCCAGAGTTGTTCTCTGACCTCCACACAAATAAGTAAATATTTAAAAATCACTTAAAAGACACAGCCCTCTATACCCATGCATTCCACATAGTTCATGAATGCAACCATGAATCAAAGTATTTGAAAAATAAATTGTACTTTTTCTGAACATGTATGGAAATTTCTTCATTATTACTACCCAAACAATAGAGGATCAGAACTGTCTCTATTTTATGATGTAGTGTATAGTTGATCTAGAATGGATTAAAAAGTATACAGAAAGATGATGTGTATATGTCACTGAAGGCTAGTGGTGCATGCCTTCAACGGTATGTATTTATGTTACATTGAAATGTTCCTATAGGAGGATGCGCATATATGTGCATATATATATTCACATACAAAATAGTATATATCTATGTGGGGATGTGTATATGTTATGTGCAAGTGATAAATGCCATTTTATAAAAGTGATTGGCGTATCGGTAGATATTGGTCCTGAAACTGATCTCTGCAGACACACAGGGTATCAGTACCCTGAACCACTTCAATACGAAATATAAAAGGTGGACTCTTGCTCAGTGGACACAGTCATCAGTGCCAGTTAGAGCGATAACTGGCTCTTGAGAGTGGCCCGGTCAGTGATAGCTCTTTACGTGTGTGTGTGTGTGTGTGTGTGTGTGTGTGTGTGTGTGTGCTTGTGTGTGTGTTTGGATAGAGTCTTCCTGTTTAAGCAAAGACTAACATGGAACTCATTATGTATCCCAGGCTAGCCTCAAACTTACAACCATCCTACTGCCTCAGGCTTTCCAACTGACTGCGAGAGCGTTCCGCCACTCTCAGCCTATCTTTACTTTCTGTCACAGAGCATTTCCTGAGCTGGAGCCCAGCGGGTAGAGTGCTTGCTTAAAATTAACATGCACAAAGTCCTGTTCTGACCCCAGAACGTCATAGACGGGATGAGAATGCACACCTCTCATCCCAGCAAGGGGAGGTGGAGGCAGGAGGATGAGGAAAGAGGAATTCCTCTCTCCAATGACTAAAGCCACTTATAAGATATAGGTATTTTAAAGCTGACTTGGTGTTACCTACAACATATACTTTCACCTCACGAGCTCACTTTTGCATGAGACTTTAACAGTACGTGGAAAGCACAGTTGTGGGTAGACTTTCAAGCCAGGAGGAAAATCAAAGACCTAACCTCAGAACTGTAGCATTTGCTATTTTGGTTTGGTCATTTTGTCCCTCTCACAGCTTATCACAGTTAGGATGGGGTCCTGCTGGAGTCAGGCACACCCAAACCCAAATCTGCTTTTTTTTTTTGTGATAGCCTATTACTTTATCTGTAAAGTGATCCTAACTTATAAGGGACTTAGTGGGTGGTTTTATTTGCATTGTTAGGCATGTGTGGAGCTCAAAGCCTTCTGCACACTAGGCAGCCCATTGAATAATTTCCCTTATGGCTCACTGGGGTAGCCAGGCAAATACTCTGCCTCTGAGCCACATCCCAGGCCCCTCTCTGGAGCATTGTAGGTAGATCCGCTACCTCTGAATCACACCTTTGGCTGTTGACGTGTTGAAGGAGTCTCCCTGTGTAGCCAAGGCTAATCGAGAGCATCCATGCCTTCTGCCTCAGCTTCTCAGGTACTGAAATTATAGGCATAGAGAGCTGAGCTGGACACTGCCCTGTGAGGTTATTGATAGGATAAAATATCCTTTGCAGTATTTAGCTACATAATCAATAAGATAAATGTTAGCTTTAGTACGACTGATTTTGGTTATCTGCATGACTTCTGTGGCTACCGACAGAACCGAGAGAAGCGCCATCAAGTCAGGACGCGGACTAAATATAGGTGCGATGTTTAAGTGAACAGAGGCTCCGCTGCTTTCTTTACTTATTTATACTGTAGTCGAGCTCCATAAAAGTTTCATAGCCTTTTATAAAATGAATCCATCAAACAGGTTGGCGTGAACATAGGAAGGGAAAACAATGACCAAGAAAAGAAGATCGCCAATATGGGAAACTGAAGGCTTCCTATACTTGAGCTACGGAGTCCACACTGGGCTAGGTTCCTGCCAGCCAAGGTTAATTCACTCCATAGCCCATTAAAAGGAGACTGGCGTGGTTTCCTTTCTGTTGCTCTAATACAACCCTGACCAAAAGCAACTTCAGGGAGAAGAGGCTTACTTTGTCTTGCATGTCCATCCCACAGACCGCCAGTAAAGGAACTCAAGGCAGGAAGTCAAGGCAGGCACCTGAAAACAGGCCTGCGTTTCTGTTCACACAAAGGCAGGTGTGTAGAACAGGTGTGTGGAGCAGGTGTGTTGGTGTGCATGCGAACCTGCACATGGAGACCTGCACATGGTCATTATCATGTACCATGCACCTTGGTTTTTGAGACAAGTTTCTCTGTGGCCTGGATCTCACAGCATAGGCCAGGCTGGCTGGCCACAAGCCCCACAGAGCCTACTGCCTCTACCAACCACTGAGATTAGGAGTACACGCTACCACACCTGGCTTTAGGTGAGTGCCAGGGATCGAACTCTGGTCCTCGTTATTGTGCACTGAGCACTTTATCAAGTGCACTGTCTCCTTCAGCCCTGTTTTGTTTTTTTAAGTCAGGATCTCATACAGCGCAGGTTGTCTTCAGACTCTACAGCCAAGGATACCCTTGATTTCCTGACCCTCCTGTCTCCACTGAATGCTGGGATTATAGACACACACCATCAACATCCTGCATCCCAGATCTAATTCTACAGTTTCTCACTCAGGATTTTTTTTTAAGTGAGCACAGTTCCAATGACAGCTTTTTCTCAACTATAATAACAGATTTTCTCTGTCTGCCTCTTGTCGCCACTTTTTGATAAGAGCACACGGCTTGGCATTAAAATACAATCTGGTGACAGCGGTTCCGTGTGGGGTAAAGTAGCATGGCCCCGGCGTGTAGCTGCAAGGTGTTCAGGCTTGCTCCATGGATAGAATGTAGAGTGTTTTGAAGAATGGATGAACTGCTTGCCCTTCAAATAATCTTTTGTAAATATTGCTTTTCTCAGCTGGGCTTTTGATAGAGGTTGAATAGCAGACAGTTTGAGATTGTATCCTCTGACAAGAGCCTGGGGTGTTCCTATTCTCTGTTGCCAGGCCAGGCCAGAGCCTTATGCCACAGAATTCACAAGTGCAGGTGGCAGAGTTGACATCTTGTTGTGAAAATTGGACCCCTGCCTGGACAGAAGGCCATTTTGCTTTTCCCTAGGCAGAGCTGTGGGTATACCTTAGAGCATCCCTCACTCCTCTGCAGGGTTGGAGGCTCATCTCCACATTGATAAGTTCTTTAACAAGCTCTGGGGTGCTGAGCCTCGTTCGGTGGTCCAAACCATGGTGCAGGCCCTTCTCTGGTTCCATTCTAGACAGACAGCGTACACTGGGAAGTTCAGTCTATGTCTGGTTTGAGAGACGCACGCCCTTAAAGGAATCTGCGCTGGAGACAACACTCTGGGTTCCAGGCATGAAACATCACTCTTGGGAAGTCTAGAAGGTCTTGGTTTTATCTTACTGATTGCTGCACCCCAAGTGGTAGGAACTGTGCTTCTTCAAAGATTGCAGGCAGCACAGTGACCTGGCAAATGGACGGGCTTTAAAATTGTCTCTTAAGAAAGAAAATGAATGAAAAATCCAGGGGTAGTGGTGGACACTTAGAATCGCAGCTCTGGGAAGGTTGAGCCTGGCATCTCCCTAGCGGTCACTGGCCTACCCTGTGTGATGAATTTCAGGCCAAATGAGACTCTGTCAAAAACAACAGCAACAAAATATAGATGCTGCCTTCTCAAGTCCTTTGCCTTTGATGTTTATGTACACACAAATGCATGTGCTCATATGTGAACATGTACACACACACACACCTACAAATTTAATCTAAATCCATTAATTTGCTCAACAAATGCTTTTTAAAAATGTTTTGTTACATTAAAATATTAGTGCGTGTGTACACATGTCAGGTGTGTATGTGAAGGTCAGGGGACAGTTTGTAAGAGTTGGTTCTCTCCTTTTACCCTGTGGGTCCCAGGGATCAAACTCAGGTCGTCAGCCTTGGTGGCAAGTACCCTTCCCTGCTGAGCCATCTCATCAGCCCATAAGTGAAATCAGTTTAATAATCTATGTCCACTTGGAGGCAAGTTCTATTCTTCTGTAGCATCTATGAAGTTGTTCCTTCTGAACATAGATGCTAACACCATTTATTTTTTGGCCTAAGGTTATCTCAGGATCTTTCAGAGAAAACTTACATCAGGTAAACAGAGTCAGGGAGCCCCTGATTCTCCCACTCCTAAGTCTGTCACCCTGTCTATAACAGCTTGCATCATACAAAAGGTTCGGCATGTGCAGCAAGGGAGCTCTAACTCTAAAGGGGATCCATCCTTCCCACCTAGGGGTTTGCAGCTTCCATTTCTCCATCTCCAGCTTGCTCTACCTGGGGTTTGTATGTTCATCTTAACAGATGACTGGTTCCATTTGCTCCCGGTCATGAAGAAATGACCTATACCCCAAGACCTTTTCCCCAAGGAGCAATGGGATCAGAGCCCCAGAAGAACCCCCAAGGCATGGGGAGAGCCGTGTAAGTTTGTTGTGGAAGGTAAATACCAGTGTTTCTAGGCATTCCAGATAGTTTCTGGTTGCCTTGACCACTGCTGTGGTTCGCTTCACACTAATGGGTTATCGATAGGAGAAGATGAATCCCCTGAAGTCCCTTTAATACGGTTTATTCTTCCTTTCGAGAATGATTAATATGGGTAGGGATCGATAATGGATGCTGTCCGTCTCGAGGACCCCTGGCTTCCCCATGCTTTCACCTGCATGGTTTATAGCCTTCTGTACAATCCTAAATAGATCAGTGAAGGTTTATGGCAGCTGGCCCAGCTGGTTGCTGAAGCAGAGGTGGGGAAGGATTCCCTGAGTTGGTGGCCACAGGCATTTTCATAAATCATAGTGTTCATTCCCAGCCCCCAAGATGGGTGGTCCCTGTGTAAAGCACTGTGTCTTACAGATGAGGATGTGTCTCAGTGGGGAGAGTGCTTGCCTGACATTCACGAAGCCCTGGGTTCCATCTTCAGCATCCATGATCTGGGCATGGTGGTGCATGCCTGTAATCAGGAGGCAGAAGCAAGGGAATCGTGAGTTCAAGCTTCTCCTTGGCTAAGTAACAAGTTCGAAGCCAGCCTGAAATAGACGAGACCTTATCTTAAATTAAGATTGCATCTTAGAGGTGGAAAGGCATGAGGTTGCTTTCTCCAGCGTCCCATCCTGCAGTGAATCCTCTTTATCATTTTCCTGATAGAGAATCATGTGGCATCTGCTCTTACTTCCCCACTAGGGAAGTGGGGAGTTAATGACAACCTGTCACTACCCACTGAGCACCAAGACAGCTCAGTCCCATGGAGGGAAGGAAACCGCAGTTCATGCTGTGCTCACCTATGAGCTAATGAGTCACTAAGTTTGGACCCTGCCATCCTTGGGACGTCTGAGCACACCTTCCTTTCTTTCTGTTAACCTTGCTCAGACTCCAGATTCTCTCTTGGCTATTGCACGGCTTTCCCTTCACGGTGAAGTCATACACGGAGTGTTAGCTGCCCTATATCCTTAGCAAGCCCTCTCTTCTCCCCAGCCACATTTCTCTGGCTGCCATTTAGCTTAACATCTCCCGTTTTTAAATGTGTGTGTGTGTGTGTACATGAGCACATGCATGTCTGTCTGTCTGTCTCTGTGGGTGCATGCATGTGCATGCCATGGCACACACATGTATGAGGTCAGAGAACAACTTGTAAGAATTGCTTCTCTTTGTCTACCATGTGGGTCCCAGTGACCAAACTCAGGTGGCCATGCTTAGTGGCTATTACCTTTACGGCTGAGCCATCTCACCAACCCTCATCACCCCCACTTCCTGCCAGTCAAACTCTGTACGCACTCGAGTTCCTACCTCTTCCCTGTCTTACTTAAAGAGCTTTCTTTCCCTTCATGACTCCTACCACTCCCACCTCTTCCCCTCTGCCTGTGCCTTGCCTCCCTCTGCTTTGTCGTTTTTGTTGTTCTTGTTGTTGTTTGTTGTTATGTTTTCCTTTGGTCGGGGTGTCATGTAATCTAGCACTGAGCTCACTGTGTGGCCCAGGGTGACTCCAAACTCCCGGTGCTGGAATTAGGAGTATCTGCCGCTATGCTCAGCTAACTTTTTTTTTTTTTTAATTCAGGATCCTCCAACTTGTTGCAGCCTCCCCTCCACCTCTCAAATGCTGACGTCCCAGGCATGCACCACTGTAGACGTTTTGCCTTGTGTCTTAAAGACCCTGCCTTCCCCTCCTCTCCCCGCATGCTCACACAGGGCTGAATAGCCTGATTCATCCTCGCCACTTCAGCGCTTGGCAGTGTTTTATAGCACTCATTCACTGTGTATTGATCTGAGTGAGATGTTTCTTCCTAAGACATAGATTCCAGATGCTCGTCCCTCTTGTGATTTATCATGCCTCTCAAAGATTTTCAGAGTCTGTTCTAGATCATTCTTGGGATTGACATCAAGAAAGCCATCGTTCTTGGAGGTCACCCTCTGCTATCCTTTGCCCGTCTTGGTTTTGATTTTGTGTTTTTGTTTGTCTGGTTTCTTATTCCCTGAAAATGGCATTGTCACACCAGTGGCCTTTACCAGCCTGCGTGCGCTCTAGAGTGTCACGTACCTGATCCAAGAGAGAGATAGGTATTCCCGCAGCTGAAGTGCTGCCTGGATGAGCTTTCTACACAGAGCCTGAAGAAGTCCTCATCACGGTCTGTCCAGCAAAACTGGATTGACCACTTTTATTAATTCTTGGCCCCCTTTGAGCTCCTTGCCTCTCCCCTTCAGAGAGTGTCCTATGGTGAACACATCCGTACCACCTCACTGCTTTAAGCGCCTAGTCTCTGCCTGGAGCAGTCCCGAGCATGAGGGTGCGAGTTGCTCTTCTCCAGTTTGTTAGCTGCTCTTCCAGTTGCTGTGACAAAATGCCCAGCAAAGACACGCGAAGGGGGAAGGTTTCTTTTGGCTCACAGTTCAAGGAGCTGTATTTAGTCGTGATGAGGAATTTCTGTCAGCAGGAGCAAGAGGTTGGCTGGTCACATTGCATTCATAGTTAACAGGAAGTTGGATCTTGCTTATAGAGCCACAAAGCTGGCCTCATATTAATGCACTCTCTCCGGCTGGTCTCTACCTTCTCAAGGTTGCACAGCCTTCCAGAACAGCATCCCTCCCCTCACTCACTGAGGGCCATAAGCTTACACACATGAGCCTGTGGAGGATGATGCACATGCAGAACACAAAACTTGGTGATTTTAGTTGAGGTCATCATGGGTTTTGCTTCGTAAAATCTTAGAGACATCCCTTTTTCATTCTGACTCTTTCCCACAGCCATCATTTTGCAAACCTTTATACCACCTTCCCCTTCGTTCAAACAGAATGTAGAGGAGAAAATGAGGAGCAAAGGTACACAGACGTAGCATGGAGTCTAAGCAGCAGAAATGGGCATCTGGTCTTTTGACGCCACAGGGACGTCGTTATGGCAACCCAAAGTTGCACTTACATGGGAAGTGCTGGTTTTAATGAGAAGGGATCAAACACATGACTCCAAGAGTAATTGTTTCTCCGAGACTTCTCTTTCTTCTAAGATCGGAAACAAAGCTTTCATCATTAACATCTAAGCTTAGAATTCAGAGAGAAAGCAAGGCACAGCAACATACCCATAATCCAGTCTGTCCCTCCGTTACAGCTTCCACTCCTGGGAAGCTGAGACAGGGGGATCACTAAGAGTTCGGAGGCCAGAGGTTGCTATCAGATGTCTTAGTCAATCACCCTCCACCTTAATTTTTGAGACAGGCTTTCTCACCTAATGTGAAACTAGTCACTAGGCCGGCCATCCTACAGTTTCCTCCTCTCCAGCTGGAACATAGGCCTGTGCCGCTCCCGCGGGCTTTCGTGTGGAGCTCTGAACTCAGGTACTCCTGGTGAACCATGAGCTCTTTATCACCTGACCCATCTTCCCATCCCTAACTGTCTCGCTGTCAGCTCAGGACAGTGATGTAGGTAGATCGGAGAATCCCTAAGGAAAGCCTGGTACGCCTACGTGCCAGCTTTATGTGGAGGCCAGAAGACAACTTAGAAGTTGGTTTTCTCCTGCTGTGTGGGTCGTGGGAGTCAAACTCAGCTTGTCGGGTTTAGTGCCATTTTCCTGCCCAACCATCTGGCTAGCCCTGAATGGCTTTTTAGACCGAAGACTCACATAGATCTTTTTACTAGGAAAAGGAACCGGATTCATTGGAATTGCTGCTTCCTGTCTCAGTTAGGGTTTCCATTGCTGTGATTAACACCATGACCAACAGCAAATTGGGAGGGAAAAGCTTGTTTAGGTTACACTTCCACATCATGGTCTCATCACTGAGGGAAGTCAAGACAGGAATTTGAGGCAGGAGCTGAAGCAGAAGCCATGTCCAATAGCCTTGGCTATCCTGCAACTTGCTTTATAGACCAGACTGGCTTTACAGAGACCCATCTGCCTCTGTCTCCAAGGGCTGGGATTAAAGGTGTGCGCCACCATGCCTGGTGACCTCAGTCTGTTTTCTTATTACAGCACTCAAGATCTCCTGCCCAGGCGCAGCACCACCCACAATGTGGCTGTCGTTCCCTCTCCTCAGATAACTAATTTGTGTAAGGTTGACAAAATAATACAACCAGGACATCTTCCAAAGGGGACTCAGTTTCAAGAGCTGTTTTGATTTTTATTCAGGGTTTGCAAAGAAAGAAAGAAATCCTGATGTTGGGAAGAGGAAAGGATAGACATTGGAAGAGGAACCCCTGTTTTGAAGCAAGAAGAGAGGGTGGTAGTTGGTCATGAGCAGGCACTGCCAAGGGACATGTGGGTTGACTGTGAGGAGGAAGTGACAGCAGGAAGTGTGTAAATACTGATGGTCTTGGTCCCTGTTACTCCATGGTGGGGAAAATAGTATTAAATGTTTCATAAACATCAGGCTGCATCTGGGCTGGAGAGATTCTTTAGCACTTGAGAACACGCTCTTCCAAAGCACCCAAGTTCAGTTCTCAGCATCCCTGTCAAGCAGCTCACAACTGTTTGTAACTCCAGCTCTTAGGGATCTAACACCCTCTTCTGACCTCCAAAGGCACCTGCACACACAATCAATATATGATTTTTTAAATAAATAAACACTTTTAAAATAAATAAGTCAGAGCCAATCACCTCTGTTTCCTAAGGTTAAAGACAGCTATAGAATGAGGCCTTCATTAGGCAGGTGAGCAAGGTTGTAGAGGGTCACTGAGCCTTCAGAATGTGCCGTCAAGAAAACTCAGTGAGCAGGGGTGTAGGGTGGGGGAAAGACATGAAGCTGAAGGGAAAATAGTTGGGAAGATGAAAGGAGTGAGCAGGGCTGGAAAGCAGACAAAAGAAGGTAAGAAGGATGTGATCAAAATGCATTATACACATTTATGAAAATACCATAATGAAACCCATTGTTATGTATCATTAATATATGCTGAAAAGAACAGGGAACATTTAAACCAGCAAAGGTATAATTATACCTATACCCCTAGCACTTGTGAGACAGAGGCAGGTAGATCAAGAATTACAGACCGGGGAGAAATGGTAGATATGATCTAGATATGATCATACTTCATCAAACACGTGTATGAAATTCTCAAGAATATGGAAAGTGTTAATAAAAATATAAAAATAATTGGAGTCTAGTTTGGGTTATATAGTGGATACAAGGTTAGATACATCTATGTAGCAAGACCTTATCTGAAAGGAAGGAAGGAAGGAAGGAAGGAAGGAAGGAAGGAAGGAAGGAAGGAAGGAAGGAAGGAAAAAGAGGGAGAAAGGGGCAAGGAAGATGGTCTGGGAGGGAGAGATGGGGAGGAATGGAAAGGAGGGAGGTATAGAGAAATAGGGAGAAGGAGGGAGAAGATGGAAGGGAAAGGGAGGAATTGTTAAAGAATATTTTAATTCTATGGCACGAGGATAATAGAAACAAGATGAGCAGAACAAAGAGAGGATAGCAACAGTCGGAGCAGCTTCCTTCCAAATACTGCTTCCTTATCAAAAGCGTAATCCATTCATAAACCATAGCCACATAGGAACCCCACTGGACAAGTCAAAGGAGACCCAGGAGTGTCTCAAGACAAGAGTGTGCTAATGTTGAACAAGAACCTGCACCCTCCCCAGCACCACTAACACAGTAGACCTACTTCTTTCTTAAACAGAAAAACCTAGAAAATACAAACACCAGAAACTGAATGCCTTTGCAATTTTTTCTAAATTCTGTCTTATCTGGCTGTTAAAAAAAAATAGAAGAAGTAATGAGGGCTGGAAAGACGGCTCAATAGTTAAGAGTATGAGCTATCCTTGCAGAGGGCCTGTGTTCAGTTCCCAGCACCCATGCTGGGCAGCTCACCTAACGCTCCAGCTCCAAGGGCTCTGGCACCTTCTGAACTTCTCACACACTTGCATTTATGTTCACATAGCCACATGCAGACATACACATCTACACATAATTAAAAATAAAATACATCTTTAAAAATAAATAAGTTTAAAGGGGAGCTAGTGAACCGGAATCATTAATAACAAATAAATAAAATGATCTTTTTTCAGTATTTCCCACAGCCCCTTCCTTCATGAGCCAGGGATAATCTCCATGGTAGAGTATTTGCCTAGAATCCCTCAGTTAGCCTGGGGGGTTGTGGCTTGGTGGTTGAGCCCTATCTTAGGATATGTGAGGCCTTTAGATTTGATTCTCAGCACCACCAAAGAATAAAAAATAAAACTGAAGGAAAGAAGCAAAGAATAAGCTTTAAAACAAACAAAAGGCAGTCATGAGAAGCAAGCCGAACAGGGTTCTACCATTTTTGCAAACCCAGGAAATGGTGTTTGGAGAACAGACCCAGTGAAATATGTCACCTGCAAGGGTTGAACCCAGAACGTGACCCCAGACGGCGTCCCCTTTCTTTGCTTTGGCATGGCGCTTCCGGAATGCTGACGGCTCCGGCTTACAAAAGAAATGTTAGCGCTCACAGGCTTCACGTGAAATTACTTGAAATGGTCTCTGCCTTTCATCTCAGGCTGCCCTTCTCGCTGCTGCAGGACCCAACAAATGTCACAGGACCAGCGCTCAGGGCTTTTCCAGAAAGAATGGGCTGCCGGCTTGCCAGACGGAGGATGCTCTTGCGAGGTGCTAGGACCCGGGACGGGCCATTGGAGATTTTCTGGGAAGGGTTCAATGGCTGAGGTTCCGTGGAGGCAATGATCTACAGAGCTTTGTAAACGGCCCAGAATGGGGTCTGCTGTTACTCTTGTCATTTGTTGTTCAGATAGATAAAGAAATAAATAGCTGGGGTCAGTCTAGAAAATTAGAATTTGGGGACTGTACAGGTGGCTCAGTGGTTAAGAGCATTTGATTCCTTGGGTTCCGTTTCCAGCATTCATGTCTGGAGGCTCGCGATCTGCATGTCCAGATCCAGGGGATTCGTTACCTCTGGCATCATTGAATACACACACACACCCTCCTATGCACGCACACACACACACACACACAGATAGGAAAAGATTTTCACTCTGGGCCCAGTGGTGTGTATCTCTAGTCCTAGGCATTCATTCAGGAGGCAGAGTTAGGAGGAGGGCTTGAGCCAGCAAATTCCAGACCAGTCTAGGATTTAAAAAAATTAAAAAAGCAAGAAGGAAAGAAAAGAACAAATTCTAACTTGCTTATGGGAAGAGAGGGAGAAAGGGTATGTTCTGGAGAAGATAAACAGTAGCTACGAGTTTCACTGTTGGAACATTTGTTACAAGGCCCCGGTATTGATCTCTTACCACCCATCCCCATGGATAGCCATGATGGATTGCCACTTTGGGGAGGATTAATGCAGGCGAGTGAATCAAAGGGGACCCTGGATAGTGTCTGCTGGGAGGCTGCCCACGTCCATCCGATGCAGGACAGCTTGGGAAGGGTTTTTTTTTTTTTTCAGCTGCAGAATTCCAAGGGGAGTTTCGCCTTGTGTGTTACAAAAATGCGTATGGATAATGGGGAGAAGGTTAGGGCTTTCTGAGGAGGGTGATTAAAATTGTATCAAAGAGGCTTGTGAAGCTTATGGTTCAAGTTAACTGTATGAGGTAAACAGCCTTGAACGGCCTCCTGGGAGGGTGGCAGATAGTCTGTGGGTGTTACAGCAACATGGTCCCGGTGAATGTTCTGGCCCATCCCAAACTAATCGCCATCTGTGTGCGTGGGTCTCCAGGGAGCGTCTGGTGGTTGGACAATCACGGTAGTTAGCATTTTTAATCAGCTTCTGTGCAGCCCAGATAGAAACCTTATGCTCAAGCCTTTATTCCCCTAGCCGCGTAGAATTACTTCCAATGATCATGACGGAGGGGGCCTCCGCCGAGGGAGGCGGTGGGTGGGTCTCCACACTCCCTCTTTCCACCTGCCACAGACCTGACTGGAAATTAGCCTGCCCACTTGCTTGTGGTCATTGCTATTAATTGCTTTTCTGGCAGAAGGAGTGCCAGGAGAGGAAGGGCGGTTTTGTGTTTAGTGGTGCTCACTGTATCAGCCATTGCCTTGAATTCTGTGTTTATGCCTCCCCTCCTTTCTCAATTGCTCCTTCTTCACACTGTCTCTATCCCTACCCCCAGTGCACACTAGTCTCAGCACTAGGATCTTTTCTTCTTGTTGTTGTTGGGAGGCCTGAGAGACCAATGCAAGAGGGAAGATGAATGCCATTGTTCTTAGACTTCAGCAGGCTTTGGCCTGGGCATGTAGCTCCATGACTAGTACTTGTCTGGCGCGCATAAGGCACTGGGTTTGGTCCCCAGCACCATATAAACCATGTATAGTGGCAAAGACCCATAATTTGAGCATCTCGGGAGATAGAAGCAAGGAGGATCAGAATTTCGAAGTCAAAACAAACAAAAAAAAGTAGGTGTACCCACATACCCAAATCCTGTGGTTGCAAGTGAAGAGAGAAAGAGCATGCTCAGTGTCTTTCATGCGACAGAACCCTCCTGAAATTTGGTGATTTATCACAATTACTTTGATGTCAGGTTCACATCAGACTGATGTTTGGGTTCGGAATGCCAAGGCCATGGATGTACTATGTATGGGTCTCTCACCCTTATGTAGTTAAACCCATTATGTGGTGACCCCAGAGCTCCAAAGGAAGCATCCTTTCCCGGCATTCATTTGTGTTGCTTTGCCTGTGGTCAGTGTGAGTCATAATCCCTGCCCAGAGTGCAGTAGGAAGGGACACTAGAATGTGAGTTCAGGGCTATAGCGTCAAACCAGGGGGGAGTGAAGTCTCCTTCACTTTACGTTCCTCCACCTTGTCTTGGGGGCAGGGGGGGGGCTAGGGTTTAGTAGTGCAGATTGGCTCATTTGCCTAAGACTGTCTCCATCTTCTTGAAGTCCCTAATAGAAGAAAGCGCCAGGGGTGTCCAACCTTGATGCATGAAATTCTCATCTGCAAATGCATTGGGCTGCATTCTTGGCTGTCCCTGAGAGCAAAGCAGGTGTACCAGTCCCCTACAGGAAAAGCATAAAAAGATCAGGGAGAAAAGAAAGTGTCTGTAAATAAATGCTTCCATATCTTTAACATCCTGCAACCTGTCAGGGACTCATCAAATCGATAGTATCTCCAACGGATCCCACCTTTCCCTCATTCCTCAGCACATTCCTTTATTCCCACAACACTCAGCAAGCAAAGGTTGTGCTGGCCCCAGGAGACAAAATCAGAGATGTGTAGAATGAAGTGGGGGAAGAGTGGGAAGAGCAGAAAGCAAAGGGTGGGGTGTGGTTTGAGTCCATATTCAAAGCATGGGTACACACCTGCAGATGTGACTCCTTTTGTCGTGCCTGGGGTTTTGTCTTCCATCTTGTGTCTGTGGTTGGTTGTGACCAGAGAAGGCACAGAGAATAGTCACCCAGGACCACAGGCAGCTCTAATTCAGGGGACACTGCAGTGTTACTGTCATGGTGCCAATTATCCATAAAGGAACTGTTGTCTTTTCTAGGTGTCAGCTTTGAATTTGAACTTTGCTTTGTGGCTGTAGCTTTTGCACAGGGAAGCTTGGCTCTGCATCCTTCGGGTAGGCTCCTTTGCAGGAGCTTGGCAGCCTTAGAATGCTTTCTTCCGCAGAACAATTCCCTTCTGATCAGTTGTTCCGCACACGTACCGCAGTTCTGTGCCGGAACCAGCTCTTTTTTAATGCTTTAAGTAAGGCCCTCTTACCTCAAAGGTGATGATGCTGGGACAAATGCAAAAGAGATCAAGGTTTAGTTAGAATCTGCTGTTCCAGAGCCTATAAAGAAAGATGGAATATTGATGACCTCCCTCTCCACCGGACACAAGGACTTGGGTTCAGTCCTTGGCACCACAAGACAAAAAAGGGGGAATAAGGAGGGGAAGAAGGAAAGAAATATAGACGGATAGGAGAAAAAGAAGATAGACAAAATATGTTATATTTTCTATGGCTCTAATAGAGGCTGGCAGTGAACTCTTTCAGGTCCCTGAAGATGGACTAGCCTGAAGCAAACACTGAGCTTGAGGCCAGAACACACTTGTCCCTGCATAGCCTCGCTGGCCGTCCTTGGGTAATGGAAGCCATTACTAGAACTCTTGTTCCCTTCCGCTCCATCCACACAATGGCTGCCTTCAGTTGAAGAGCAGTGAATGGCGATCAATAAAGCGAGGCAGTTTCCACTATGCCAGGGGCTGGCAGCCTTATGGGGTGAACATTCTGTAGCTCTCAAAGAGATGCCCTGATGAAAGGAAGCTCTTGAATCGCCTGTTTCCATGGTCCAGCTGGGCCATTAGTTACTGAACAAATTTACATTACTCGGGCAGAGATCTGGGTGTGGTGAGGCCCTGTTGCTGTGAGCTGACAATCCCTGTGCCCATGAGTTGACCTGGGATTCCTGAAAGGATTCACACTTTGAAGATATATTTTTGTGCTTCAGGTTTTTCAACATGCTGGACAGACTCAAGGAAAATAGACTATCAGGGTATTGTTGGGTCTGTGAGTGTGTGTGTGTGTGTGTGTGTGTGTGTGTGTGTGTGTGTGTATGACAGAGAGAGAGAGAGAGAGAGAGAGAGAGAGAGAGCACGAATCTACTTAGAGTCCCTATGCACATATATGTGTGTGCATATAAAGACCAAAGGACAACCTTTGGTGTTATTCCTCAGACCAGACACTGTCTTATTATTTTTCAGGCAGGGTCTGGAAATTCACCAAATAGGCTAGACTGGCTGGCTAACACCCCTAGAGAACCTTCCGTCTCCACCTTCCCAGCATTCCACACTACTCTGCCTACTTTTTTTTTTTTAACATGGGTGCTGGGTATCAAACAAATACAAAATCAATTACTTACCTAAGACTGAGTCATCTCCCGAGTCCAGCATTGTTTTTTCTCACTGATGGATGGTCTGAATGAGAATGGTTCCCATAGGCTTACATATTTAAATACTTGGTCCCCAGTTGGTGGAACTGTTTGGGAAGGCCTTGTTGAAAGAGGTGTGTCTCTGGGGGTGGGCTCTGAGGGTTCCAAAGCCCGCACCATTTCCAGTTCTCTCTCTCTGCTTCATGGTTGATGTCAGCATGTAAATTCCCAGCTCCTGCTCCAGCATCTTGTCTACTTTCTGCTGACATACTTCCTGCCATGGTCACAGACTCTGAAACTGTAAACTCTTTCTTTTATAAGTTGCCTTGCTCATGGTGTCTCTTCACAACAGTGGAAAAGTAGCCGGGGCACTGCTGTTCAGTCAAAAACATAAGTTTTTCAAGATTCCACTTACTGTACGTTAATGATGGCAGACTGTATTGTGCCTAGACACTCTAGAAATGCATAAAGCAGCTGAAGAGAAAATGTCTTTCCTTTGCCCAGAGTGGAATTATGTTACTTATGCAAATTCTGTCAAAGGTAAAGCATACTGCTGAAGGAATTAGGACCTTGTAAGAAGCCACCGCATTGGAAGCTGCATGGCCAGCAGCACTGGGCCTGGTGGCCATGGTGGGAATGGGAGCCACAGCTCTGAGTTAGTGCTTCTCTCTCATCCTGCTGAGAGAAACACTGTTGAGTCTTGGAAGCTAGGTCAGTGCTCTGTGAGTGTCGTCAGGTGACAGTCACAGACAGAAATTTTAACACTTTTTTAAGGACCATAAAGGTTAAGTGAAAGAGGAAGTGAATGCAGACTGGGAATTAAACAAAAAGGAGCAAAATCCGAAGTAAGAGGAGAGTGTAAATATTTCATAAATGCCCCAAACACCTAAGGCTGCTGAGTGGAATGGGACACGGAACAGACATGAGGGACTTTGTTCTTCTAAAGAAATCATCAAAGTCACATCTTGACATGCTATTGGAATATTTTATGTTTTCCATGAAGGTTGTTGCTTCATCCAGTTTTGCTGGAGAAGTGTCTGGTTCAGGGCTGGGGAAGATGACTTAATAGATCAAGTACTTGCCAATGAGTGCAAGGACCTGAGTTGGATCCCTGTGCAATGGCTTGAAAGACAATGGCCCCCAAAGGGAGTGGCCCTATTAGGAAGTATGGCATTTTTGAAGTGGGTATGCCCTTGTTAAAGTGGGCGTGGTCTTATTGGAGGAAGTGTGTCACTGTGGGGGCGGGCTTTGCTTAAGTTTTGCTCAGTCTGACACTCAGTCTCCTTCCTGCTACCTGCCTATTAACATGTAGCAGCTTCTTCTCCAGCACCGCATCTGCCTGCACACTGTCGTGCTCTCCACCGTGATGATAATAGACCAAACTTGTAAAACTGTGAGCAGCCACCTCAGTTAAATGTCTTCCTTCCTAAGAGTTGTGGTCATGGTGTTTCTTCGCAACAATAAAAACCCTGACTAAGACAGCCTGGAACCCACAGAAAAAGTTTGGTATGGTGGCAGGTACTCATAATCCCAATCACGGGGAGACGGATGCATGAAGATCTGTAGAACTCACTGGACAGCCAGCTGGTTCCCAGCCAGTGAAAGACCCTGTCCCAAGAAAATAAGGTGGACAGCTCCTGAGGAACAGCACCCGAGGTTGTCCTCTGGCGTCCACAGGCATAAACTACACACACATTCGCTCACGGAGTGTCAAATTCTTACACTGTTGGCATGCAGCACGTTTGTAAATCTGTGTTCTCAGCTTAAAGTGTTTTTTACATAAGACCATTCCTTAAGAGGCTCTCTAGTCCCTTCTAGGTCATCCATCCATCGGTTCATTCATTCATTTAATCAGTGTATATTGGGCATCTGTGGTGTGCCAGGGATAACCATCTGGTCCGAGGAATGAAAGAAGTCAGCAGACACTTTCTTGAAGCCGTTGGTTTTGCTGCAGAGCCCATTCCACTGGCATCTGTGGTGGTAACACAGCCCCCTCTGCAATAGAGGGCTGATGTAGAAGACAGAGCACATCCCATGGCAGGTGACCACAGCACGCATGAGAAAGGACTCAGGAGGCCAGCCTCTTCCTGAGGTCCTCCATCCGAAGACGCTCTTAGTGGTAAATACATGTCCCCTAGAGGTGCAGACATGGGATTCTAGGCCTCTGAGCCAGCTCTGTGTGTGTGTGTGTGTGGTGGTGGTGGTGGTGGTGGTGATGGTGGTGTGTGTGTGTCAAGTGTTTATACATATGTGTGTGTGCCCGTGGAGACCTTCTGGTATCATTATTGGTTTTGTACTTTGTTTTCTTTCTCCCTCCCTCCCTTTCTTCCTTCATTCCCCTTTCTCTCTTTCTTTGGTGTTCTAAGACAACAGGGTTTCTCTGTGTAACAGCTGTCTTTCCTTAATTTTATTTATTAATTTTGTTTATGCAGGGGTGTGGAGAGCAGGTGACAGCTTTTGAGAGTCAGTTTTCTCTTTCCATCATATGGATCCTGGGGATCAAACTCAGGTCATCAGGCTTGGCAGCAATCAGCTTTGCCCACTAAGCTCCCTTGCCATCTTTTTCTTGGAGACAGGCTCTTTCTCTGGCCTGGAACTCGCCAATTGAGCTCTGGAGATCCTCTTGTCTCCACCTCTGCAGCTCTGGGAATGCACGCATGTGCCACCACACCTGGCTTCACTGGTGGGTTCTGAGGCTCAGGTTCAGGTCTTCTTCCTTGCAAGGCAAGCATTTTACCTAGCATCTTCCCCCCAGCCCCAAGCACAGTGTCGTCTGGGTGGCGTAGCACTAAGGTCTCATTTCCATCTCCTCGACAGCTCAGCTCACCCCTCCACTGTCTTCAGCTTCTCTTTTCCCTGGCAACCATGCTTCTGTTTGCCGGCAGAAGGTCCCTGGGGGGTTGCCATCCGCCCAAAAAGCTTCCTTTTCTCCCATTGCTTGGGTCTCGCAGATTTTGCTGTAAGGCCAGCATCCAGGCTGTGAACTACCCCAGCCCAGCCAGCACTTTTTTTCTTTTTCTTCCAGAACCCCATGGAACTAGGTCATCAGATAGTTGGGCAGTCCCCACACAGGCTCTGCTCTGCCACAACTTTCAACACTCACCATCTATGGAATACTAAACTTGTTTCCAAACTAAATAGTTTCCAATGAGGGTTTAATGGGCTTTTTTTTTTCATTCGAAATAGATTGAAAACAAGCCATTTCCTACTCCCATTTCAAACAAATTTTGGTCCAATTATTTTACCTTTTTTTAACATAAAGTTAAATGGACTATTCTGCCCATCTCTGGCTGAGCCAAACCATGATTTCTCTTGATTATGCTTTTATGCCGCAAATCGCAAGGCTCTGGAGAAATAATGGACGTCTTGTGGGAGAGCGGCAGCAATTTTTAAAATTCTCCCAGTGCTTGTCAGCTCTTACCGCAGCGCCTGCTGAGCGGGAAGAAAGCACCCCGCCAAAGTGGGGGGGGCATGGAGCCTACCGACAACACCAGCACTGTCTGCTTGGCCTCGTGAGGGCTGGCACAGGAATGGCTTCCTTGCTGCAGGTGTATGCAGGGCCTGCACTCTCTTGCCCGCCACCAGCCCCACTCTGGCCGCTTTTCAGACTTCAGCTCTCTGTGGTGCTGAGGGTCTCTGTTTTCCCTTGCGCCGGCCCCACCCATTTTCCTTGGTTTGATTTGGACCACAGCCTCTGGGAGAAGGAGCTCTACTTGGTTTTTCCCCTCCAGCAGCCGAGGAAAATGAACAAGATGGAAAATCATCTTGGGTGGTGGTGGGGTTGTTTTGATTCTGTGGTGGGAAGGAAGATAGAAGTCGTTTTTGCAGTTGCCAAAGGTTCTAAAAAGTTCAGAAAAGTGCTTCTGGCTGCTGCCTTCTGTCTTTGGGATGGCGGCTACTCTCCAGATGGGTATGTAGGAAGCCTGCTGAGTGATGGCCTGCAGCTGGAACTCAGGACTTGGTATATAGTAAGCTGCTGTTGAACCATGCCCCCAGGCCATCACTGCAGGATTATAGGTGGAAACACTACTATTGAGCAAGGCCCACAGCCCCATAGTGGGAGGTGGGAGAGCAGAAACAGGTGCTCTCCTACGGCCACACTCCCAGCCTCTCCAGGTTATTCTAGGCCAACAACACTGCTGAACCAAGGCCACGCCTTTTTTTTTTTAATGTAACCTAAGATACTGCCATTTCTAGTTCCATGTCACATGCCAGTTCAATTTAACCTGGGTTTTATTTTCCAAGTCATTGGTTGACCTAAGAGAGGTACTTAAATTCCAAGTATATGAAACTCCAAATTCTCACATCTCTCCTTGCTACCATGTTTACTCTCCTATGGCCCATCTGTGTATGTGTGTGTGTATGTGTGTGTGTGTGTATGTGTGTATATGTGTGTGTATGTGTGTGTATGTGTATGTATGTGTATGTGTGTGTATGTGTGTATGTATGTGTGTGTGTGTATGTGTGTGTGTATGTGTGTGTATATGTGTGTGTATGTGTGTGTATGTGTGTGTGTGTGTGTGTGTGTGTGTGTGTGTGTGTAGTGTCTATGGAGGGTCACATGTATGCATGGGGAGGCCAGGGTCAGAGTCAGATATCTTCTTCCATGGTTTCTCCACCTTATGATTTTGAAGCAAGATCTCTTCTTGAACCTGGAGCTTGCTAATTCAGCCCAGCTAGATGGCCAGCAAACCCAGCCATCCTCCTGTGTGTCCTCCCAGCACTGGGCTTGCAATCGTGTGCCACCATAGATGACTTTTTGTGTTTATGTTGGCTATCTGAACTCAGATCCTCATGCTTGCACACCATGTCCCCAGTTCCTTGTGACCCATCCTTCCATAGCAGATACTGTGCAAGGTCTCTAAAGAATATGGTCCATCTCTGTAATCAGTGGGCAGAAGGCAAACAGGCATGGAGGCTGAGAAAGCAGCATCGCTCTTTCCAGACTCTGCCCGTGGTAGTTGTATTAAGTTCTATCTTCTCTGTAAGTTTTGGGAAAACTGTTTGTAGGATGTTACATACTCAACCTTCATACTCTTACCATTTCTGTGAAGTCACAGGGGAGACATTTGCATGCAGCAGATGAGTTTAAAGAGTCCAGAGGCTTCCCAACTGTGCTAAGTAACAGTGCTGATGAGTGTTCATTGTGGACTGGACATCATCTAGACTCAGTGGGGCTGGGCCTCTGAGAATATTTGTGAGATGTTATCTCGATGACATAAACTAGTGTGGGCAGACCCATCTTGGTTGTAAGTGTAGCCACCCACTGGCCTGCATGGATTGGATAAAGTGAGCAGAACTGGAGCGTGTATTCCTTGCTCTTTGCTTCTTGCTAATGTGCTGGGTGGCTTCGTGCTCCTGCTGCATTGGTTTCCCTACCATGATGGACTGTAAATGGAAATAAGCCATTTCTCCCTTAAGTCGCTTTTGTTGAAGTCTTTTTTCACAGCAAGAGGAAAAAAAATTCAGACGGCACCGAAGCTGGATTCCCCGTCCAAGTTCTCTGATTTCCCTGCCCCGGCACAACTTCAGTCTTCTTCCTCTTCTTCTGCTATCAAAGACAACATCGAATCTCTCACACCCCCTTTCCCGGAAGCTCATAGGGATGCCGTAGCATAAGTAGAAAGGAATGCAGAAGAATGGAGTTCTAAGCACTCAAGAATTGAGACAAGTAGACACTTTGCCCCTCTTCAGGTGCTTTCCCCAGTCCTCTCTAACGAAATATGAGTAAGGAACACACGATACTCTCCATTATTAATCCAACCATCCTGTTGAAGCAAACCCAGGATGAGCTATTCTGAATCCATAGAAAGCATTGGAATTTGCTAATATTTAGATCCAAACGGCAGGGAACATTGTTCAGAGCTCTATAAAAATGCTTTCAAATAATAGCTTGAGAGGTAGGGAGATAACTGGTTGGTAAGGAATGAGGGTCTGAGTGTGACCTCCGCCCCCAGAACATACATTTTAAATAAAAGCCCAGCATGGTGGTGCTGGTTTGGAATCCCAGCGCTGGGGAGGCAGAGACAAGTCAATCTCTAGACCTCAAGGGCCAGGCAGCCTGGCCTCCTTGGCAAGTTCCAGGTCAATGAGAGATTTGTCTTTAAAAATAAGTGGACTGGAGAGATGGCTCACCATTAAAGGTAGGCTCACAGCCAAAATATGTAAATAAAAAAATGGTGGATTAAGGACTGGCGAGGTAGCTCAGAGAATAATGATTCCCGATGTCAAGACTAATGACCAGGCTTAATCTCCAGGGTCCACGTGGTAGAAGGAGAGAAGCAACTCCAGCAAGTTGTCCTCTGACTGCCTCATATGCACCATGTCTGGAACATGAACACACACACACCACAAAAAATAAAGATAAGTCTTTCTAAAAAGTTTAAAAAGTGGATGACATCATCTAGCCTTACACGCATACACATGTGCACATGCACACACACACACACACACAGACCCATGCAAACACGAAAGTGTACACATACACACCCAGTGGCATCAAATAATAGCTTGAGGATGGAGGAAAGGAAGTCAGAAGCAAAAATCAAAGATGCTTCAGTATAAGCATGCTCATTTTGATTGACAGTTCAATGGAGTGTGAAGCCGTGCGAAGTCCAACTCTATCTCAGGTATCTTGGATTCCTCCTATAGAGAGGAGTTAGTAGTCAAAGCCATTCCTGGTTTGTGGAGGAACAATGAACAGAGGAGGGTTGGGGAGATGACTGAGTAGTTAAGAGTGCTTACTACTCATGCGGGAGACTGGAGCTAGTTCTCAGCACTCACGTCAAGTGGCTCCCAGGATCCAATGCTTTCTTCTGGTCTCTATGGGTCACTGCACTTATATTCACATAACCACACACAGACATATGCACATACAGATAATTTAAAACAAAAGCTAAGCTGGGCATGGTGGCACACACCTAAATTCCAGCACTCGGGAGACAGACACACCAGAGCTCTGTGAGTTGGTGCTACACAGAGAGTTTCAGTACAGTCAGGGCTACATATGTATCTCAAAGATAAATGAATTACTCTTTAAGAATGAGCAAAGATAGGGGTACCCGCACACCTCTAGGGGTACTGTTGAAGGCAGGTGACAAAAATTACCACCGTTGTCCTTGCCTGGGACTTGCTGACTCCTCAGAGCCAACTGGAACATCTGAGGTTCCTAGAGTCTTAGTTGGAGCAAAGGAAAAGTCACTCTCCAGTTCCAGTCCTTATGAATTAGATGGTGAAACTTCATAATTAAAATGGATTTAATAGAGGCACGAAGCCTGGTGTGTCTGCCCCAGTAAGCAGTCATCTCTCACTAGGAGACTGTGTCCTTTGTATTTAAGTGGTTTCTCCAAAAGGCTCTAAATGAGATTTGGGACTTAAACAAGATTTGGTGTGATATGCTAATTACCCAAGTTACTATTACCTGATTAACACAGGAATCCTAATAGTCTGGTGAGGTCCCTTCCTTCCAGTGCCAGGAGGCTTGACATCTGTCACCTGTTCGTTCCGAGGCATTGTAATTAACCCAAATTATGGATGCCGTTCTTCTTTAGGATCTGCTGTCTGGGTTTTAGATTTAAAACTTAATAACTACCTGAAGGATGTTTGGTGCCAAAACACAAGAGAAAAAGCCACTCAAATCCATTGATCGGGAGTCAGGTGAAGATCTTGGTTGATTCCAAGTAGTTAGGCCGGAAATGGTGAACTGGGAAGATGAAGAGGGCTTTCCAGTAACCAGCCAGTGCCGTCAAGAAAGAAATACCCTAATATCTCCCTTCTCCCTGAGCACCATAGTCATGTCTTTGTGAGCCCTACCACATGGAGGACTCAAGCCCAGAAGCTGGTCACTCTCTCAAGGTTACAAAGGAAGGAAGGACTGGATGGAGTGAGAAAGGGAGACCCACCGTAATTGTGGGTAGATGGCACTATTCCACGGTCCTAGACTGCGCTCTCTCTCTCTCTCTCTCTCTCTATCTCTATCTCTATCTCTATCTCTATCTATCTATCATTCCTGACTGTGAATACATTGTGACCGCCTGCCCGTCACACTCCTGCTGCCATGCCTTCCCCATATCTTTAGGTCCAAAGGCCACCCACCCCCAGTCTGCTTATTCCTTCTCCGTCGAGGAACTAAGTTCCTGTGCTGTCCAAGCCCACTGAGTGTTCAAGAGAAATAACTGCCCCAGGCAGGAAGTGCTACCAGAAGACACCTTTGCTGCATCAGAGAATCAACCTTGCTTGCCTTCTGTGGATGATCAGCCTATCCCATTCATGTCTGATGGGGCAGCCCCCTTGGAGATGGCGAAGTTGCTTCTGACCTCTCCATTAACTGCAGTCTATCTCAGGCTAGCCGTTGTTCTGCCATCACATCTCATCATAGTAAACAGCTCCGTTCTTTCAAGCCTTAACACGAGGGACATGGGTATCAGTAGGGATGAAGCAAGGTTGTCCCAGGTTGATAAATGACTCTTTCACTTACTTTTGTATTTGCTTAAAACTTTATTTTTTGGGTGCTGGAGAGATGGCTCAGAGGTTAAGAGCATTGCCTGCTCTTCCAAAGGTCCTGAGTTCAATTCCCAGCAACCACATGGTGGCTCACAACCATCTGTAATGAGGTCTGGTGCCCTCTTCTGGCCTGCAGACATACGCGCAGATAGAAATATTGCATACATAATAAATAAATATTTTTTAAAAACTTTATTTTCTTTTGCGTGTATGCGATCTGTGTGTCTGTGCATGAATTCAGGCATGCGCATGCACGGAAATCAGAGTGCATTCTTGGGTGTCAGTCCTTACCCTTGTTTGGGGTAGCGCAGACTAAACTGGCTCACAAGTTTCAGGGGAGTCTCCTGTCTCCTAATATACACACCCCACATATACACTAAAAGAAAAAAAAATTGAGGTAATCAGAAACAAAGAAAGTTAGAGAAACTGCCCAGACATGCCGTGGAGCATGCTGGATGACAGCCTCAAGCAGAAAATGTGAAGGGCATTAATAACATTGCAGCAGTGGTGGCTCATTGGGACAGATAACAGCAAATGTTCCTGGTGATGTTGGATCTTGGTAGCGGGGGCCACATGGTATGGAGAGTGTGGGAACACTCTATTATCTTATCACTCTCTCAGTACCTATGTCACTGTTCTGACTTATAATCCTACTTCGGACCTAGAGAGATGGCTCAGTGGGTAAAAGTACCTTCTGTACAAGCAATCAGTTATGAGTTCAGTCTTAGCAGTTGTGTAAAAAGTCAGGCATGGAGCTGGGTGGTGGTGGCGCACGCCTTTAATCCCAGCACTCAGGAGGCAGAGACAGGCAGATCTCTGTGAGTTTGAGGCCAGCCTGGTCTATAAGAGTTAGTTCCAGGACAGGCTCCAAAACTACAGAGAGACCCTGTCTCAAAAACCAAAAGCAAAAAAAAAAAAAAACAAACAAACCAGGGACTGGAGAGATGGCTCAGAGGTTAAGAGCATTGCCTGCTCTTCCAAAGGTGCTGAGTTCAATTCCCAGCAACCACATGGTGGCTCACAACCATCTGTAATGAGATCTGGTGCCCTCTTCTGCCTTGCAGGCATACACACAAACAGAATATTGTATACATAATAAATATTTAAAAAATTAGCAAACAAAAAGCCAGGCATGGCCACGCAGACACTTGTCACCCAGCACTTCAGAAGAGCACACCCGGGAGCATGGTTGGGGCTTGCTGGCCTCTCGCTTACTTCAGGTTCAGTGATAAGGGAGTAAGATGACAAGTGACGCAGAAGGACACCCAGTGTGTTCTGGTCTCCATCTGAACACCCGCCCACACACATACTCCAACCCTAATAATGAGAAGACCATCGTCCACACCAGTTGAGATAACCCTAAAAGATGAGCATCCGTTATCCAGAAAATTCATTTGTAAAAGAGCTCAGTCTCCTTCCAGTGGTACAGTGTTGTTATCTCTGCCTCCCTGAGGAAGTGTGTCTAAAAAAGAGAAAAAGGAAAAGGGAAAGGGGGAAGAGTATGCACAAGAACCGTGTGTGTGTGTGTGTGTGTGTGTGTGTGCGTGCGCACACACATATGCAAGAAAAATGAATTTGAAATGTCTTAAGCCTTGTTTTGGAACTTCATCTAATTCACAAGCAGGTCCACCAGAGAAGTGCAAGGGGTTCTTGTTCTTGTTGTGTTGTTGTTGTTGCTGAAGAGAAAAACTAGACTTGCGCATTATTAAGCTTTTTCCCCCCCTCCCAGAAGCTAAGAAAACCATCTGTGATTGCCTGTTTGCATGTTTGTTTTCTACAATAAAATGCAAAATACTTCTTCCTGTTAGCGGATTGTACCATATGTCTCCCCTTGTAACGAAATCAGCATGTTTATTAATGAGCCCAATCAGAGGCAAAGATTTAGAAGGACTGCGGGAACTGGATTCTCCCATTCAGTATTTCTGCAAAAGGAAACTTCTGGTTAAGTGTCGTTGTTGTGCTTGGAAAATAGGCGGCTTGTTTTTGCTCTGAAATCAATTTACTTGGCAGAGGACAGAGAGAGCAGGAGGAAGAGGCCTGTGAAAGTTTTCGCACAAACTAGGAATCTACATTTGAACATGGTCCTTCCTGCCCGATGACTCCCCTGACTGATGTAGCTCCACAGTTTATATGTGATTAATATTTAATTCAATCAGTTTCATTTTCCCAGACAGACTAATTAAAGAACTCCATGTACCCACCCCAGCTCTGAACACTGCAATAGGCCTGTGGGTTTCTTCGTGTGACGGGGATCAGATGAAATCTTTCCAGCCATATTGGCAGTACAAATCATGGTCCCATACAAGAAGCATGCCGAGTGCTGTAGCATACACTCTGTGACTGTGCTCTTGCCGTGCGGTTAACTCTGTGGATGGGTGCAGATGTATTGGGAGAAAGAATTTCCAGCAATTATCCTCCGGGGAGCCAGGCAACAGACCTCAGCCACAGGACATCATTCTATGTCCAAGGTCATGCACAGGGTGGCCTCCCACAGTTCTTGTCAGCATTGACCTTAAGGGGGGAATGAAGCTGCTAGACCCTGGACGGGTCAGGATGTGTGTGCTGTCAGGTTGTCCAGCCTCCATGACAGCATGGACACAACCCAGAAGATGTCATTTTCATTTGTCGTGTCTGGTACTCTTCTAGAAATTTCGTAAGCAAACAAAACGCCTGTAATCAGCATACTTTGAAATGGAAGAGGCTATGAAGGGGCACAGGCAGACTTACTGCATCTCTCTGTGTGTAGGTGTCTGTGTGTGTGTAGGTCATATGTCTTAGTTAGGGTTTCTATTGCTGTGATACAACATCAAGACCAAAAACACCTTGAAGAGGAAGGGGTTTACTTGGCTTACAGGTCACAGTCCATCACTGAAGGAAATCAGGGCGGGAACTCAGAGCAGGAACAGAGGCAGAGACCATGGAGGGATGCTGTTTACTGGCTTGCTCAGCCAGGTGCCTTACACACCCCAGGACTCCTGCCCGGTAGTGGCACGCCCAACAATGGCATGGGTCCTCCCACATCAATCATTAATCCAGAAAATGCCCCCGCAGACTTACCTACAGGCTAGTCCGATGGAGATAGCATCTCTCAGTTAACTTAGCTTGTGTCAAGTTGACAGAAACACTGACCAGGATGGCAGAAGTCAGTCTCAGGTGACATTCCTCAGGTCTGTCAAATGTTCGGAACCCACTAAGAGCACTAGAATGGGTGACCAACAGGTCCCAGAGATCTGCCTACCCCACCTCCCCAACATTGGGATTACAGGGTGCACTACCACACTTGGGTTCTGGGCATTGAACGCGGGTCCTCACAGTTGTAAGGCAAGCCCTTCAGTGACTGAGCCATATCCCTGGTCTGATTTTTAAGACAGATAAGCAAATACAAAATCACTCTAGTAGGCAGTACAAAAGTGTACTTACCTGTTGTAATGAGCTAGTATTAAGCAAGAGTAAGAGGAAGATTCAAACAACTTTAGTAACTTTTTTTTTTCTTTCCCGATACAGAGTTTCTCTGTGAAGCTCTGGCTGTCCTGGAACTGGCTCTACAGATCAGGCTGGCCTTGAACACACAGAGATCCGCCTGTCTCTGCCTTCCAAATGCTGGGATTAAAGGCGTGCACCCCCACTGCCCTGCTAGTAACTTTTTTTAAAGATGAGTGATATGGGCCAGTATTGGGTAGGTGCACTAACTATTTCCCAGCTAGTGTTTTTGTTTGTTTGTTTGTTTGCTTGTTTTGTGATTATGGGTTGTCGTGGTGGCTCAATGGGTAGAGGTGTTTACCACTATGAATTCACTCTTCAGGACCCATGGAGTGGAAGGAAAGAAACAATTCCCCTAAAGTTGTCCCATGACCTCCACATATGTGTGCACATTCACAAAGACATATATATCACACATACATAAAAAGAAATGTTTTCTAATATAAAATTAAAACCTAGGATATAGGAGAGCTTGCGACAAAACCTTAGGTCAGTTGGCTCCTTATGTGCTTGAACAGTGAGGCCGCAAGCACACTGCCCTACAGGCTTATAAACCGCATGTCTTCAAGGGGGCTCTTGCCTGGGAAGATGGACATTGCTTGATTCAGTGACTCTATTTTACTGGTAGACACAACCTGGACTTAGGAGGTAGAATGCTGAGCACATAATCTGCCCTATGTGGCTGATCTAGGCAGTCTGCCTACCCACAGAGGTCTGACACCTGGCTCCCGCATGGCAGCCCAGATGGACAGTGACCAGCTGTCATGCAGGAGTGGACAGTTGGCCTCTGGCAATGAGACTATTATGCTAAAGGAGGCTGGGGTTGAAGCCCTGAGCCACTCAGGGCAACCATCTTTGCTCTTCTCCACAAGGGTAGAATTTTTTGAATCAGTTCACCAAATATCCACAGGGCTCCTGGTATGGGCCAAGCAGCCGAATAAGGTCATGCGAGTACAGACTTAAGTAAAATGTCTACCGGACGGAGAGGAAACCTGTGGCTGTGTTGAGAGTCAGTGTGCTGGATGCTGGAGTTTCTGGGGGGAACAGTGAAGGCAGCTGGGGTGGGTGTGCGGCAGGAAACACACAGCCAGAACATCTCTGGTTTCAGGCTTCTCAAGATCCCACTGCAGGGCGTCTCCTGTGGGTTCCTGAAAACAGAGTTCCCTCAATTCTTCCTAGGAATATGTAAAACCTGTGACCTTAACAAACCAGGTGTAGTAATGCACTCCTATAACCCAAACACTCACACTCAGAAGGCTGCTGGAGGAAGACCGTAAGTGCAGGGTTAGCCTGGGCTACATAACAAGACCTTTTTAAAACAAAACAAAAATAAACAAACCAACAACCAAAAGGCTTCCACAAGTTTTGGGAAGGAGTGAGTAAAGCCAGGTTCATTGTATTATTTTAATTGGAAGGCCTTTCGTTTTATGTATTTTTATCGTTATTCTTACAGCACTAGGGGTAGAGCCCAGGCTCTTGGACATGCTTGACTAGCTAGGTCTCTACCATTGAGCTACATTCGTGTCCCCTCACTGGAGGATTCTAAGCAAAGGCTCTACCATTAAACCCCACCCAGCCCCTCACTGGGAGATTCTAGAAAACATTACCGCTACCATCCCCAGCCTGGTAAGTATTCTTTTTTTAACTGAAGCACTTCTCAAAGCCTTGAGTGTGCTAAAGTGAACTTTGTGAACATTCCCAAAGGAAGATACAGTATCATAGCTTTGCAGAGGGAGCCTTACCCACTGAGTATCTCCTTGGGCCCTAGCACCATGTCCTGACTGGGCAGAAGGAGGTCTCAGGCCCTGCTCTCCCTTTACGCATACAACAGTCCTTTATGGCTGTTTCCTCATCCAGGAAGTGTGTGGATGACACCTACCTGCCTGTCTCACAGGATTGTTAGAGGTGTGTGTGCGTGTGTGTGTGTGTGTGTGTGTATGGTGTGCATGCATGGTGTAAATATGTATGTGACAGAGGAGGACATCAGGTGTCCTGCTCTCCACCTTGTTCCCTGGAGACACAGTCTCTCATTTAACCTGAAACTAGACAGGCAACCAGCAAGATCCAGGAATCCTGTCTTCAGCCAACCTCCACAGAGTTGGGGGCACAGGAACATGTGGCCATGCCCAGCTTTTTAGATGGCTGCTAGGATCCAAACCCAGGTCCCCTTGCTTCAGCAGCCAGTGCTCTTCTCCGCTGAGGCATCTCTACAGCCCTGAAATTTATTTATTTATCTATCTATCTATCTATCTATTTATTTATTTAGAGTTAAGGTCGCTCTAGTTTGCTTCCTATGATAAAACACTTTGACCAAACCCAGCTTAGGGAGAAACGGGTTTATTTCTGGCTACTGGTTATAGTCCATCATAGAGGGAAATCAGGGTAGGAACTTAAAGCAAAAACCATGGAAAATGCTGCTTGTGGGTTTGGTCACAGACCCATGCGTAGCCAGATAGCTTTTTTAAAAGATGTAATTATTTTATTGTGTATGTATTGGTGTTTGCCTGCATGAATGTATGTGTACCGTATCTGTGCCTGGTACATGCAGAAATCAGGAAAGAACATCAGATTTCCTGAAGCTGGAGTTATAGATAGTTGTGAGTCACCCTGTGAGTGCTGGGAAGCAAACTTAGATCCTCTGCAAGATCAGCCAGTGCTATTAACCACTGCAGTGTCACTTTAACTCCCCGAGCTAGCTTTCTTCATAACGCAGGGCTACCTGCCCAGGGAATGGTGCTGCCCACAGTGAACTGGGCTCCCCTACACCAGCTAATAATCCGGACAGTCTCCCACAGGCCTATCTGATAAAGACAATAATGCAGTGGAGACTCTCTGGTCAGGTGATTCTGGGTTGAACCAAGTTGGTCCTTTATCCCAAGGATGACAATGAATCTATCTTTAAACATAGCCCAGGCTGGCCTGGGATTGACTCTGCAAATTCTTGTTTGTCCTTGTGTGTCCTTGAATTGCCATCATGTAGCTCAGTGGATACAAGGGCTTGATGTGCAAGCATGAGGGCCTGAGTTTGAATCTCAGCAGTCATAGAAGAAGCCTCATATGATCCTAGGTGCATCTGTGACCCCGTACTACCAGGGCCAGAGACAAGGGCTTGCTGGCTGCCAGTCTAGCTCCAAAGTCACTGACAGATCCTGTTCATTTATGTTGTTCTGATAAATAAAATATATATGTATGTATATATATATTTATACACACACACACACACACATATATATACACACATATCCTGACAAAAAGTAACATAGAGATAGAGAAGGAAAGGGTTTATTTGGCTGACAATTCCAGGTTACAGTCCATCATGAGGGGAAGTCAGATCGGGAAGTCAAGCATCCAGCCACATAACATCTACAGTAAAGAGCAGAGAAAGACAAATGCACTCATCCTACCTACAAGATTTCATCTCCTCCATTCATATACAGATCAAGACCCCATTCTTACACAGATCAAGACGGCACAGGGAATGGTGCCGTCCACAGTCGTCTGGGTCAGTTAACAATCAAGGCACTCCCCTGCTGACATATGTATGGGTCAACTTGATCTGTGCTGTCCCTCAAAGGAGATTTGCATATCAGTTGATTCTAGGCTGTGGAAAGTTGACATTTAAAAATAACCAGCACAGATCCAGTCTCAAGGAAATAAGGTGGAGGGAGAGACAGCAGGATATGGAGTGTTCTCCTCTGGGCTCTGTGTGTGGGGTGCCTAGGTACAATGTATGCAGACACACATGCATGCACAAAATAATAAATAAATCCCCATAGTGGTCCGTGCCTATGATCTCAGCACTGGAGAGGTAGAGGCAATAAGATAGAACTCTAAGGTCACCCTTAGCTTTATAGTGAGTTTGAGGACAGCCTGGGCTACATGAGGCCCAGCCTCAAAAACAAGGACAGCAACAACAACGGTGACAGACAGTAATCTTCTCGCTGAGCCAGGCGTCTGGTGAACCTCTTTTGTTGGATGCACGTGTCTCATTCTAGTCATGCCCACACATCCAAGGGGAGCTTCCGTCTTTAATGACACATCTGGCTTCTCACCGAGCGCCTCCATCCGCCACATGCCCACCTTTATGTTTCTCCCCCCCATCAGCTAGGCCTCGCAGGCACCCAGAAGCCAAGATCACAGGTGCCTCTGGCTGCAGCCACCCTTGGCTCCGAATGTCCGGGGTTGGCGGCAAGGGCGCGTTGGTATTCTGGCTGCGGAGCCTGGCTCGTTATGAAGCACATGCTCCGCAGATTAGCCTGTTTGTATAGCCAATCGAACATGTGCTCCATTAAAAATTAAAGCATCCTGTTTTAAGGCTGGAACAGGAGACATCAGCTGCCACCGAGTAGCAGCCACGCAAAGCCCCAGAGCCCATTACCATAGGTTACAGCAAATGTTAATCAGCGCCAGTGCAGTTAAATAATGCAGCCTGTGCAGATGGCAGCCCCTGCATCTCCTCACAGATGTGGCCTCCGGTCCCCCAGGTTGCTATATCACAGGAGTTGTCGTAGCATCCTTGGATTGGATGCTGGCTGTCAATATCACCTCTTGCGTGTGCTATATAAATACATTCAAACTAAGGAGGTACCAGGGCCTAGGTTCTTTTTGGTCTTCTTATTGTTGTTGTTGAGACAGGTGTCGTGTAGCATAGGCTACACTCAAAACTCCTTATGCAGTTGAGGTTGATCCCTAAGTGCCTGACCCATGCCCGATCCTCTTGTTTCCATCTCTCAAGTGCTGGGGAGAAGTGATGCTCTGCTTTGCCAGGTTTGTGTGGCCAGGAACTGAGGCCAGGGCTCTGTGCGTGTTAAGTGATCACTCTACCCACTAGGCTGTATCCCCATTGTGTCATCTTGTTTCCCTTTCTCTTCCCTTCCGCCTTCCCAAATATTCATACATTTCCCTCCATCTTAAAAGTCCTTGCTCTAGGAGGGCTATGTGACATGACACTTTAATCCTAGCTCTTGAGAGGCAGAGGCAGGTGGATTACTGTGAGTTCAAGACCAATCTGGCCTACTTAGTGAGTTCCAGACCAACCAGGGCTGCATAGTGAGACCCTGTCTCAAACAAACAAACAAACAAAAACTCCCTTTCTCTGAAGGCCTTGCTGTCAAATGAGAGTATTTCTATTCTTCTTTTTCATCCCTTGTTGTTGAAGAGTTTAAGATTCTGCTCCTTCCCTCCACTAAGATTCTGTGTGGAAAATGGCCCAGCCTGTCTGACTTCCCAGCCCCACCCCCAAGTCCACCTCTACCCCACATTCCCACCAACACACCCCACACTGTAACACTACCAATGAGTTCCATTTCAAAATTGTGTTTTCTAAAACACTGGAGGCAAGAGGTGAAGGAACTCTGGCACACTTAGAGCAGAGATCCTGCCTGTGGTCTGCCCCCTGCCAACCACAGTGACTTGTTGTCCCTCTGATGGATTCCAGTCACAAACAAGCTAACCCACCACCCAGAGATCTGTTTCTGTTCCAGCTATCTGTCCTCTCCCTAGAAAGAACTTCCCTGGTCACCCTGTCAAAACCGCTCCCTCTGCCCTCGCCTTGTTCCCTTCCTAACACTTAGTCAGTACACCCCACATATATTCACTGGCTAATTGCCCATATCCTCCATTAAAACACTGATCCCACAATGACAAGGACCCCCCCTTCTCTCTCTCTTGTCTTGTGTAACCCAGACTGGCCTTAAACTCAGTAGTAGCTGAGGGTAACCTTGAACTTTTGATCCCCCACCTCCATCCCCTAAGCACTGGGAATACAGGCATGGGCCCCACCACTCCCAGTTTATGCAGTGCTGGTGGTGGAAATTAGGGCTTCATGCATGCTAGGCAAGCTCTCTGCCAGTTGGTAGCGCTCTATCCCCCAGCCTAAAAAGATGGATTTCAGGGTATTCTTGGGTACCGAGGTGACAGGAGTGCACTGCACATGTGACTGGTGACAAGGTCCTTTGTCTTGTGGATACACCGTATCCTGTGGACTGGAATGTGGAAGGATGGATGAGTGTAGGAAGGAGTACGGGCTGGCAGCAAATTATCTAAAATTTGGAATTGTAACACAGGATAATTTATTTTTGGATTGTAATAGGGTTTTTTTCCCCTCAAGAATGGTTTCTTGGGCTGGAGAGAGCTCAATGAGTAAAGCACTTGTTGAACAAGTTTGAGGACCTAAGTTCAAATCTCCAGAGCTCATATCAACAGACATACTAGTAGACATCTGTATCCCAACAGTGCTGCAGGGAGATGGGAGGCAGAGACAGGAGAGTCCCCAGAAGTTCTTAGATGAGATAACCTGGTATGTATAGCCCCAAGCAACAAAGACAAGGGGCTGCCCTCAAATAAGGTAGATAGCAAAGACCAAAAGCTGAAGTTTGCTCCACACATGTGCAAGCCGTGGCATTGATATATGTACACTGACATATAAAAGTAGACCCGTGCATGTATGTGAAGTATATTTGAACGACTTCCTCCTGGTTGTCCTCAGATCCCAGGTTGGAATAAAGAGAGCCAGCTCCCTAAAGTTGCCCTCAGACCACCACATGCACATCTGCACTCATACATGTACACTGTATACACCATGATAATAAAGAAAATTTCTCAGTGATTGACGCTTTATAGATGGACGGATGTCAGGTACTACAAGACAAATCTAGGTACCAGTTTTAGAAAGCAGAACAATTTGTTGTCCTCATGTTTGTGAAATCTAGAGTTGTGAGAACATTGACTGTCCCAAATCCCTGGCTCTTTTTTTTTTTACTGGTATTTTGCTTTTCCCATAATTGTTGTTTGACTTCCAAATTTTCACTATGACTCAGGGCTAAATGTAGTATGCCCCACACCAAGTAGATATGGTTAATAATTTTCGTGGTTTGGGTTCTATATTTGAGAAAGAGCAGATTAAAAGGCTGCAAGCTCTAGGTCAGAATCCTTCTCTTTTGCCATGTGGAATATAAACCACAGTGCCCATGCTCTTGACCTCAGATCAGACTCCAGAAACGTTTACAGGCTTGTATTACTGGGGGTGTGGCTCCGCTGCTAGAACGTCTGCCTAGTGCGCATGAAGCCCTGGGTTCCATCCTCAGCACCACATTAAAGCAAGTGGGGTGGAGCAGGCCTGTAATCCCAGCACGTTCAGAGCAGAGACAGAAGGATCAGAAGTTCGAGGTCATCGTCAACTGTGTAGTGATTTTGAGGCCAACCTGGGCTCAAGATCTAGTCAAAAGAAGAGGAAGGGAGAGAAGGTTGTAGGAAGTGGGAGGAAGGAAGAAGAGAGGGAAGGGTTGGGAACAGGAAGAGGAAAGGAGAGAAGAGAGAAAGATAAGAAAAATGATGAACGCCTTTCTCAAAGTGTCCAGAGACATTAGGATGCTATCCTGTCTTTGAACAGTTATCCGTTCTTCTCAATAGGTGGGCAGTTTTCAAGTGTTTGTTTTATTATGGAGACGTGATCTCACTTTGCCTCCCAGGCCTCCTGGAACTCATTATCTAACTCAGGCTAGCCACCGTCTCCCTGCACTCCACCTTCTCAGCTCCCAGTGATGGATGATGGATGGTGAGCATGCGCTACCACGCCTGGCCTTTGTGGGCTTGTCCTCATTTCCTGGCCCTCCTGCCTCAGCCTTCCAAGAGCTAGGATGATAGGCAGGTGCCACAACATCTGACCAAGCCTGGTTTTTGGGGTTTTGTTTTCAACAGAAGAAAAATAGATATATAAGAAAAGCATCGTCAGTGGGCACCATGGGCTTGGTCTGTCATGGCAGGATTTGCTTCTCACTTCATGATGTCATCTATACACTAGTGAAGCTTGTCTTTTGCATTCTTGGTATATTGGGGTGGGTGAAAGGGAAATGAACTTTGGTTTTGGAGGACGGGGCATGAGACCAGACTGACTGTGTAGTCTGTCAAATGACTAGCCTCCATGCCACCTCCAGGTCTGAAAACAAGCAGTGAGGCAGAAGTTGAGGAACCCTGGGCCACCATTTCCTCATAATTATGGAGAGAGTGCCCTGCAGATGCCTGCTGCCTGGGTAAAGCAGGTGTTCTGCCCTTAAAATGGTAATTAGAGACTATTTCAGAGCTTCACTTATTCCATATTGCCGCATGTTCTCTCTCTCTCTCTCTCTCTCTCTCTCTCTCTCTCTCTCTCTCTCTCTCTCTCTCTCTCTCTCTCTCTCTCTCTCCATGTTTAACCCACTCTATGATACAGAAAAGCTTGCTCACCCTTGGGGAAAAAAAGAATCAAAATGCATATGGATTTTTTTCCCCTGAAATAAGCCCCCTTTCTGGAAGTATTTTGTGGTTACTTTCAAAATGCAATATCCTGAGAAGGGTTTATGTTGGCTTTTTATTTTAATATAGAGCAAAATGTAAAATTGGAATGTAATGAGCGATTCTGCTTCCATTCCATTAATGCCTCTGCGGCTTCATCCGAGGTCACCGATAGATTATTTTCCTTGCAGTATTTCATCTGCTGTCAGATCTTTTAAAATCGTGTCATCTATTCAGGGCAGTTATTTTCTTAAGGTAACTGGAGCAGTGAACAGTTTGTAGGAGTTGATTTAGATGATTGTAGGGTGTCAGACCACCTTGGTCTTCTCGGTGCCTAGTGTTCAAAGGGTCACCAGGGCGGAACATGACTTTTGATGGCAAAGTAGTGATTCATTAGTGTGTTTGATATCTATCACATAAAAATATGTCTGGGTGTGTAACCCTGGGGAGACAGCTAAATCCATAGAGTACTTGCCATGCAGGCATGAGGACTTCAGTTGGATCCCCAACTCCGGGGAGGGTGGGGAACAAACCAGGATAGGTGAGGCGGCTCGGCAGGTAGCGGTGTATGCTGCAGAACTGACAATGAGTTCCAGCCCTGGTGCTCACATGGAAGAAAAGAAAAACCAGTTCTTGCAAGTTGTGTCATGTGTGCCGCGGCATGTGCACACCCACAAAAAAAATACAGCTAATAATAAAGCCAAGGTGGTGGTGCTTCCCAATGCTCGGGAAGGCCACATGGGTCACTAGGGCTTGATAGCCAGCCAACCTGGATGAATCAATCGGCGAGTTCCAGTTTGGCCAGAGACTTTCTAAAGAAAAGAAGGTAAACAGTACATGGAGAACCACATTCGAGGTTGTCCTCTGGTCTCCATAAGAACACACACATGTGGGCTGGAGAGATAGCTCAGAGGTTAAGAGCACTGGTTGCTCTTCCAGAGGTCCTGAGTTCAATTCCCAGCAACCATATGGTGGCTCACAACCATCTGTAATTTGATCTGGTTCCCTCTTCTGGCCTGCAGACAGAACACTGTATAAATAATAAATAAATAAATTTAAAAAAAAAAGAACACACACATGTATGCTCACACACACATGCATGTGCACTCATTTGAAAGACTGACCTATTTGTAGAGGGTGCAGTCGGGTTCACTACCTCAGTTTCTGTGGTGTAGCTCTTACTTTCTGTGAACTGTAACCCTTCTGAGGGGTCTACTTCAAGTTCTTTCTGCTAATCTAGTCGCTGTTGAGTCTGGATTACAGTTGTGAAATTTTTTTGCTTTGTGTAGATAGTATTGTTTGCAAACCATTCCCTACATACACCAACTGCACACATTACTGGTTGCGAGTGGGTATGAAGACACGGGGGGCTCTTTGCTCTTGAACTTGATTGACAGCCATAGAAGCATCTTGTGAAATAAATTTCATTTCTTTAGTTGTGTCTCAGGATAATTTTTTAAATGTTAAAAAGTTTAATTAGAGCCCCATATAGTACTAGCTATGCCATTATCACCTTGTTACTTAAATCTATAACAGGAGAGGCTGGGGTGTGACTCTAGAATGCTTTCCTACATACAGAGTCCCTGTATGTACTTACCAGCACTGCCCAGACTGAAGACGGTAGAGCACACTTAGAATCACAGGATTTAGCAAGTAGAGGCAGCAGGATCAGAAATTCAGGATTAACTTTGGCTACATAGCAAATCCAGGGCCAGCCTGAACTTGTTATATAACAAAGGATGACTTTGAACTTCTAATTCCCCTGCCTCCACCTCCCGAATGCTAGGATTACGTGTACATTCCAACATGCCCAGTATATGAGTTCCAGAATGAAACTCAGGGCTTCCTGCACGCTGGGCACCCGCTCTACCAGCAGAGCCACCCCCCCACCCCCGCTCATCCTTGTTGGATTTCAGTTTCTGTAAAGATTGGGAAAGAAAAGTGTGTTTACTCTCTTTTGCCTCAGTTTTTATGAGAACCTTATTTCTTTGAAACTTCCGATCTGTAAAAGCATGCATGTGCAATTATCTCTAGCTTATGTTTATATATACATTTTATGTAGGCATATGTAGTATGTATGGAATCTTAGATTACATGGGAGTTGAATTTCCTGAGACCAGATTTTTAAAAAATTATATTGTGTATATGTGTATATATAAAATGTTGAACCATTGTACAAAAAAAACACTAGAATATTTAATTTATGGTTTCACACTGATATGAATGAAGTCTTAGATTACATGGGAGTTGGATATCTAGAGACCAATTCTAAAGAACTGTTTCTTTAAATGTATATGCACACACACACACACACACACATATATACATATATATTTATTGTGGGACATTATACAAAAAACACTGGAATATTAAATCTATGATGATTTAACACTGATATTCATTTAAAGGCTTAACTATTTCCTACTCTTTAAATGTCTCTATTCATTCATGCTTAGTTGGGAGGTCCAAAATAGTACAGAAGGGAAAAAAAATCACAGATGATCAGGGAACTCCCCGCAGTGAAGCTAGAAGGGTATTTTTAAAGGAAAGGGAGAGAGAGAATGCTTGAAACTTATTTAACAAGAAAGATTTGAGTCGGGTAATCTGCATAATATATCCACCGGCGTTAAGGCTGTCATCTTGGTATCGCATTTGGGGTACGAGTTTCGGGCTAGCTGTCTTTCACTGTCGGTTCTAATAAAGAGTGTTGGTCAGCTTAAATTCCCTGGGAGCTCAGAGTTATGTTTTGTGAACTGCATGTGCCTGGGGCCCCTCATGCATGATTTAAACTGCTTTGTAAATGTCAATAGGTGGGAAAGCTCTGGATTCCCTTGTAGACTTCTGCAAATCCTCCAAGATGTGTGCAACGCGTATAAAGCTGGCTGCGCTCTCAAGGCCGCAGCAGTTCTTCAGACTTGCTTGTGTGTGTGTAGGGGGGAGGTTAAGGTACTGCCAGGAGCAAAAATATCAGCCTGTGCAGCCTCCATCTTACTGGCCAATGAAGCCCTTGATCCATACAGCCTCTGCACGGAGATGTTTCTCTAGTGACCCCAAAACTAACACACAACATGAATGTTGAATGCTCCTCAAACTCTATTTCTTCATTCTTTGTTATTTTTTTTTCAAAACACGTATTTGAATTGATTGAATTTATAGGTTTCATGGCACTGTGTTCATTACATAAGTTGTGAAACAAACAAACAAACAAATAAAACAATACCTTGACTACTACTGGAGTTTGCAAACCTGGGGCCATAGGCACTTCATGATTTGGGGCCCTGTCCATTTAGTTAAGAGGGTTGCAATGAAAAGCCTTCAGTTCCCCAGTCCTGCTCCAGGATCAGAGCTCTCTAGAGAGCTACTGATACCACTGTGACACTGTGATGAACCTGCGGGATCCCTCTGACTAGTTTGTTGTTGTTTGATTTAAAAGAGAGAGTCTCACATAGCCCCAGCCAACCTAAAACTTACTAAGAGGCCAGGGATGACCTTGAACTTCTGATCCTCCTGCCTCCACCCACCTAGGATTACCACACCCAGTTCATTCAGTGCTGGGGACAGAACCCAGGGCTCTGTGCATGCTAGATGAGCATTCTGCCAACTGAACCCCAACCCCAGCCCACTTTGTGCCTTTTTAAATGGCCTTCGTCTAACCTCTTAGCAGTCCACTTTGCTTACGGGACTCCCAAGATAGCCAACAGCAGCAATTATTTAGAGATGTCCGAAGTGCCAGTCTGAGGATCTCTCAGTTCCTTTGTGTTCAGAGCCCTTCTTGTACTCATTTTCCCTGTCCTGGGCCCAGCACAATGGGTGTTCCTCCTTGCTCTCCAAGCCCCATACTATATTTCAAATCCCAGATAATTCCTTAAACAGTATGTTCTTCAACATGTCAGGTCACCCAAGCCAATGTCAGTGAATTGACTGTGTTGAGGGACAGGGTCTCCTACATGGGATTCTCTTAGGCCTTTCCCTTATTCCAACAGTGCCTGAAGATAAGGCAACATCCGCCATCCTAGTAAGACTTGCAGAGTGACAAGGGTCAGAATCAACAATTGACGCACTGTTCCCCTCCCCTCCTTCTCTGTCTCTCTGTCTCTGTCTCTGTCTCTGTCTCTGTCTGTCTCTGCTCTCTCTCTCTCTCTCTCTCTCTCTCTCTCTCTCTCTCTCTCTCTCTCTCTCTCTCTCTCTCTCTCCCTCTCTCTCTCCCTCTCTGCCAGGAGGAGGGGTAGCATCTAAGGAGAACTTTTCACAACAGCCAGAATACCCATACCAACCTTGACTGCGACCTACACTCCACATTCTCCACCCTAATGAGGGCTGTCTTAAAACACAGACTCTAGGGACTCTGTCTCCTTTTAGGGCCTCAGCCTACGTGCAAGGGCCTAATGTCTTGCATCTCAGACCAGGTTTTTAACAGCTGAATTGTTATACCACACCATCTGCACAGCCATACCCAAGCTGATGAGAACTCTGTAACCGAGAGAGACAACAGCCACCACGAAAGCCCTAACTTACACGTTTGTAGGGTGTGAAAATGAGCGAATTCCCTCTCACCCTCTTGCTCAACCTGAACGTTACTTTCCATTGGTATTGGCTAATCTCCCGGTATTCCTTGAAGAGTGGCCATGGGGCCTGGGAGGAGATGGGATGTGCTATAGGAACCCATGCAGAACCTGCCTGTGCCTGGTGCCCCAACCCCACTGTCTTGTAAGTTCTATAGACATCTCACCCTACCCACACTGGCCTATCCCCAAGTGCTCTGCACTGGGGTTCAGGTTGAAGACCCAGTTGATCTCTCTAACAAATATCAAAAGGAGGGCCTCTTTCCCATGCTCTGTCTTAAACATCAGCGGTCCCCACAGACCATCAGAAGAAAGCAGCTAACGACTTGTGGGGAAAGGTGACTAACAGAGTGCCCAGTGCCCTGAGAACATTATGAAGTCCTGGGGAACCTCATTAGCTCGTAAAATTGGTTCAAAACAATCACAGCTCTGCAGCCTCTGCCAATGCCAAGAACCTTGTAAATCTTTAGATCTTTGTCCATAAAGCAGCTCTCCCTGCGTGGTGACATCACAGAGCGGGACTTCTGATCGGGCCTCCACCATGACCCACAGGCCACCGAGACTAAACATGGCTCGATATTGATTCGCCATCTGTGCCTCCCGGAGACAGACAGAGACCACTATTCATAGATTTACTCTCTGACTCCCCGAGTTCAGCACAGTCAGTTTTGACACCGTCCCAACGATCTGATCATCCACGCTGCCTTTAAATGAGGGTCTAGGCCTTGGCCTCTGCAGAGATGGTGACAGCTGTCAAATACAGATAGCAGTCTGCAGATCCCGGTTGCTAAAACCCTCTCATTCATCCCGGTTCCTGATCATTGAGCACAGCTTGAAGCCATGTGTTACAGTCCGCCGATTAGTTGGCAAGAGATCTACATAGTGTATTAGCAAGGTCAACCACTGAGATAAAGGCGATCACATAAGCCTCTGCACTATTTTTAAACCAGTAGCTGTTTGTTAAAGATGGCTATTTTCGTCCATGTCTCTCTACCTCCCCTTCTCCCTCTCCTCAAACTAAAAAAACTGGTTGCAAGTCTCTGGCAGAGATAAGAAAAGTGGCAGGAATCAGAGGAAGTTAAGGACTGTATTAGCTTTGCTGTCACAAATACCGGAAGAGAAGCAATTTAAGGAAAGAAAGGTTTGGTTTTGTTTTAAATTTATTTATTTGTTTGTTTGCTTTGTTTTTGTGGCCCACAGTTCAAGGGGACACAGCCCATCATGCAGCAGGAGTAGGAGGCAGCTGGTCACATTGCATCTGCAACCAGCAAGCAGAGCAACGCCGGAAGTGGGGCCAGGTTATAACTCTTAAAGCCCGGCCTCTCCCTGTCTCACTTCTTCCTTCCAGCAAAGCTCCACCTGACAAGGGTCCCACAACCTTTCCTGATGGGGAACAAGTGCTCAATATGTGAGCCTGTGAGGAGTAGTTAGAGTTCAAACCTCAGCAAGAACTTTCTCAGAATATTTGCTCTGAATGTTCTTGCACCTTAGAGTAGGAAACGTGCAGAGTCTTCACGTATCAGGATGTCGGGGGAGAGTTCAGCCCCGGAACCCCTAGATCAAGGTGTAGCCTTGGTCAGTACTCTGGCCTCAGAAAGGCCAGATAGATCTGACGTGGGTAGAGAATATATAACAGGTAAGACCCTTCTGCTCTCAGACTCCATGAAAGGACTAGCGTTGGTTTTCAGATGGTGTCATTAGCCTGGTTTTACATCAGCCCTCCTTTCTCCCAGAATCTTGTGTTCAGGTACTGCAAGGTCAGGCATTGCTCAGTGTTCCCAACTGGATCTTCACCCTTTGTCCTCCAAGAGCCCTCATGATGAAGGTGATTGACTTCATATCCAGTGACCAGATCATCCAATTTAGCTTTGCTCATGAGGGTGCCCACCAGATTGGGCCTAGTAACACACAACTATAATCCCAGCACTCGGGAGGTGGGAAGATAGGTCTGTAGGTGTCTGTCTGCAAGATCTCAGGCTCCCCCTCGCCATCCGACACCCTTTGCTTTGCTTTCACTGCAGGTTCCTCCACAAACCCCTTCACCTTTGAGGCAGCCTCCTGCCCATCACTCACTTATTTCTAAGACCATGTGGGCCCAGCTAGAGTTCCCTTCCATTTTCAAGGCTCTGCTTCCCTGTGTCTCCACCATACATTCTTCTGACTTTCCTCTGTAAACTTAACACATGCGTGTATGAATGCATTCATGTGTATATGAATGTATGTATGTATTGAGGTATTGGGGTTTCATGTACTCCAGGCTGGCCTCAAACTTGCCATGTATGCAAGGATGGCTTTGAATGTCTGATCTCTCTGCATTTCCCTCCTAAGGGCTAGGATTAGAGCTGAGCATCACCAATCACAGATTCTGCTGTGCTGGGGATCAGACATGCTAGGCAAGCACTCGTCCTACTGAGATGCATCCACAGCCCTTACTCCATGTTTGTTGTGTTCTTTCTCACTGTTCTTCACTTCTACTGTAGTAATATGGGCGGCAGCAGGGTTGCGTCCCCAAACACCCCAGCCGCCTGCCCGGCTCGGCTAGCTTATGCCCCGAAATAATTACACGGACACTGTTCTTTTAAACACTGCTTTGGCCCTTAGCTCTAGCCCTTACTGGCTAATTCTCACATATTAATTTAGCCCATTTCTAATCATCTGTGTAGCGCCCCTAGGTGCGCTTACCGGGAAGATTCTAGCCTAAGTCCATCCTGGGTTGGAGCTTCATAGCGTGCGTCTTCCCTGGAGCAGGTAGCATGGCGTCTCTCTTGCGTCTGCTCCGGAGAGGAGAGCTGTGGAGTCTGACCTCACTTCCTCTTCCTCCCAGCCTTCCCTTCTGTTTACTCCACCCACCTAAGGGTGGGCCTATCAAATGGGCCTAGCAGTTTCTTTATTGCTTAAACAATGAAATCAACAGATTGATATATGACACTCCCACATCATCTACTTCTCCCCACTCCTCGTTCTGGAGTTGAAATCCAGGACTTTGTATATGCTAGGCCAGCATTCTGTCACTGGCTCACACTTCCAATCCCTCACTGGAAGATTCCAGACCAGCAGTCTAGTACTGAGACAGGCCGCCAGCCCCTCTCTGGGGGATTCTAGACATGGGTTCTACCATTGAGCCATGCCATGCCCACTTTCTCTCCTTGATGACCTAGGAGCAAATAGTCAAGGCCTTTGACAGTCTCTCTGTCCCAGTCCCCCGCGTGTGGTCCTACCGCGTGTTTTATTTCTCCCCCAGCTCCATGAGGCCCCCTGGCCACATTTGCTGAACACACCTGGATGTCAAGCTTCCATGGCTGTTTTCTTCTTCTCCCACTCTGTAGATTCTTGAAAGTGACAAGTCTTAGAACAAATGTTCCAGATAGTCAGTACACACATGAAGGATGAGAGCGTGCATAAGAGCCAACTGTTTTAATGATGGTATCGGGGCTGATCCAGACCCTTTGGGTTGGAAAGGAAATAGAGAGGGGAGGGTTTAGGAATGATCACGAAAGGACCTGAGTTTGTAGACATACTGGAAATAGGACCTCTGAGCAGATCCCTGTCACAGCGCTGATGTCCTAGTCTGTAGAGAAATGCGCATGAGTGTCACCTTTGGCATTTAGTGAGGGGCTGAACTGAAGGCAAGTGTCACGCCTGGTTCTGGCGTGCAGAAGGAACCCGGTGACTGTCCCTCTGTGCTATACAACCTCCTCTTCTGGGGCTTGGGTTCTCATCTTTCCTTTCAAAGGCTGTAGGCAGGACTCTACCGGTGGAAGAGGAAAAGTAGCAAGTTCATGCAACCCCCATGATTTCCTCACTTACTGCCCCAGTAAACAAGGGGCTTTAAACACAGACCTTGGCCCAGAGAAGATGGCTCTCATATTCACAGCATCCTGCTTAGGGAATCCACGTGGAAATTGGCCTTCCACTTCTCAGCTTCTGTGGCAGAGCTTTGGGGAGTTCTCAGGCCAGCTGTTGTGGGGCTAGTGTGGCTCGTGAGGGGAGGAGGTGTCAGTCCTGGAAACTGCACGGGCCTCTGCTCCCAGCTCACAGGGCAGGCACACGCTGGGGCTGGGGGCGGGCGTGAAATAGCGACTTGCAGCCCTTACTCCCTCCCCTCCTTGCGGACCAGTGCAGGAGAGGCAGAATCTAGAGGGAATCTGACCCCCTCCAGACTCAGAGGAAAGCTAACAAACTGAGTCTGGTGCAGAGTGACTTTGGGATCCCATGAGGGATAGTAGGCTGTTTCATGCATTCGCAGTAAAATATGTAAGGCAGCTTCTGTGTTGAACAAAGTCAGAGCTGATTCGGGGATAAGGAGGGTATGTGGGGATGGGGGCTGAACTTTCTACCGTTCTGAGTTCTAGGTTCTCTAGAGTCATTTGGCCTGGCTCTGGGAGTCCAGAGAGAACATGCAGGGACTAGACATTCCTGTGACAGGCACACTAGCTTTGGCTGTTTTAGTAGGAGAACAGCAAGGGTCACCTTTCTGGATAGAAAAATCGTTCTAAGGAATTCTTTGCATGTTTGTTGTGACGGTGGGAATTATAATAGCACGTTCCATGTGCTTTTTGAAGGGTCCCAGCAAACGGAGTCAAGGAAAAGGAAGGGCTGAGGGTGGTGGGTGGGAGGGAGCTGGCGTGAGGAAGCAGGAAAGGGGAGGGAGTTGGAGGGGACATGAAATATTATTTAAAACATATTCCTAGACATAATAAAGTATTAAGGTGAAAATATTGTTGAGACAGCTCTCATTATGTGTGTTCCAGGACTCATTATGGAATAGGCAGACGTGACTGCATAGCCCAGAGCTAACAATATCCCAGACGGATCCCTATTATGTAAGAAAGGCTTTCTAGCCCCTTCCAGTGTTGGGATGTGGTGGTTGGTTTTCAGTAAAGGTCAGCTTCGGTGCCGCACTGAATAGAGCTAAGAGTAGCTTTCGTTCTTTTGTGGACCATGGGCACTGTTGGGGATTGATCTGAAAATCTGGTCGGTTGCAGGCCTTTGCTCTCAAGGGAGATTAATATTTTAGCTATTCCTTTTTGTTCAGGGCTTCTAAATGTATTTGGAATGAAAAGAAAGGTTAAAGAGGGGCTCTGGGACGGCTAGCTTCAGAGACTAGATCATTTCATGAAGGGAAATCAATTAAAAAAGGTTGACTGTGAACATCTATCCATTTAGCTGAGCCGCTATTGAATTTTCATGATGGACTTTGACTCTTCGGAGAGAACGAGAGTTAATGGCAATTGTTCCTTCCTCTTCAAAATTTATTATCTGGTTTATTCAATGGAAAACACTCCATCAAACTGGATAGAGGCCTTAGGCCTATTGATACATTTGCCTGTGTGGGGTTGGAATGGAGGGAGGGTTGTCACAGATGTCCGGCCTTTGAAGGAAAATTAAACAAGTATCTCATTACGGAATGCTTCAGTGGTCCCCGGAGGTGGTCACAGACGCAGCGGATTTAATGAGCTGGGAACGCCATCTCTGCCAAAGTTTACCTCGACCCGTCCTTCTGAAGAACTCCTCTATTTAGGGCCACTCAAGCAAAGGAGAAAGGCTCCATGCTGCGTCCTTCGCTTTCAACTCCGAGGAAGGGGGATAATGCAGTTTTTGTGCTACACATCCAGAGGAATTATGTGTGCTAATTTGATTAGGGGAGATTTGATTAACTGGAAAATGAGGGCTTTGCTAAGACTTTCACACGCTTAATTTATCCCTTGCAAAAGCAGACGCAACACTGTGTCATGAAACTCAGAAGGCATATGGGAACAGTATTCAGTGGTTAGGAGGCCTTTCAGACCCGACAATATCGAGGCTTGCCACGGTTCATATTGGGATAATCATTTTAGAGCATTCGCCCTGCCGCAGAATACAAATTGCATTTGGCACTGCCAGTTAAACGGTTCAAAGGATAATGAGATTAATATAGTAGGAAACTTAGCTGAGCAAAAAGCTTTTTTCTTTCTCTTTCTTTTTTTTTTAAACACCATTGCATAACTAGTTTCAAGGGAAACTTGGTCGCTTTTCTCTTTTTCACCAAATGACACAATTCAATACCTTCTGAGGCTCCGTGCATACCATAAACATCTTTCGGCATCGGGCAGCTCTCCTTGAACATTGGGTGGATGGGCAGGGAGTGAGCCCATTTTCCTAGAAAAGTTGGTGCCAGCGTGGGGTATGCTTGGCTTGGAGGTAGAGGATCTGGAGGAGAAGTTGCAGCTCTGCATGGCATCTCGCATTTTCTTCTAAAGATGCTTCATAGGTAAGACAACAAGGTCTAGTTCTGTGCTCCTGTACCCACGGCCATTTGACTATTTGGAAATGGGTGATATCTGACCATCTGACACTCCTAAGAGGCTTTCTTTTCCTGTATCTATACAGGGTGTGTGTGTATGTGTGTGTGTGTGTGTGTGTGTGTGTGTGTGTGTGTGTGTGTGTAGACAGGCTCTCACGTAGATCACAGTTGTCTTCAAACTCACTGTGACCTTGAACTTCTAATCTTCCTGCCAACACCTCCTAAGTGCTAGGATTATGGACAGGTGTCACCAGGGTTTTGCACCATTGTGGATCAAACTCACATGTGTCAAGAAAACACAAGTGAGTTACATCTGCAGCCCTCACTCAACATAAAAGCGTGTTGATGGGATGGGGAGATGACTCCATGGTCAAGGAGTGCTTGCTGCACAAGTGTGAGGGCCTCGTTTAAATTCCCAGCACCCACCTCAAAAGCCAGAGTAATCATGCTCGCCTGGAACACGGCGCTGTGGGTCATGGAGACAGAAGGAGCACTGAGGCTGGCTGGCAGCTAGCCTGGCTCTAGGTTTCATGAGAGACCACAGCTCAAGGGAATAAGGTAGGTGACAGAGCAGAACACTTCTAGATTCCGTGCATGTGCACAGCAGGGCACAGCCTCACACACATACGCACATACCAGCACATACATTACACAGACATTCTCTCTCACACACATACAAATAATTGATGGATTAATGAGTCATCAAAATGGCTTATCAAGTAAAGGCGCCAGCTGCCAAGTCTGATGACCTGAATTTGATCTTTGGAACCCTATGGGTGGTAGGAGAAAGCTAATTCTCCAAGTTGTCCTTTGACCTCTGCATAGGCTCTCTCTCTCTCTCCCTCTTACATACACACACACACACACACACACACACACACACATTTTAAAACTATTCAAAATAATTTAACTTTTTTAATATTGAAAGAAAATAAGCAATATCAATCTCCCCTAACATCTCAAAAAGATTTTTGATGGTTTGTTCTAAAGGACACCCAGATTGTCTCTAAATGTTCAGGAAAGCTCTGGGCTCCTGGATTCTTCGAGTACAATCCCTTGCAGTTCTCAGTGTGGGTCTTCCTCTAAACATCCACTGGTCTAGACAAGGGCAAATCCACCCAGCCTTTAAACCCACTCCACTGCGCCAAACCTCCGCACAGCCAACTTGGCCTCCACTGCGTGTTGGCCTACTCAGTACAAGCAACTTCTGAACTCTTCTTTTGCTCTCAGCCCCAGAATCTGGGGCTTTGCCACGGAAATCAGTCAGTCAGTGAAGAACACAGGCCTGGCATGCCGGGTCTTAACATTCATGGTGGGCTGGGGAGTCTCCTGCCATCCCCATTCGCTCCCCGCAGCATAGCAGACCATGAAAGCATCTCTGACTGGGGCCAACCACTGGCCTGGTCCGGACAGAGCTTCTTTGTTTCAGCCGCACCTCAAGATTTAAATCTCCATTCCGTTCTTAGATCCCCTTTAGCCCTCTTGCCCCCACTGCCTCCACCCACAACCCCGTGTCAGCATCCCCCTGACCGAGTGTCTTCAAGTTAGAACAAAGTTCTCCTCCTCGTGCCTGCTGGCTTTTTACCACAGTGGTAGATACATTGAGTCAAGCCGCACTTTTCTTTGGGAAAGAGGCCCCTGGCTCTTTAAGCGGAGTTGCTAGGTAATCGTTCCACTCGGTTGCATAACCAGAAAGGGACGTGTCAGTCCCGGGCCCCTGCAGACAGAGGAGGGCTTCATTAAAACGCTCGCCTAGACCTAGACAGATGAGCAGTCTCCAGTCGGAGTTCCTTTCCATCTTCCCCATCTGTTCACTGCAGTTTTAATTAAATCTACTGAGATTATTTTTGGCCTTCTCCAAGAACAGAAAGCTAGCCTTGTGCCAGTGTCCACTAGCTTCTCTGCTCTGGTGCCAACCGCTAATGAGCAGGCACACAGGGTAACCCTGCCCGCATGGTGCCCCCCTCCTCCTGCCAGCCATCATGAGTTGCTAATAGGGTAGGCACCGCAAGTGCCAGGTCCAGGCCTCTCCACCTTCCCCACCTCGGCCCCACCTTGGTACGAAGAAGGCCAATTAAGGAGTGCTTCCACCGGTGGTTAACTGACTAATGGAAATGACAGGCTTCAAATAACCTTCAAGTATGCAGCCCAGTTGCTTGTCTGTCTGATCAGGGCCCTTCTCGCTGGCACCTGACACTTTCAATACCATAATGGGATTCACACACATTCTTTTTGAATGCTGTCACCTAGCAAGACCTTTCTTCTCTTCCTTTGCTGGGAGGATGCCTGGCAAAGCTATTAGGTCTGTGATGGAGATGACAGCTGACTGCGGGCCTGTCAGTCCCACTTTGGAAGTCAGCACATCCTTATACCCATTAGGAGCACATCACGGGACCCTCGGCAAGAACTCACGGTAGTGCGCCGTGAGTTTATTCCTCCCCGCAGAGATGTCTGCTGCACCTCACTTTAGTGTTGGGGCTATCCCTAGGGGTACATACCTTATTTTATTAGGGTATGTGTGTGCACACACGTACCGTGGCCACCTTGACTTTTCTTAGGGACTGTCTGCCTTGCTTTCTGGGAAAGGGTTGCCCTTTGGTTTGGAAATCATCAATTAGGCCAGAGTGGCTGACCAGTGAAGCCCAGGATCTGCCTGGCTCCACCTCCCCAGCACTGGCAGATATGTACTCACACAACCAGATTTATGTTTCTTGTTTGTATGTGCATGCACACACACACACACACACACACACACAGAGACGGGCACATGTGTACCACAGGGCACGTCTGGAGGTCAGAGGACCACGCTCAGGGGTCATTTCTCTTTTTCCACAGTGGGTTCCGGGGATCAAACTCAACATCATTAGGTTCCCATTTACCCGTCCAGCAATCTCCGAATCAGTGTCAGCATCTCTGGACACACACTATGGGTATTGAGCTCGGATGTTCACACCTTCAATTCACACCTTCAAAGCAAGCACTTTACTGACTGAGCCGTCATCTCTCCAGCTCTTCATAGTTTTCAGATTTCAGAGTAGGGACTAGTCATTTTCTTTAAAGGCATACAGACATTCCCAGTTGCTGGGCAAGTAAGCGGCTTCATTCAGGAGACTGTCCCATCGAGTTCCTAAACTAAGTGTGTAGCATTTTGAAATCAAGATTCCTGACTGGTCTCTCGGGTTTCCAAGGGAGAGTCCAGGCCTGTGTCCATTTCTTTGTCCTTTTGTATGTTTTTTTCTTTCTTTTTCCTTTTGGGGTATGTGAGTGAGTGAGTAAGCGAGCGAGCGAGCATGCGTGCGTGCGTGCGTGCGTGCGTGCGTGCGTGTGTGAGTGTGGTCACACCCATGCTGCTACATGGATGTGGAGGTCAGAGGACAGCTTTCGGAAGCTCCACCTTGTTGAGACGGGGTCTCCTTTACTGTTTCTGTCACTGCATTGCCTGCTTCAGGCTGCCTGACTTTTGAGCTGCACGGTGACTCTCCTGTCTCCTCCTCCCTTCTTGGTGTAGAACCGGTGGGAATACAGAGGCACACCACTGCGTCCATATTGTTCTATGGCCTGAGCAGCTGGTGTTTTTGCCCACTGAGTCATTCCCACAGCCCCATGTGTGTCCATTCCGTAGGATGATTTGAGACTTAGATCAAATAAAACCAAATGTATTTGATGGGGTTGACCACAGGAGGTGGAGGTAGTCATGGTAGTGCCGCGCTTGGCGAACAGGTCCGACCCTAGACCATGTGCATACGTTTCACAGGTCCTTTGGGCAGCACGGGGAAGGTTCTACTTGATCTCTGGGGGCACCCAGCTAACAGAGGACTAGAGGGTGATGGTTCCTGAATTCTCCTGCAGGAGTAAACCTACCAAACTCTGAAAACCGTGGTGGTCTCCTGAACGAATAAGGAGGGGAATGTTTAGTCATCTTGCGGTGTTTTCTCTCTGTGGATCCTCAGATAGTGTAATTGTCTGGTTGTAGGTCAGGGATAATTAAGCAGGTGGTTTCGCCTAATCTTGCATCCCCCTGTGAACGATGCGACCTGGAGATGTCTGGGATGGTGACTATTGATTGTCAGTCTGACAGGATCACAAATCACCTAGGAGAGAGGCCTCCAGCCATGTCCATGAGAGACTTTCTAGACAGGGTGAGTTGCAGTGGAGAGATCCAACCTAAATGTGAGCATCGCCATGACATGGGGAGTGGGGTCCTAGACTGAATAGAAGGGGGAAAGTGACTCATGTCTTCCTGACAGTGGATGCCGTGTGACCAGCGACCTCATGCTCCTGCTGTCGGTCCTGCCTTCTCCACAGCTATGAGGTGTATTCTCACACTAACATTGCTTTGTCGGCAGAGTAACAAGACAAGTAGCTAACGCAGTGCTCCGGTTTCCATGAACGCCTAGCAGCAGCTTCATAACTCCCATTATAAATAAGCAGTCAAGTGCTGAAGCCCACCCTCATTCCCTTTCCTGTGCTGCATTCCTCACACACACACACACACACACACACACACACACACACACACATATATGCCTCTCCTCGACACAGTTGTTTATTACTGGCGATCAAACGCATGCTCTTGCTAATGCTAAGCATGCTCCGTGCAGCTGAGCTACATCCTAGCCCATTATTTACCCATGTCTGAGGCAGGGTGACTGCTGTTGTGATGAGGCACCATGACCAAAAGCAGCTCGGGGAGGAAAAGGCTCATTTGGCTTCCTCTTCCACGCCACCGTTCATCGTCGAAGGAAGTCAGGATAGGAACTCAAACAGGGAAGGAATCTGGAGGCAGGAGTTGATGCTGAGGCCCCGGAGGGGTGCTGCTTACTGGTTTACTGAGCTTGCTTTTTAGTCTCCTTTCCTGTAGAACCAAGGACTACCAGCCAAGGGAATGCACCATCCACAATGGGCGGGGCCCTCCCACAATGGGCGGGGCCCTCCCACATCAGTCACTAATTAAGAAAATGCCCTGCAGGTTGCCTGCAGTATGATCTTATGGAGACATTTTCTTAATTTAGGTTCCCTCCTCCTAGATGACTTTCGCTTGTGTCAAGTTGACATAAAACTATCCAGCACAACCCATATGATAGAAGGTTTCAAATAGCCCAGTTTGGTCTCAAACTCACTGTGTTGCCAAGGCTGGCCTTGAACCCATGAACCTTCTGCCTCAACCTCCCAGGTGCTAGGATGACAGGTTTGTGCCATCAGACCTGGCTCCTTCGCTATCTTTTTAAGCTATTGTAAACCCTTCTTGATCTAGGATGAGGAATTGGAAGTGATACACAGTAACGTCTACCGCTAAAGTAGTAAATTGAGAGGCCAGGAATGTGTCTCAGTTGGTAGGGTGCTTGCCTAGCATGCATGAAGCCTTGGGTTCCTTCCCCAGCACTGCATAAATGGGGTGTGATGGCCATGCCTGCTTTCCCAACACTCTGAATGTGGAAACTAGAGGATCGGAAATTCAAGGCATCCTTAGCTATACAGCAGGTTTGAGGCCAGCCTAGGTGACATGAACTCTATTTCAAAAGTTAAAAATGAAACAATTAGCAACAGCCCCCACAAAACCACACACAGTTGATGTGGGCAGTTTAAGTTGAGGCTTAAGGTTGATCAACCATCCGTGTGCAGCCATAGCTAATGTTACTAAATTTAGTACATTCTGTACCTCTGGCTTTGGGGGATTATAAAATATGAGCACCCTTATTTTTCCTGTCTCCAATCCCTGACGCCATGGAAACAACTTCCTAAGTCCGGATTTGCACTTTTCTTCTACTATGGCAAGCTCATAAAATACCTTGGCTCGTATATTTGGTCCTCAATACCCAACTCCCTTGTAGGACTTGGAAACAATTTATTGCCTGCTGTCGTAGAATAGTAAAGGACCAAAAAAAAATAAAGACCTTAAAGTCATCTCTATTGAAGACAGCAATTGGGTTTTAGTAGTCAAGCTATCACTGATCAATTGCTTAGAGGCCTACATTGATTTTAGGCTGAGAAAGAATAAAAGTCTGGATTGAATAATGATGTCTGCCGTGGGCCTGGCATGAAAGAGGAATTGCACACGCTGGCCATCTCTACCCCTCATTTCTCCTACTTGACCAACAAAGCTGCTAAGATAGGAAAAGTGGTGCGTGTTTAAGTGTCCTTATTCAGAGCCCGCAGCTTATTTGAATCCCATCTTATGGAAGTCATTAGGTTTTTTTGCCAAATAAAAAAGTGGACTAAAGATCTGAGGTGGTAAGCTATGTCTAGAGTTCGTTATAAAATTAAAAGTCAGATGGAAAACTATCTTTGAGTTCATTATAAAATAAAAGTCAGATCCCAGTTTCTTATATTGCCAAGAAATGAAGGCCTCCCCTACTCTCAGACCTATTTACATTGTTTTTGTTGATACTGAGCCATTCTGTCTTGACCTCTGATTGCCTGAGACATGCCCACCAGTAGCTTTGTTCTCCTGAGTACTTCTCTGGTAAACGGTGTTGCTCACACCATGACCAAACCAGCAGGTGTAGGGCTACCATGCTATATTCTCTATTCTAAACACAAAGCAAAACATAAATGCCAGATGTTTTAGCTCATACCTGTGATACCAGCACCCAGGAAGTGGAGTCAGAGAGAGCGGAAGTCAAGGTCATGCTCAGCTGTGTAGTGAATTCAAGATTAGCCTTGGCTATATGAGACCCGGTTGGAAGGGAGGGAGGGAGAGAGGGAGGAAGGAGGGAAGGATGGATGGAAGGAAGGAATGGTAAATGGATGGACTACAGAAGGAAGGAAGGAAGGAAGGAAGGAAGGAAGGAAGGAAGGGAAGGACCGACCTTATAAAGGTCAAGTCAGCTAGGCAACACTTCAGTATGTACTTGCAACTCCTTAGCAAATATGAAACCTTTGGAGTGATTTGATTGGTGACTCTTAAAGGTTGTTTGGTTTGGATGATGTTAGCTTACTAATAAAACTGATGCTATCCTGTTTTCCCTTTCCTCATTTTGATTCACCATAAATCAGGTTAGTGATCTCTTAAGAAATTTCACATTTATGTATTGTATATGTACGCATTCCCATCCACATGTCTGGAGGCCAGGGGGCAACTGGCCGGGTTCGGTCCTCTTAGTCTGTGTGGTCCCTAGGGGTGAAACTGAGATCATCAGGCTTGGTAGCAAGTACCTTTACCCACTGGTCCATCCCAGCCATGCAGGTTAGCAGTTTTGTCCTATATTTACTAAGGAAACATCCTGTCCCATCTTAAGTGTTGAAATGTGAATTTGGAACTCACCTTGCCTAAGCAGAGGCCAGAGTAGGAACAATTAATAAACCACACCGGCTTCTTGTTTTTCTTCCTGTGGCCTGTAGATGGTTTCCTTCTGACAACAGTCGGGCTGTTTAATGTGACAGAATCCATCTTGTAGAGCTCTCCTCCGTCCAGGCTGAGGGAATCAATTGCCATTCCTCCAATTTAGTGCCACATCTATCAGGCTCTTGAGGAGAGGTTTTTGGACCCATTTAGTTGAGCGATTGGCTGGAGTTGGAACAAGGGGAGAACCCGCCCCAGCCACCGTCCCTTTCCTCTTCACACGAGAGTCCTAATCATCCTGGAAAGAGGGCAGAGGATAGCCAGCCACTCGGAGAAGCCAGCTGCTGTGAAGTTGATTAGGTCAGCAGGCCCCATCTCTCAGCTCTCTTGCAGATCAGTGTGGGAAGCCCCTGACGACTCGTCGTCCCAGCAGCGTAGGGACTGTGATGGTTAACTCTAATTGCCAACTTGGCGTGACCTAGAATCACCTGGGAAGAGGGGCTCCCTGAGAGATTGTCTACATTGAGCTAGCCTGTGAGCATGTTTGAGGACAGGGTGGATTGTCTTGGTTTCATTAATTGATGGGGGGGGGGGGACCAGCCCACTGTGGTCAGTAGTAGTCGGCAGGCAAGAGGGTCCTGAGCTGTTTAGGAGTCAGGAAATGGAGCTGAGTGCATGCAATCAAATGAGAGTGTGTTCACCTCTCTGCCCCTGATTGTGGATGTGATGACCAGCTGCTTCGGGTCCCTGCTGTGCCTCCCGCACAGAGATGGGCTAGGACCTGAAATTGTGAGCCGAATGAACCCTTTCTCCCAGGTTACTCTATCTCAGGGCATTTAATTACTGTAGTAGAGCTGAAACTATCAGGTATCCTTCCTCGCTCTCTATCTTTGTTATCGGGACAAGAGTCCCTGAAACCATTTAGCAGATTTAGGGTAAACCACTGGGCCAACAAGACCTAGGCATTTCCCTTTCTACTTCCCCAGTGCCAGGACTACAAGCATATGTCACCACTTTCAGCTCATTTATGTGGGTATTGGGACTTGAACTCAGCTCCCCATGCTTTCTTGGATGACATGTTTCTAAGTACTAAGCTGTACTGAATGGTTTTGTTGTCAACTGGGCACGCTCTAAAGTCATTTGAGGGGATCTCAATTGAGAAAATGCTGCCATAAAATCCAGCTGTAGACAAGCCTAGAGGGCCTTTATTATGGGATTAGTTAGTGATTGATGGGGGAGGGTCCAGCCCACTGTGGGTGATGCCATCCCTGCGCTGGTGGTCCTGGGTTCTATAAGAAAGTAGGCTGAACGAGCCATGAGGAACAAGACTGTAAGCACATATTCCTCCGCTGCCTCTGTGTCAGTTCCTGCCTCCAAGTTCCTGCCCTGTGTGAGTTCCTGTCCTGGCTTCTTGGATGATGAACAGTGATAAACCAAATTAACACTTTCCTCTCTGACTTCCTTTTTGATCATGGTGTTTCTTTACAGCAATAGAAACCCTAACTAAGATCCGGCCATCTCCCTGGCCCCAGCAATTTCCATCTTTTGGTAACCACTTTCCTGATGTCAGAGTGGACATTCGTATTTGAGTTTTCTTTTTACTCTAGTAACCCTTGAAGCCCAGGCTCTTTGCGGCTACAGGTCAGGCTGCCTTCCTGTTGCCCTTCACCTATGAACTATGTGGGAGCCCAGACCACTGGAAATGAAGTAGGAAAGGATGCCCAGCATCCTCCACATTCCAGGAGGACGTTTCAAGTTCCCCTTGTCAGGTACTGCATTTCCCATGAGCCCTTGGGGAAGGACGGAAGATCGCAGGATGTAGGTCAGAAAGCCATCATTCTCTAGCAGAAGGGATCAAACTTTATTTTATTTTATTTTACATTTGTATATGCACATGTTCATATGTGTTCATGCCCGCATGTCTGCAGGTTCACATGCATGTCTGTGCAGACGTACATACATTACATACGTGTACATTAATGGGAAGGCAGACATCATCTTCTTGTGTCCCTCCTCGGGTGCCATCTACCTTTTGGGGGATTTTGATTCTTGTTTGTTTTTAGTATGTGTTTGTTTGACTGTTACTGTGTGTGTGTGCTCACCTGTTCCACAGTGTACATGTGGAGGTCAGGAGACAACTTTCAGGGGCCAATTCTACCATGTTGGTCCTAGGAGTTGAACTCAAGTCGTCAGGCTGGGCAGCAGAGCCCCTTTACCCACTGAACCATTTTCGCAGACCCTCAACTTGTTTCATGACAGGCCTCTCTCCCATTGCTTGGGACTCACCAAACAGGCTGTCTCCAACTTCCAGGGACTCGGAATATAAGTGCGTACCACCATGCCCAGCTTTTTACAAGAGGCTGGGGGTTGAACTCAGGGCCTCATGTTTGTGTGGTAGGTACTTTAGGGACTGAGCCATGGACCGAGCCATCTCCACAGCCCTGGCACTTTATCGATGGTAGGAATCTCCTGTGGAACGTAGGATAGACATGAAGCCCTCCATTTGGAATCTCGGTCCGTCAGGGCCACAAAGGCCCCCAGTTTGCATTTTTAGTGAACACACCAGGCTCCTTGGCGAACTGCTCATGTGTCCAGGAAAGTCAGGTTATTGTCTAGTTGGAAAATAAATTTCTTATTGAAAAGCAAGGAAATCTTCAAGGCAAACTGGAAAACAAACGGATGTTCCAGAGTGCAGGCCTCAGATTGTGTTTTGTTTTGTTTTGCTTGTTTTTTAACCCTGTGATTAATAGACCTACACAGCCCAGCTACCCTCTTGGAAGTTTTATGTATTTATGGGCTTACATCACATCTTAGTATCTTCAAGTAGAATATATAACAAAACAAAGCTAAGCTGCATGGGGCCGGTGGAGGATAAACTTATATAAGTCGCCTTCAGAAGGCTGTTTGTTTCTCACCCCTGGGCTCTCTATCCTGGCCCCACCGGACAAAGACAGATGCTGTCTGTGATGCTCCAGTCACATTCCCATAATCCAGAAGCGCAAGGAACCTTCCACAGGACATAAGATACTTTCCACTGGAATTGTGTGGTTCATGGCATACCTAGCTAGCATGCACAAAACTCAGAGTTCCATCCCCTACCGCAGAAACTGGGCATGGTGGTGCATGCCCATCATCCTAGAATGCTAGTGGTGGGGACAGGAGAGTCAGGCACTCGAGGTCATCTTCCACTGCCTGGTGAGTTCAAGGTCAATCTGGGAGACAGTGAAGCTCTGTATTAAAAACAACAAAAACAAGCAAAACAGATGAACTTTGGACCTGTGTCTGTGTATAACAATATTTTCTTCTTTAACCCCCCAAAACTGAGACCAGAATGTTAGAGATTATCTGACTCTGCTCCCCTTTTTTCTTTTTAGCCGCATAATAGATATGTTACCGTCAAGCTCATATATCTGTTGGTGGTAGACCTGATGGGTTGGTTATTTGCTCTTACGAAAGGAATCTGTAGGGCGTGGAGATTCAGGAGTAGCGCTGTGAGCACAGCATGGTGTTCACGTGGTGGCCGAAGGACAGTTGTCACTTGTTCTCGCCCTAGACCATGTGGATCCTGGGAGCTGAACACGGTCATCGGGTTTATCAATCAGGGTCTTTAATCACTGAGCCATTCTGCCCCTCTCCACCAACCTTTTAAAATCTGGTATCCTTTCCTCGCCTTCATCTCCCTAATCCTACCATATGATCAGTAAAACAAGCACAAAACCTCCATGTTCTCACGTGCGTGGGCGTGTTGTATGTACACATGTGAGAGTGTGTGCATGTTCATTGTTTAGTAGGGTGTGTGTGTGTGTGTGTGTGTACCTGTGTGTGAGAAGGCATGTGTGCACACATGAGAAGGCTGCAGGAATATAAGATGCTATGTGCTCATGTGTATGGCCCACCCCCAGCCCTACAGATGCCCTCCTCCTGGGCCTTCTGGGACAGTCCTGTGACCACATGGAGTAACTCTGTGTGCTGGGTTAGAGTACCTTGCTTTAAATACCCAGCCTTCTCTGCCTCATGTTGTCCAGAGACATAGGAAGACTGGAGGATGGGAAAAGGAAAACCAGCACCAGGCTGTCCCCTCTGGGGACTCTGGGACTCACCACTTAGAGTGGAAAGTTCAGAAGCCTCTCCTCTTGTTTCTGAAGGCTGTGCATGTGCGTAGAATGGCGGCTTGGTTAACGACCCATGGGGGTCTCCTTTCTAGTCCTCCGCAGCCTCTAGAAAGTGTGTCTGCTTTCTCCTAGACCCTCTGTAAGGGCCGAGATGGTTCCACAGAGAACCCATTTCTGATGAATAAGAATTCCTTTCACTTTTGTTCATACTACCATATTGCTTCCTTAAAAAAAAAAAGTGTTGTATATATAACCTCGATTATGTCCCTATAAAGTGAGCCTGTAATGACTCCCCGGTGAGCTTAACCAAAGTCTGTCTAGACAAGTTTTGCTGGCTTTCCCTTCTAAACTTTGTTGGGTTAAAAATAGAGCCGTATTTGTTGGACTACAGTGGAGGACCGGGTCTTTAACCTTTTGTCCAGATGCATACTGCCTACTTAAGTTTTATTTAGAGAAAGTGTGTTATCTGCACACCAGCCGCCCTCTGACGAGACATTGCTTCCCTTTCTCCTGCCCAGGTCTCTGAGTTGATGGCAAAGTTTTCCAAGAGGCTTAGATGCAGGGGGGCACTTGATTATTACCCAATTTTTTTCCCTTCTAGTTAAGTCTTAACAGTAAGATATCCCAGAGATTATATTTTTAGCAGCCACTTTAAAGAGACGAGGGAGATTAATTTAAAATTGATAATCGCGCGGCAGCAAAGGCAGCTTAACAAGCCCCGGGTCTGCCTCATGGAGCAGGCCTCTCTCAGGGGATGGTAGTTCAATTCTCTGTGCTGCCAATTGGAATCAGAAATCACAACTGCTGTGATTAGCAGTGAGTGCCCTGGCCTGCCTGCCCCAGGCAGAAGGCAAGGGGCCTGCTTTCTCGCTAGCCAGTAGTTAACCCTTCGGTGGGGTGGGTGGAAGGCAGCCGAAGTGATCCTTGGGGTGTGAAGCTTCGCTGGAACCGCCCAGGTCATCCTAAGGGCCTTTGGGGTCATGGTCCAGCACTCTGAAGGGTGTGACCTCAGATTATGAATTAGAGTTTCCCACTGGTCGTTGCCATCCTTGGAACCTGTACCCATGCTGTTCCAGAAGCTTCCAGAGTTGGATGAGCAGCTGTCAGCCCGGAGAGCCTTTCTTTGTGGAAGACCACAGTGAAGCTTGCCTCTCCTCAACACACACACTTGCAGCATGCTGCTTTTGAAAATGGCCCCTGGCCAGCAAATGAACCATCATGAATGGTGGTAGTGTAGAGCGGGCGGTAAAGCACTGTTAATGAGCTGCAGGATATCAGAAACGAAAAGGAGAAAAGAAAAAAAGAAATATTTCCCCTGCGGGCCAAACAAAATTAATTTTAAAAATTAATGTAAATCACTAATGCTGCAAGAGCCTCCGTTAAATTACGGGGACTTGACACCTACAGTGCTGTATTTTCGCCATTGAATTTGTTATCTGAGAGGTGCTCATTGTTTGTTTCGGTGTGAAAAGCTGTTTTCCTCCAGATAAGCTCCTTCATTAGTAGCCTGGATCCGTGCCACCTCCCCGTGTCTTCCCACCGAAGCAGTGCCCCACTGCAGCCACGCAGACAGCCATCCCGCATTTAATATCAGAAATGTAAATCAAAAGCGTCCAGTCTGGTTTCAAATGGCTTCCGTTTTTCCCATGGCGAAATCTGGGGAAAGGGACTTGGGGGTGGGGTGGGGGGGGATTCTTCCCTGAGCAGTTCTGACACCACTGCTGCTTTGGCAGGCAGGCCCTGAATACAGGCTGATAATTATTAAACAAAGTATCTTGTTTCCCACTGAGGTCTCTGGGAGCGCTGTGTCATTAGGCTGGATTTATTTCTAGGGTTTCATTCACACCGTGACAGCTTGGGACTTATTAAGTTCTGTGTTTTAATTTTAGGTGGAAAAGTAACTGGTCAGATACAGTTTGGAGGGAGAGCCTAGTAGAACAGGTATCCATCTGTGTGTGTGTGTGTGTGTGTGTGTGTGTGTGTGTGTGTGTGTGTGTGTGTGTATACGTGCTCATATGTGTGTATGCACACACATGTGTGGGCTGTGTATGTGGACAGGCCCAGTATACATATATATGACGACATGTGGAGGCCAGGAGCGTCCTCTGTGTTTGTTCTCCACCTCTTTATTTTTGGAGGCTCTCTCCCTGCTAGAACATGCCTCTTTGACTAGGCTGACTGGCTAGCAAGTCCCAGGGATCCTCCTGTCTCTGCCTACCCAGCATTTGAGTCATGCATGCACTGTACCCTACCAGGTATGTTTTTTAACTGGATTGCGGGCTTGCATGGTCAGCCCTTTGCCAGCTGAGCCCTCTCCCCAGCCCATGTGGCTGTATATCCTAACACCTGACTATGGAGTGAGAGAAGCAGGGCATCTTGGGTGGCATGCTAAGAACAACGGAGGCACACCATCTTGGGAAGCAGCAGAGACGGGGTGAGGGCAGGGCTGCAGGTTCCTTGGCAGTGATGGGAAGTTTGGCCCTGCTGCCGTTGGAGACTCCCTTACAACTGTTGTACACTGTGCAGTCCTAGTCCAGCTCGACATACCCCTAGCCCAATTTATCCAAAGGTTCCAAGATCAAGGCCTTTTTTTTCCTTCTGAAAGGGGAAACTGAAATGACAACTTTTCTGAGACCCCCCCCCCCAGGTTTCTTTTGATTTCCATAGCAAGCTTCTAATTGAGCGCTTTCAAGGAAATGGGGTCCATCAGGAACTGGTTGGAAGCTGTAAGTAGCAACAAACTTATTTCCATAGAAACAAGTAATTAAGATACTCTGTGAGGAAGCACAAGTGAGCCCTTGCCCTGAGGTGGAACAGGCTGGTCTCAGATGCGGAAAGCATGCCTTAATCCTGTAGGGGTCGCTGTGGTTGCCAAGGGATGCGGTTAAGCTCTGAGCTGTTTACAACATTGGCAAGTCAGAGCATCGAGTGGGAGGGTGGTTAGAGCTACAAGACTCCCTTCTCTCCCTGAGTCCTCATCTCACTACTAACAATGCGGTTCTACATAATGACTTCCCGCTGAAAGAGGCGCAAATGAACTGACTCATTTGGAGAAACCCCTTGGCACCTGTGATGCCAAGGGCCACCCATTGGTCAGAGGGATCCCATGTGTTCCAGGAGAAGGGTGTCTCCTGTGCTAGCTGGTTTTGATTGTCATCTTGACACACCTAGGAGGAGGGAATCTCAGCTGAAGCCTTGTCTCCATCAGGTGTGTGTGATGGAGAGGGATTGTCTTGACTGCCGAATACTGAAAGAACAAGCCACTGTGGGTGGCACCATTCCCGGGTAGCAGGTCCTGGGATGTATAAGAAAGCTAGCTGAGCGTAGCCAGAGACCAAGCTAGTAAACAGCACCCTCCATGGTTTCTGCTTCAGTTCCTGCCTTGAGTTCTTGCCCTGAATTTTTTCAGGGATGAGCTGTGACCTGGAAGTGTCAACTAAATAAACCCTTTCCTCTCCAAATTACTTTTAATTAGAGTGTTTTATCCCAGAAACAGAAAAGCAGACTAGAGCAATTCCCGTTATGGATAAAGGTGTCTCAGAAAACAGCCATCTCTGCCTGCTGTGGTGGTTACGAACAGCTAATGCCACCCAAATAACTTAAATGCTGTGTGTTCTGCTCACCCGTCGACCAGCCCCAGTCTTCCCAAGCTGCTCAAGGCATCGTGGATGTCTGTAAGTCATGGATGCAGAGCGTCAGAACCTGCAGAGGGGCGCATGCTGAACTGCAGCGACGTAGCCTTTCAGACGAGGTCAGCACATTCGTGATAGTGTGGCCACAGGGTGAAAGACAGTTTGAGATTACACAGAACTAGACCAAGGATGTGGCTTAGTGCATAGAGTGCTGGCCTACTGTGCACAAGTCCTGGACCCCATCCTCAGCCCTGTGTAAGAGGGAAGGCACACATCTTTCATCCCAGTGCTTTCAGATCAGGAGTTCAAGGCTATATGAGACCATTCTTCAAAAAAGACAATAAACAAAACAAAAGAAAAAGAACAAGAGCAAACAGAAATAAAAATAAAACCATCAGAATATTACCACATAGTGATTGTATGTACATCACAAAATCGTAAACACTATACTGTGTTTGTCACATAACATTAGTGACAATCTTCTTCTTATTCTATAGAGAGACACCTAAAGTATATATTCCCTAAGCTAGATATGTTAGTTACTTTTGTAATTGCTGTAACATAATACCTGACAAAGGCAACTTCCGGGGGGACTAATTGATGTCGGGCACAGTTTAAGAGTTTATCACAAAAAAAAAAAAAGAGTTTATCACGGTGGATGGAGGAGGCGTGGCAGCTGGAGCGTGAGGCAGCCGGTCATGTTGTATCTGCAGTCAGGAAGCAGAGAGCTATGAATTGTGGCGCTCAGTTCGACCTTTATTTATCAGCCTTCTTTTTATTCAGTCCAGGTCCCCGGCACACAGGATATTGCTGTTCACAGCTGAGCTTTGCCACCTCAGTTAACCCAGTTCAGAAAGTCCCTCGCAGACATGTCCAGCCAGAGCTGTGTCCCTTAGCTGCGATTCCAGATGCTGTCAGCATGAAAGCCCTTATTTATTCGCCATCACAGGAGATGCTGGCTTTCCAGGTTTTCCTTATGTATATGCTTTTATTAACCTTCACTGTTTTTGTGGTCCAAAAATATTTTTTTTAATTTAAAAAGAAGCAAACAAGCTTTCAAGATAACTATGATCTAGCCAACATGGAATGGTTTCTTTAAAGGACAGTGTTTGGGGGGTTGGGGCTTAGGGTGCGTGGAGCCCTGTGTTTGACCTTGTGGGGATGACACAGGTGGACAGGGCTTCCCAGAAGAGCTTGCCTGGTGCCTGGCACTGAGATGTGTAACAGTTGCCTAAGCTAGGGTTGCCCCTAAACTCTGCTACCAAGACACTGCCTGCCTGCCTGCCTGCCTGCCTGCCGCCTGTTGACACTCTGGCTAACTCTGTCTTTGCAGACCGCCATTCAGGCATCTGCACATTACAGGTAGATGTGATATGTACCGTCCTTGAGATCAACCCTTGCCTATGTATCTTGTGATTCCTGTTTCCTTCTCTCTTCTATGGTAACCATGCTTCGATCCCTTCTCTCTTGTGCCTTCTGAGAACAGGACACACACACACAAATTCAGGTGCAGGGAAGCCTCGGGTGACAGGCAGGGCACAGACAACTTCTTATCATGCCCTGTAGAGTATTCTGCTAAACCAGAGAAGCGCAGAACTGACGTCTAAGCATCCCCTGGAGTACGTGAATCTTGTGGGAGCGTTTTTCTGTCCTAAAGCCTACACTTTTTAGGCCACCAGCATTCCTGCAAACCCATGACTACCTTTCATCCTGATGTCAGCCCTGGTCAGCTACAGTTCTAAGGCCAAGAAGAGCCCATACTCTCCCCCCGTATTACTGCTGCATTTATACAGCCCAGGAATATTTTTAAAGGTTTATTTTGTTTTTTTAGTTATGTGTATGCGTGTGTGTCTGTGTGTGGGTTTGTGTATATGAGTGCAAATACCTGCAGAGGCCAAAAGATGGGTGTCAGATGCCCCAGAATGAGAGTGAGGAGAGATTGAGAGCCACCTAACACGGGTACTAGAGACCACACTGGGCTCCTCGGCAAGAGCAGCATATGCTCTTAACCATTGACCCATCTCTCCAGACCCTTCATGCACGTTTTCAACCACGTAGAATTTGAGTAGGTACAGATCTGATGTGAGTAAAGTCAGCAGGCTTAGGAAAAGGACGAAGAATTCGCAAAGTGGCACCCGGAGAGGGGCCACATTCCACACAGGTGGGGGTTGTTCAGAAGTTCAGAAATGAGACTGACTATGACATCATGAAGTCACAGGGAACACTGTGTATACATCATCTCCTGTAGTACTTACTGGCGCTGCTTCTCCTGGGCATTTAGTCCTTAGCAGAAACCGACTGATTACCTCACTTTGAGGCGTGTGGTTCCTCGGTCTGCATGCACAGATAGCCAGCAAGTGCTGCAAGGCCTGTGATAATTGCAGTAATAGGTGACTTTTATTGGTCTTGCTTGGTGCACCAGGCACTTTGGGGCTCTGCTTCATCCTCCTGGCCTTCCTCCTCCCAAATCCCCCTGTGAGGGTGCATGTTAGAATTCACCATTTTCATAATGAGGTGTGGTCCAGTTGGTAGAGTGATCGCCTCCCTTGCATAAAACCCTGGGCTCCATCCCCAGCACTGCGTGAATGGATGTGGTGGTGCACACCTGTAATCCCAGCACTTTGGAAGTAGTGACTGGAGGATCAGGAGTTCAAGGTCACCCGTGGCTACATCAGGAGTTCGAGTCAACCGTCAGCTACATGAAACCCCATCTCAAAACAAAACCAAGGAGGACAAACAATAACAAAAACCTAGCCAACCTTTAAGTTTTTTTTTTCCTTCACTGGTGACCCCGACAGCCACCGTGGAGACCTGAGGCAGTCAGTGCTCTCCTTTCACCACAGGGGTCCTGGCAGTCAAACTCAAGGTGTCAGGATTGGTGGCGGGCACCTTGACCATCACCGCAGCCCCTGGCAAACACGTTGAAGTCAGTAAAATGTCAGCCATGCTATGTGATTTCAATCAAGCTTCTTACCATGTCCGAGAACAGACAGCAACAATCCCGTGCAGTTCCGTCAGCAACCTTACTGCCGTGCTTTAGGAAGCAGAGAGATACTTTTGCACACGGAATCCAGGGCTGAGTGGGATGACTGGAATTAGAACCAAGTGGGTTGTTTCCTCCACACTCTCTCACTGACTGCCACAGGGTGCTGCCTCATCCCAAGGTGGAAGACAGTAGCATATTCCATGGCCCTAGTGTTTGAATCCATTCTTGCACAACTCAGCCAAGCCTCACTCAGCTCAAAGGTAGTTGATCAAATGAATAGATGTTTCCTGGGGTCTCTGCTTGAAAGAAAAGCCCTGTGGTGCTCAGACCACAACTCTGGTGGAGTGGGGGGCTGCAAATCTCCCTTTAGGATTTCTGCCCCTCTTCCCCACAAAGGAAAAAAATCCGGAGTGAAGCCAGCAGAGATATTCACAGCAGGGCCTGGCCCATTAAATGAAAGACTTCCATGCTGAGCCAATCAAGAAAGGGCTGGACAGAAATCAGACTGTTTCCTGCCCTGGAAAACCAGGCCTTGAATCCATAATTCATCTTGAAATCAAGTGTGCAGCCCTGGGTTTTAGCACAAAGGGGCCCCGGCAGGGCAGGGCAGGGTGAGGGACAGCTTCAGAGTCAAGTTAGGGGAAAGAAACAGGAGGCTGTGATGGTTTCTTAGACTGTGTGCTTCCAGCACAGAGAACCCAGCAGGAAAGATATCTGACAACTCAGGATCTGGTGGAAGGCTTCAGAACAATGGCGGGAGAGGCAGGGTTCCCCTAGGGAGCCGAGAACACACTTCCCCTCCTGCCTTTCAACAGGAATGAATAAAGTTTAGGATTTTTTTTTATGGGACTTGTAGCCATTTTTAAACTTTCATTTTTCATAATGTCACAGATAATCTTTTTATCTATTATCCACCGGCTCTTTTCAGAGATGCATTTGCATCAAATGGTACTGAGCGGATCATGCCGGCCTCTCCTGGGGAAAGCAGCTTGAAGCGAAAGGTTACCCTCTCCCTCGGCTTGCATTGCTTTGTTCTTGCTTCTCACACCATTTTTTTCCCCAAAACATCTGAATTCAGAATTCTGGAGTTTTTCTTTAGAAAGCCTTCCATTTCGACATCTAAGCAGACTCAGACTCCAAATCTGCGTGTCAGGGGTTACAAAGCTTGTGTTTGCTGAAAGGCAGATTTGCACTTTGAAACATCTGTTGGGTGCCCTGCGTCCTCCCAGAATCCCTCCAGGGCTTCCCATCCATGAGAGAACGGTGACAGAGAGGTGGTCATGTACACAGCGGAAGCCCTTCCCTGGCTCTGCTTTCCCGAGACAGTAGAAGAGTAGCCTTTCAAGTGTGCACTACTGGACTTGAGCAGCGGAAACAGTTTGTTCCCTCTGGAGGCGAGGAGAATGGGCTTACAGATCAGATCAAATGTCCTCTCTCCTTTTACCATGTAGTATACCCATGAGTGAGTGACCCCTGGGGACAGAAACTAGGCTGCTTGGCCGAGAATGAGGAGCAGCCTGGGATACAGGTCAAGGAATCAAAAGCTCCCGAGGCTTGGGGGGTAGTTCAGTGGTAGAGTACCTGCCTAGAATACCCCAGTGAGGGGCTGGGGTGTGGCTCAGTGGTAGAGCCCCTGCCTAGAATCCCCCAGTGAGGGGCTGGGGTGTGGCTCAGTGGTAGAGCCCCTGCCTAGAATCCCCCAGTGAGGGGCTGGGGTGTGGCTCAGTGGTAGAGCACCTGCCTAGAATCCCCCAGTGAGGGGCTGGGGTGTGGCTCAGTGGTAGAGCACCTGCCTAGAATCACCCAGTGAGGGGCTGGGGTGTGGCTCAGTAGTAGAGCACCTGCCTAGAATTCCCCAGTGAGGGGCTGGGGTGTGGCTCAGTGGGAGAGCACCTACATCGAATGCCCAGTGAGGGTACGGCTCCGTGGTAGAACACCTGCCCTAGCATGTCTGAGCCCTGTTCCCACCAATGCACAAACGGAAAAGAAATGCCGTCAACCAGAACTCTATGGAGGACAGAAAAAGAGAGCACAGAACACCACGGGAGCATTTCATCAGATTCCACTGCCATTAGTTAGCTCATCATCCAGACCTCTGGGGATCCCCGGGAGAAAGCAGGACTATTTTCAAGTGTACCCCAACAGCATATCTTGTAAAAAAAAAAACTTCCTCTCCCCCTCAACTTCTTCCTCTGTAGCTGCCCCAACAACACATTACTGGAAGTTGCAGTCTGCAGAGCCCGTGCCCAAGAGACTGAACTATGTGACTGAACCTGGCCTTGAACAGTTGCCCTTGGGCTTAGGAATGTTTCCTGGAGCGATGGGCAGGGTCTTCCCAGTGCTTTAGCCTGTGGGTCTGTGTGAACACTTTCCTAAGACAAGAACAATGGGTCCAAAGGAATGCTAACAACCAACCTGCTTAGCTAGCCTATGAGGGCTTAGGGCCTTCTGTGGCTGCCTTAGAGTACTGGAGGAATCCCACAACCACCTGTTAGGGTAAGAGGTGAGATGGAGTGATTCTCATTTCCTAGGGCACAAACCAAAGCTAGAAAGGTCAGAATAAATTAGGCAGGCTGCCAGATCTGGGGACTGAGTAGCCCCAGGAGTTACTTCTTCCAGGCTGTGACTGGGACCCAGCTAGTAAAACATTCTAGCATGCCTTAAAGCCCTGGGATCCATCCCATTACCCCAGCCCACCATCCCAGCGCTTGGGATGGAGAGGCAAGCAGAAGTTGGGATTATCTTCAGCCACTTTCTGAGGAGCCAACCCAGGATACAGGAGACCCTGCCAGGAAAGAAAACAGAGAACAGACATCATATTTTTAAACCTTCACTCTGTCGTTCTTATTATCCATCTTCTGTGGCCCTAAAGATAAGATCTTGAGACGTCTTCTGTTTTTATTCATTCATTCATTCATGCATTCATTCATTCATTCACTGTGTGTAGGTGTTTTTCCCTGTGAGTGTGTGCACGCAGTACTCTCAGAAGCCAGAAGAGGGCATTTAATCCCCCAGAATTGGAGTTCTGTGTGGTTGGAAATTACCATGTGGGTGCTGGGAACTGAAACCCAGTCCTCTGTAAGAACAAGTGCTCTTAGCTCCTGAGCTGTCTCCATAGCCCCATAATAACTCCCTTAGGGATATTTCAGATGAGCAGTACTGATGGAGGCTACACGGGTTCATTTTAAAGAACAGGGTAGCATCCTGGAAATGATAAGGTCCTTCCTTTTCACCAAATTTGTCTCTGCAGACCTCTGAGGCAGTCATTGTAACTTTATGTTTTTATGCTCTCCAAGAAGATTCTCTTGGGATTGGAGGGATAGCTCAGCAGTTAAGAGCATTTATTGGCCTATCCGAGGACCAAAACTTGGATCCCAGGACCCACATCTTGAAGCTTACAACTGTCTGTAACTCCAACTCCAGAGGACCCAAGGACCTCTTCTCCTCCACATGTGCACGTACAATTGCATGTATGTGTACACACACACATAATTGAAATTTAAAAAATAAGTCTTAAAAAAAGATTCTGTTAAGTCGTGAGCACTTTAGAAATCCCCGATGACTAGATAAATGAAAATAGTACATCTTGATGTGGTTGAATCTCCCGGTGACATGGCAGAAATGTCACAGTCATTTTGAGTTGTTAACAAGATGTAACAGATATCTTAGTTATAACAACCCTCCTTGCACTGTGAATGTAAAATGGGATGGCCAAAGACCGCTCATCTGGGACTCAGAAAACGTTGGCTCTGGGATAAGCCGTTGTAGCTCAGCGGGTAGAGTGCTCACATGTCACACAGCACACATAAAGCCCTGGATTCCATCCCCAGCACCACATCCACCTGGCTCACTGACACATGCCTGTCTCCTTACACTCGGGAGCAGGGTAAGTTTGAGGTCATTCTCTGCTGTATAGAAAATTCAAGGCTATCCTGGGATCTAGGAGACTCTATCTAAAAAGAAAAAACAGTAACAAAAAAGTGGTTCTACCTAGCCTCCTTGGGTATCCGTGACTTGCTTAGGCAGGAAGGGTGCCAGCTGCTGCCCTGGTCCCTACCTGAATTCTGAGAAGTCACAAGCGAAGGATAAAAGGAAGGTGTCCTCAAACATGAGCTAGTGCCATTGCTTGCAAGTGCAAGACGAGATGCCCATTTTGTTTGGGTTTTATTTTTTTAGTATGTTTATTTTGTCGTCTTGTGTGTGTACACAGGTATGGGGAGAAGAGGCTAAGACAGCTGACAGTAGTCACTGGTTTTCTTTTTCCACCCCCGTGGGTCTTGAAGGATCGAACTCAGATCATCCGGCTTGGCAGCAAGCACCTTTGTGTGCTAAGCCATTTTGCTGACCCCCCACTTCTATGTGCCAATTTCAAAGCTTTGGGATTGTAGGCCGTGCCGCCTCCCTTGACTTCCAGAAGAAAAGAAAGCTCTGGAAACCACAGCAGTCAACTCCTTGTCTGGAAGTTTTGTTTCTTGACTACCAATTCTCTCACCACCTTTTGTATTCTGTGTGCCTGCCTGCCCTCCCCCACCTGTGTTGGCCTTTGGACTCCCACTTCCCCCACTGGCTTGGCCACTGTGAGGGCAGATAGCCCTCTGTGCCTCCGTTTGGCCGGTACAGCAGCTAGCTTGGCTCACAAAACCACACAGCCACCAAACGTGTAGAAACAAACCTGAGGCCCCCAGGCGGTTCAAGGACTGACTCATCCCTAATGCTGGCCCCAGAGATTGTCATCTGTAAACACACCAACAGTTGAAGCCATCCTGGTTATGAGTGTAGTACATGCTTACAGTGAAGTCTTAGGCAACTTAACACAGCTCTTTGGTATGTAATCTTAAATAGAGTTTTTAACTTACATATCAAAAAGAAGGCAGGGTTTTCAGAGCTTCTTTTCCTCTTAGGTTTTCCTTTTTCTTCTTTCCATTCTTTGCTTCTATATATGCATACTTGTTTTTGCTTGTGTGTGGACACATATGTGTGCTTATGCATGGCACCTGTGTGTCCAGGCATGTAGAGATCTAAGGAGGTTTGAGCTGAAATTCTCCCAGTTCTTTTCTGCCTTATTCAGTGAGGCGGGGGCTCAGTTAAACCCAGACAGAGTCTAGTCTTGTGAGCCACCGTGCTATGAGGATCCCCTTCATCTGTCTCTCAAAGCTGAATTGCGGGCAGACCTGTGATTACCTGGCAGTTATGTGGATACCTTAAGAATACAAACTCTAGTTCTCACAGTTGCGTGGCAAATGCTTTAACCACTGACCCCTTCTCAGCTTTCTGTCATAAGCGCTCGTTGACAGCTTCAAGTTTAGAGCCCAGCCAAATCTGGGTTTGGTATCTAATTGCATAACTGTGGACAAATTCTTTGTCTTATTTATGACTCAGTTTTCTCAGATATGAGACATAAATAATAACAGCACCTACAGTGGGCATGGTAGCACATGCCTTTAATCTCACCCAGGCAGGAGGTAGAGGCACGAGGATCAGGAATTCAAGGCTTTTCCTCAGCCACATAGCAAGTGCAATGCTAGCCTAGCCTGTATGACACCTCAATACACATCACTCTTTTTTTAAATTTTTTTTTTACATTTACTTATTTAGTGTATGGTCCATGTATGTCAAAGAGCCTCATGTGGAGGTCAAAGGACAACTCTCAGAGATTGGTTGTCTTCTTACATCATGTTGGTTCTGGAGATCAAATTTGGGTAGTCAATCTTGGTAGCAAGAGCCTTTACCTGGTAAGCCATCTCCCCAACCCATGCGAGGGGTTCAGCAAGGCTGACCTGTTGTCAGTAATACTTTCTTTTCCTCTCCAAATACCACATGTTCTTTAGTTAGGTATATCCAGGAAACCAGAGACACTGTTCCTCTCTTGAAAGGGTTAAGAGCCTCTGTTAGGCTTGGACTTCAGGTCTAGTGCCACCACCTCAGGACAATGTATTCCCACCATCTGTGCTAGTGTCCTTACACAACACAACAGCCACTTTGATAGCAGTTCCCCATACAGAGTCTAGTGAGACCCAGCAGAGCCCAGAACATCACAGAACAAAAAGCAGTATTCTGCCCCAGACATGAATAACAAGACCTGCAGAACCTGGCCTAGGCATATCTCGAGTCTGTCTCCACTATGTTGGGATGTCAGGAAGATTCAGTCAGGCCACCGAAACTCAGGAGACTCTTATAGCCCTGGTTGGTTCTCAGATTCTCTGTTTTCAGAGTTGTCCCTAGAAGAGCCACAGCTGAGAATCCGGGGGAGAATGTGCTTCTTGATGCCCAGTGATGACTTGCTCACCTCGACCCTGGCCTCTTCCTCTGCTCCCACACGTGAGCACAGAAAGTAGCACTTAGAATGGATTTTCTTTAATCTGAGCATGCACCAGCTTCTCGTGGAATCCTCCTGAGAACTAGTAGCGAGGCCTCACCTCTACAACTTCTGTTCGGTAGGAGTAGGTCTGTCCCAGTATTCTGCATGACTGGTAAGTTCCAGGGTGTGAGGCTTTGAGGAAGTGTCTTGTACTAGCGGTCATCAGCAAGCTCACCAGCTTGCCTGGGAAAATGAAAAGCTTCCTTCAGTGCATAGCTCTGCCTATTCGTGTTCCAACACAAGGCAGCTAGGACAGGAGCCTCTTGACTCTGCAGTCACGGTACAAGGAGACACCATGACACCTTGAGAAGACTGAGAGAGAGAGTCTACTCTGTCTCTTTCTTTCTTTCTTTCTTTCTTTCTTTCTTTCTTTCTTTCTTTCTTTGTTTCTTTCTTTCTTTCTTCTTTTTTCTTTTTGGTTTTTCGAGACAGGGTTTCTCTGTATAGCTTTGATGCCTGTCCTGGAACTCGCTCTGTAGACCAGGCTGGCCTCGAACTCACAGAGATCCATCTGCCTCTGCATCTCGAGTACTGGGATTAAAGGCGTGTGCCACCACAGCTGGGCTACTCTCAGTCTTGATGAGTGCAGTAACCTTGATGTACCTCAGGGCAGAAAGGATCTTCCAAAACGGAGTAGACTGTAAGAAGTGTGACCAGCCATTTTGTCACTACTCTTAGGGACTTGGTATCATCTGCAGTAATACTTTTGTCTTAACTGTCAACTAGACACTGATTAGAGTCACCTGAGAAGAGCTTCTCCAATCCCAGTCATACTGACCTGTGGGGAATTTTCTTGATTGTTAGTTGATGTCGGAGGGTCCAGCACCTGGGGGCCCTGTCATTTCTAAGGCAAGTCGTCCTGGGCTGTATCAGAAAGCTCCCTAAACATGAGCGCGAGAAAGGGTCAGAAAGTAGTATCCTCCATGGTTTCTGCTGTACTTCCCCGGTTGTGAGTTCCCTGGACAGAGATAATGCTGTGTAGACTGGCCTTCCTCCATACACATCCTCCGTCAAGGAGCATTGAATTGTGGCTGCCGTCGGTAATTAGAGGCTTGACTCTGTGTATCCATTCTGATCTGTTGGTTTGCAGCATAGAAGTCACAAAAGTGTTCCAAGCTTGGTCTCTTAGTGTATAGAATGCAGGCTCTCAATTTCACTGCAGGATAGAAGCCAGTCTGGGACACCACTGTAAATGCTCTTTGAGGAAGGCAACCCAAGAGCAGCTGGAATCATACACCTGCAGGAAGCCTGGTTTTGTTCTTTAGCGCCACGTAAACCAGGTGTGATGTGCCCGCGCCATGCCGTTCTAACAGCACCCAGGGAAAGCCTGGATTCAAGGTCATCTTCAGCTACACACCAACTTCCAAGGCAGCCTAGTTTACAGGGCACACTGCACCCCTACATCACCACCCCCAAAAAACAGTGACGTGGGGAGAGGTGGAAGGGAGGAAGAAAGACCTGAGTTCAGGGCCTGACCCTGCTTCCGCTCACCTCCCAAGCTCCTACATCTTTTCAGCTTCTCTCTCCCTCTCTGTGGTAGGAAAATGGAGTCAAAGCTTCAGTCTCTTCTGAGCTAGGCATGGTTGTGCATGCCTGTAATCCCAGCGTTTTGAAGATGAAGCAGGGAATCAGTAGTTCAAGGGCAGCCTTGGCTACACAGTCATAAGGAAACCTAAGCTACCCGAGACCCCGTCAGTAAACCAGAAAGGAATAAAGGTTGGGTGGGGGGAGCTTGAGGATTCAGATAGGGAGGCTGACGTCTAAAAACACTCAACAGCAAAGAGTCTTATCTTCTAAGCCACCTAATCTAGGTAGGGGAGCAGTTTGAGGGCTCTTGTGCCTAGGACAGCCTCTCGGTCACGTGCGCCAAGCCCCCACTGGCTATATAACTGCCTATCTACCCCTCCCTGGCCCACTGGGATGGCAGACAAGGAGCAGAAGCTGTGCGCGCTCTGCCTGTGCGTTGCCGCCGCTGCAACCTTCGCCGCAGCCAATCGGCTGGTGCACTGCGGGTGACCTCCCCCGGGTCCCGGGAATAAATTGTCAAGTTTCCCCATCGCGGGTGTCTTTGCTAGCAGACGGCCGGGTTTGCAGGTTTCTGGGCTAATTAGAAAGAGGATCATGAGGAGACAGGCGGGTCGAGGCACGTCGAGAGCCCGGCTGGTCTGCGGGCTAGGGTCGCGCTGCTGTTCTGGAGCCCCCGCTGTTCCGGAGTAGGTCGCTCACCAGCTTGCATCTGGCCGCCGCACACCAGTTTGGAAAAGGCACGACTTTTGCAAGCCCGGCGCAGGGTTCTGCATCTTTAGCGCACTGGACCCGCCTAGAAAGCCAGACCTAGGAAGGTGAAGCCTGGCTGGTTCCCGCAAAGGTGCCCCACGCTGCCCTTTATGGACCCTCATCTTGAGTGTTCCAGGTCTCAGATGGTTCCGATGGCAAACCTAGTGTCTGCCTTGGACCTCCCGATCTGAGAGTCCTCTTTCTTGGAGACTTTGAACTTGGTCTTTGGAAATCCAGAGACTGCGTGAAGTGCTATTGTTTCTGAGTTCTCTTTGCCTTCGTGTTGACTTTGGGATTCTCTTGTCTACCTGGATAATGGCTTGCCTTTGTGGCTGAGTCTTCCCGGCGTTGTCAGTGGATTGCAGGGAGCCCCAGGCACCAACCTCTGGACTTAACCAACCAGCCTTTGGATTCCTGAGTCTGGCGATCTGCAGAAGAGGACCCTAACTAGTAAGGGCTGTGTGATTCTACCTTTCCTCGGATGGAAATTATTTTGTGTCAGGATTTCTTTAAGCGCATCGTCTGATAAGACTGGCAGTTACTACCCAGGAAAATGAGTAGCAATTAGGAGTTCAGTAATAAATGGAAGTCTATTGTCCTAATTGAGTGGAATTACTGACGGGTAATGGCAACTGAATTCTTCAGTTTAATTAAGAGTTTATATAATTATAGTGCACTTTTTATTTCTTGGGGGAACCATGGGGTAGGAATTAAATAACCAATGTGATGGTTAAGAAACCCATTTAATGGATAAGTAACCGGTAGGTTTAAATACATATGGGTGCCTTGCTGAAGTAAGGCAAATGCAGACGAATTCTCAATGAAGGCTGTGTGCCCTGCTGGGACAAGCCAGACCTTTGATTTGCTGCTAATTCGAGCTTCATAAGAAATCCAAATGAAATTATCAGGTGGTCTCCGAAATTCTCGGGGCTCTCAGGTTGGTAGGAGCTAGGATGCGTGTCTTTCTGAATTCCCTGATAATGAACCTAGAAGAGGGGGAGCTGCCCTTCAAGAGTGTGTTTTGTCCATCTAGAGTTTCTAGCTTGGAAATCTGGGGTTTGAGCTGTTTGGTCATAGCCATAGACAGCTGAGGGGGAGGGTGGCTGTACCTGATTATTCCATCTTTGAAGACTGTAGGTGTTTACCTTGTTTGGGGAGTAATCTGTAATTAGCGGGCCGTTATTTTCTTCTCTGGCAGTATGTTGTTTCCTTTACTGTCCTGTTCTCAAGGAATTTTTTCCTTTGTGGGAAGCTATGGGACTGGAGAGAAGTGGAGGGAAAGCCCTGTTCCAAACATAATTACATAATTTGCTTGCAGGGGTGCATGTGGGAGGATTGTCGTGGGTGTCGGTTCTGGGAATCTTGTCAGCCAAGCTCACAAGAAGCCCCCAGAGTTTTGGCAGTCTTAGGGTTTCAAATGTACTGAAGATAAGGAGCCCTTCCTGTGCAAGCATTCACACCACCATGTGCTTCAACTTCCTTTTTCTTGCTTCTCCAACAGGATCATCAGGGATGCCTAGGGCTTCATGTCGGTAGTCAGCTGAGGGAGTGATGGTAAAGTTGCTCATCGCTTCATTAAGACACAACCAGTGGTAGTGGTGAAGGGTGTGGCTCTGGTACTGCGTGGGCTTTAAAGCTTGCACAGCATTTTGGAAATTTAAATGCATCTTCCTCATGGGTGAGACAAGAGCAGCTGTGGAAAGGCATTTGCATATATGTCTCCGGTTGAGAACCTTTCTAGGTGCCTTGCAGCTTTCTAGGTGCAAGAGCACCCAGGTGTCCTGAGGTTATCGGTGCAAGAGCACCCAGGTGACCTGAGGTTACAGGTGCAAGAACACCCAGGTGTCCTGAGGTTATAGGTGCAAGAGCACCCAGGTGACCTGAGGTTACAGGTGCAAGAGCACCCAGGTGACCTGAGGTTATAGGTACAAGAACACCCAGGTGACCTAAGGTTATAGGTGCAAGAACACCCAGGTGACCTAAGGTTATAGGTACAAGAGCACCCAGGTGTCCTGAGGTTATAGGTGCAAGAGCACCCAGGTGACCTAAGGTTATAGGTGCAAGAGCACCCAGGTGTCCTGAGGTTATAGGTGCAAGAGCACCCAGGTGACCTGAGGTTATAGGTGCAAGAGCAGCCAGCTGTCCTGAGTTTATATAGGTGTAAGAGCACCCAGGTGTCCTGAGGTTATAGGTGCAAGAGCAGCCAGGTGTCCTGAGGTTATAGGTGCAAGAGCACCCAGGTGACCTGAGGTTATCGGTGCAAGAGCACCCAGGTGTCCTGAGGTTAGAGGTGTAAGAGCAGCCAGGTGACGCCTTTTATATGCGTTCTGAGAATTTAACTCAGGTCCTCAGTCTTGCAAGACTAGTGCTTTGCCAACAGAGCCAGCTCCCATGTGTCCTGACTTTTAAAAGATCCTTAGTCTTGTTTTTCTTCTTCCCCAAGTCTTGTTTTTAATCACGACTTGGGAAACTTATCGGCGTTCTACCAAAACTGTGTCCTTAAGGCCATGGCCTCTTGGTGTGGGCTGGCTTTATTGGTGACCTGTTCCCTTTTTTGTCTGAATTCCTTCCTAAGACACATTAGGTGCATCCTCCTTTGTTTTCAGGAAAGACCACAGTAAGTAAATACTCGCACACACAACAGAGGAAGGACATTTGATGCTTATACCCTCCGAGAACAACATATAGCTAAGTCTCATATGTCTTAATTATTACAGATCATGACTTCATGCTGCCCCACCCCCACCCACCCTGTGCATCCTCAACTCCCTCCCACACTGACTGTTAATTGTTATATTATATAAATGAGTTGGGAAAGAGACAAGAATTTCAGCCTTCCCTGGGGTGATCTTTCTGATCCTGGAGGTGTTGGGTGCCATGGAAAGGACACTTCTTTGTCTAATAATATCTTTGTAGATTTCGTTCCTCATTCTTTGTTCCCTTCCAAACCCAGTATGAGTCAGTGATCCTATGTATGTGTTTTATCTGAAGCAAGCCTGAATCAGAAGAACCACTTAGAGACAGGTGGTGTGGTGGTGGTGAAGGGATACCTTTCTGGTACTGCATAGGTTTTAAAGCAGTGGTTCTCAAGTTTTCTGATGCTGAGACCCTTGAATACAGCTCCTCCTGCTGTGGTGACCCCCAACCATAGAATTATTTTCATTGCTACTTCATAACTGTATTTGTGCTACTGTTATGAATCATAATGTTTTCCGATGGGCTTTGGGGATCGTGACCCACAGGTTGAGAACTGATACTTTTAAAGCTTACACAGCAGTTTGGAAGCTTAACTGGTAACTTCACCTTGCTAATGAATGAGACAAAGCAGGTGTAGAAAACTGACTATAAATAAATGCATGCCTCCCGATTGCAGCCCTTCCAGTCTCTTTAAAGATGCCTAGGTACAGACCATGCCCAGTATGCTAGAAACAGATTTGGAAAACAAGGTCTCCAAACACTAAGCCAACTTGAAAACAGGAAACAAACTGGCTGGTGCACTTTTAGAATATGCTACCTAGAAGCTGGAGAGATGATTCAGTGGTTACGAAAGCATGTGTTACTCTGGATCAGTGGTTAAAAGAGCATGCTACTCTTGCATGCGCCAGAGTGCATAAATCTCAGCACCCACATTGAGTGCCTCACGGCCACCTGTAACTGCAGCCCCAGTAGGATCCAAGGGCACTTTTACTCTCTCTCTCACACACATATACAATTAAAATATAAATAAATCTTAAAGAAAAAATCTACTCTGTGTGGGGGTGTAAAGGTACCAGCAAAGATGACATCTAGCACCCATGCCCCTGTCTTGTCTTTACTTTCCTTCCCGTTTGGTCTCTGAAAAGGCCAGTAGGGTTCCATAACTCTTTATCTGCCAGCTGCATAGTGCAGGTGGTACACCTCTGCCCAAGTGGTATGTCTTCTCCCTGAAGCCATAGTGTAGCAGCGGGACACAAAGAAAACCCAAGGCTGCTTCTCTTGGCTCCTGTCCAAGGTGATTAACTACCGGTCGTAACTGAACTTCTATACCAAACACTTTCAACCCAGTTCTGTGTCCTGGATTTCAAGGATAGGATGGCATTGGTCCCTTTGTGTAACCTATTAAAGTCAGCATCTCTCTGCCTTTGTTCCTAACGTGATGGCTCATAGTGCTTTCCCATTATAGAACCAGAGGGGTCACTTGAGGTCATCTAGGCCCTCTGTTCTCAAAATGTGGACCAAAGTGCCTTGACCTCACATTTGTTCTGGCTTTAATATCAGAATCTTTATTTCATTTTTGTGAATTGTTACTACTTTGTGTGTTTGCAAATGAACATACATATACATATGGGTCTTAAACAAACCCACAGCTCACCAATATGGCCAGTCTTACTAGCCCTCTTGCTCTGGGGATCCCTTGTCTCTTGACTGGCTGGAACTGCAGGTTAGCCAAAACACTAAGCCAGCATTTTATTTTACCTGGATCCTGGGATCCGAACTCAGATCTTCACCCTGTCGTGGCAAGTGCTCTAACCACTGAGCCATCTCTCTATCCCCCTCCTTGTTTTTTGACCGAGGGTTTCCCACTGGGGTTCACTGCTAATTCAGCTAGGCCGGGTAACCACTAAGCCTCCAGGATACTTCTGTTCCTGCCTCCCCGACATTGGGATTACAAACTTGTACCACCATGCGTGCCCAGGTTTAAATGATGCTTAGGATCAAACTTGGGTTCATGTTGCTATAGCAGCTACCTTACCCTCTGAGCCCAGAATCTGTATTTTACCAAGCTCCCCAGATGGTTTGTGTACCTTGGGACATGATGCTAATTCATATATAGGAATCTAGCAATTAGAATATCTATAAAGAGAACCCTTAGAGTCCAAACCTGTGAGGAAGAAAGGAGCAGGAGGCCCTGTGAGACATCACATAAAGAGGGTCAGAGCCACATTGGTGTTTAAACTTTCCCTCTGTTGGGCCAAGGAACCCAGGGCTTCTCGCTTCCACGTTAGCACTGCTAGCAGCTAGGCAGCAAGCCTTCCACGGCAGGATTGTGTGTAGCACATGAAGGCCACCGTGTGCACTGACCCTGTCTCTAGCCAGTAGATCTCAGAACAATGTGCACAAGGGAGAGCTGTTTACGTCTGCCAGCCGGGAGGTAGAGAGACAGAAAGCAGTCAGGGATATTATGCTCCCAAAGCCCAGCCCCTAATGACCTACTTCTTCCAGCTCGTCCAATCCCCTGAGCTTTCTCCAGCCTCGCAAAACAGCACTGCCAGCTGTTGGGCCAAGCGCTCAACACACAAGCCTGTGGGGAGCGTTTCACATCCAAACCCTGACAGCTACTTGTGAGAGGGGCTGTATAGACAGGTTTTGATTCCCCATAAGAGAGGACTGGAAGAATGGGACTCACTCTGCACCACAGGTGGGAGAATGTTTACAGGCATCCCCATATAGGACTGCTGGGGTTTCTCCCTGTCCCCAGGGCAGATGTCTGGCTCAAAATACCTAAGACTATCAAGCAAGTTCCCAGGGCTGTCAGGCAGCTTTTCATAGATAGGATCTCTCCTTCCCTCTCCTCTCCCCATGCGTGCACATGCGTGCGTGAGAGAGAGAGGTGGGGGGGCAAGGGTGATCTTGAATACCTGACTCTCCTGCCTCCACCTTCCTGGTGCAGAGATGCTGGGTGAACACCACCATGCCTGGCTCAGGCGGTGCTGGGATTAGAACTCCTGGTTCTGTTTCTGCTAAGCAGGCTCTCTGCCAGCTGAGCTGCATTCCAGTCCTTAGCAGTACGTTTTGAGTAGAGCACCGGACAGGTGGGGATTACAAAAGCAGAGTCTAAAGCAAAGCCTTAACCACAATCTTACCTAGCAAGGCCCTCTGCAGTGTAACAAGACCAGCAACCTTATTCTCACCATCTGACTTCAAAGTGTCCCATCAGCCTTGAAGGGCAGGAAGCCAGACACACCAAGATTGAGCTTGGCTGCTCTAATGGGCTACCATATCATGGCCAGGATTTGACCCCTGATCTCTCAACACCTGTCTTTGTGCCTTTGATTTTACAGGTTGGAGAGGATTTAATGATGGGATGTTTTGGTTCTTGTCTATAAGCATCTCCTCCCCTGGGAGGTTCAGGGTCTCATGATACTACAGGCCCATGTTTGTTGGTGTGGCAACTGCGTCTGTTCCATTGTAGTCATTTATTTCAAGTATTCTGCAGTCATCCCAAGACTCACTCTTTCCAGAGCGTGTGGAGAGGGGCCGAGGATGTGGCTCAGTTGGAAGAGTGCTTACCTATTCTACATGAAACTCTGGGTTCCTATAATCCCAGCACTGGGGAGGTGGAGGCAGGAGGATCAGAAGCTCAAAGTCATCGTTGGCTGGGATAGATGAGACCCTGCCTCAAAAATCCATAAAGAAGGAAGGAGGTGAGAGAGAGAATAGAAAGAGGCAGAAGGAGGATAAGAAATTAAGGGGGAGGGGAGAGGGAAGAGGGAGAGAGAGAGAAACATAGCAAGGTGGGATATTGGGATAACTCTGCGCACTGAAACCCTCGATTTCTTTAGTTAGCTGGGCAATCATTCGAGTATCTGGGTCACCTTTTCTTCTCCACAGTTAGCACAAGGCTGTGGGACTGTAGATTTAGAAAGCAGGTCAGGGTGTTTGTGTGCTGAATAACCCACTCCTTGATCTTGAGATCCTTTCATATGTCCCCGGAGAGCACTTCAGCTGCACCATGTCATGGGTGAGGAGATGTCCAGAAAAGTCATATGTCCATCACAATGACATGCTCTGAGCCCTGTTTTAAATTCACATTGATGTACATGTTCAGAAGTGAGTCCTCTGCTAGAGCAGAGACCAGGGCATGGAATACATTATTCTACCTCTGAGCACTCAACAGCTTTCGCAAGTCGAGATTCTTACACACTTCTCTCTTTAAAGCTAGCTGTACCTATAGAGACTTCTCGTTCAGTTTGTGTTTGAAAAAATGGATGTTGTACTGCTCTATGGGATTGTAACACAGAATCAGAGGGGCTTGATAAGCAAATGTGGCCTTTTATCCTGATGCTCCACTTCCCTGGATTTTTCTGCCAGCCAAGCAAGTTCCTCTGGATTCTTTTCTTTCAGGAAAGAGAGGGAAGGAGGAGGGGGCAGCCCTCCCCCCACAGATTAACCTCAGGTACTGTTCAGGTACCATTGTTGTGAGACAGATTTGTCCTGGGGCGATATCTCTCTCTCTCTCTCTCTCTCTCTCTCTCTCTCTCTCTCTCTCTCTCTCTCTTTCTCTCTCTCTCTCTCTCACACACACACACACACACATACACACACACACACACACACAGTTAGGTTAGGTTGACCGACCTGTGTGCCCCAGGGATCTGCCTGTCTCCTACATTTCTGCAGTGCTGGCTTATGGACATGCACCACACAGCCGGCCTTTGTACACATGGCTACTGAGGATCTAACTCTTGTCCTTGAGTTTACAAAGCTGAATGAGCCATGCCACCAGCCCTCGGGAAGGGTTTTACATTTGCAGTCTCTTCACCCTTGATCCGTGTGCCAGGTGCCTGGTCACCTTCCGCTGATGGTCCTTATTGGTGAAACTCCGTCTCTTTGACCATATTCACATAGCAGAGAAAGGGCTTCACTCTAGCAAACGCATACGTGAGATCCTGCAGCATCTTTGGCTGTGTCACTTTGGTCTCCGCCAAGTGGCTTCTTGCAATTTGTACTGCAACCTATAACTTATACTTAGAAACATTAAGGCAGGCACAGAAACATACCTGTCATTCCCAACCTCTAGAACGGTGGTTCCCACACTGCCTAACACCGCGACCCTTTAATACAGTTCCTCATGTTGTAGGGATCCCCCAACCATAACATTATTTTGTTGCTACTTCATAATTATAATTTTGCTACTGTTATGAATTGCATTACAAATATTTTTGGAGACAGAGGTTTGCTAAAGGGTTCATGACCCACAGGTTGATAATGGCTGCTCTAGCGGCTGAGGCAGCAGGATTCTTACAAGTTTAAGTTGAGAATAGTCGGTGTGCTGAGACCGTCCTTCTCTAATGCACCTGCATGCATACATTCGTCAATAGCAAATCGGCCTGTGGACAGAGAGGGGAAGAGTGTGGTCACTCTGAGAAGCTGCTGCACCCGCTGCTTTCCAGAAACACACATAGACAAGAACTTTCCTATAAAAGATGAACTACAGGAAAGAACGGTCTTCTCGGAGAGATAATTTTGTCAATTTAAGTTGCTAGCTTCTTTGGTTAATGAAAAAAAACGTTTATGTACTATCCCCAACCTCCCCCTTCCTGTGAAGCAGAGGTAGCAATGATGGACTAGCAGGCAGGTGTCTTAGTAGTTTAACATTTTGTTTTCTATACACACAACTTAAACAAATGTTGTAAAAAGTCCCCTGGAATCTAAGTGCAATATTGCACCCCTGTCATCCAAGAAAGGGAAAAATGGGGGAGGGAGGATCAGGAGCTCAGCGTCGTCCTTGGTTACATAGCAAATTTGAGGCTAGCCTGAGATACATGAGACCTTGTTTCCAGAACACACACACAAAAAAAAAAATCCTCAGGAGATGGAGAGATGGCTTAGTGGTTAAGAGCACTAGCCGCTCTTCCATAGGACCTGGGTACAATTACCAACATCCTCATGGCAGCTCATGACTGTCTGTAACTCAAGTTCCAGTGGATCTGATCTGACTCCCACAAACACCAATGCATATAATTTTTTTAAAAAAAATTAAAAAATACTCTGGGTATATGAAGGAACCCCATAACTTGGTGGGGTAACTTTGTGTTTTCATGTTGGTCTCTGTAACAGAGTAGTTTACAATATGTTTGGAGTACAGAACCATACAGGATAATAATTGTACAGTGAACCCTTCAGTAAACAACAGCAGAATAAGTGAGTGTCTGGACCTCTTGGGAGCAATGCTGCTCCTATTTGTTTATGTATTAGTGTGTATGCATGTGCATGTATGCCTATGTATGTGGGGGTACAGGAGTTAATGTCAAGCTTGTATCTAAGAAACCTTCTTCTTCCTTCTCCTCCTTCTCCTCTTCCTCCTCTTCTCTTCTTTTTTCTTCTCCTCTTCCTCCTCTTCTTCCTCTTCTCTTTTACTACCTCTTCTCCTCCTCTTATTTTTCTTCCCCCTTTCCTCTTCTTCTTTCTCTTCCTCTTCTTCTTTTTCCTCTTCTTTTTCCTCTTCTTCCTCTTCCTCCTCTTCTTCCTCTTCTCTTTTACTACCTCTTCTCCTCCTCTTATTTTTCTTCCCCCTTTCCTCTTCTTCTTTCTCTTCCTCCTCTTCTTTTTCCTCTTCTTTTTCCTCTTCTTTTTCCTCTTCTTCCTCTTCCTCCTCTTCTTTCTCTTCCTCTTCTTCCTCTTCCTCTTTTTCCTCTCTTCCCCCTCTTCTTCTTCCTCTTCTTCTTTCTCTCTTCTTCCTCTTCCTCTTTCTCTCTTCTTCCTCTCTTCTTTTTCTTCCTCTTTTCCCTCTCTTCTTCCTCTTCCTCTCTTTTTCCTCTTCTCCCTCTTCCTTCTCTTCTTTCTTTTCTTCCTCTTTCTCCTCTTCCTCTTCCTCCTTTTTCCTCCTCCTTTCTTCTTCTAGACAAAATCTCTTACTAGCCTGGAACCTCCCAAAGCGACAGGGTGGCCAGTGAACCCCAGGACCCCATCTCTACCCCCAGCACGTTATTAAACAAGGTGCAGCGTGCACTCCTGTCACAGCACTCAGTTGGTGGAAGCAGGAGGACCAGAAGCTTGGGTCATCCTCAGTTACAAATCCAACTGGAGGTCAAAATGGGCTGCAGGAGGTCCTGTCTCGAAAAAAATAGATAATATGGTAGCTTGTACCTTTACTCTGCATTCGGGAGGCAGAGGCAAATGAATCTCTGTGGGTTCAAAGTTAGCTTGGCTCTAGGGTTACATGGTGAGACCCTGTTTCAATAAATAAAACCATAAATATTTTTTTAAAAAAAAATAATTTCTTTGGTGTTAGAAATGATCTCCTTACAACATTCTGGAATCTCCTGCTCTGCATGCTTCAGTCTTTTTTTTTTCTGTGTTGCAAACTTTTTTTTTTATTTATTTATTAAGGATTTCTGCCTCCCCCCCTCATCCGCCTCCCATTTCCCTCCCCCTCCCCCGATCAAGTCACCCTCCCTCATCTGCTCGAAAAGCAATCAGGGTTCCCTGACCTGTGGGAAGCCCAAGGACCGCCCACCTCTATCCAGGTCTCCAAAGGTGAGCATCCAAACTGCCTAGGCTCCCCCAAAGCCAGTACGTGCAGTAGGATCAAAAACCCACTGCGATTGTTCCTGAGTTCTCAGTATTCCTCATTGTCCTCTATGTTCAGCTAGTCCGGATTTATCCCATGCTTTTTCAGACCCAGGCCAGCTGGCCTTGGTGAGTTCCCGATAGAACATCCCCATTGTCTCAGTGTGTGGATGCACCCCTCGCGGTCCTGAGGTCCTTGCTCGTGCTCCGTCTCCTTCTGCTCCTGATTTGGACCTTGAGATTTCTGTCCCGTGTTCCTCTGTCTCTGTCTCCTTTCATCACCTGATGAAGGTTAATATTCATGAGGATGACTATGTGTTTGTCTTTGGGTTCACCTTCTTACTTAGCTTCTCTAGGACCATGCATTATAAGCTCATTGTCCTTTATTTATGGCTAGAAACCAAATATGAGTGAGTACATCCCATGTTCCTCTTTTTGGGTCTGGCTTATGCTTCAGTCTTTTGAGATGCATTTATTTTATGTGTATGAATGTTTTGACTGCATGTATATATGTGTGCCAAGTGAGGGTCTGTTGCCCATAGAGGTCAGAAGAAGGCATTGGATCCCTTAGAACTGGAGTTAGATGGTGTGAACCACCATGTGGGTCCTGAGAACCAAACCAGAGTCCTTTGCAAGAACAACCAGTGCTCTTAACCACGGAACCATTGATTCAACTACAGTTCCTTTTTTGTTTTTTTGCATCCTTGCTAATCTATGCTTTGAATGACAGGTCCGTGAAGTTCCATTAGGCAGGCAGATGGTCTACATGATGCCACTTACGGGCTCCTCCTGCCCTGTGAGTCTTTATTTTCAACACATGAAAAGAAGTTAGTGTGACATTCTTCACTCAGGCTAAACTTCTAGACAATGACATACCCACTCTAGGACCTCATAAACTAGCTTCCTCCTCTCTCTGGGATTAATTTACATCCCTTGGACATGCTGCAATGTCATCTGTTGTCGCTTTGTGACACTGACTAACCGCTTAGTACTACATGAGACGGATTGGAATAACAAAAGACCTAGGATTCAAGGCTCTGGTGGTCACGGGCTGAGTAAGTCAACAGGGACTGGAATAGATGTTTTAACAGTTAAGTCTAAGTGCCCGGCCTTTGTAATCCAATCCTGTTCACTACTAGACAGTTCCAGAGGTTTACACTGACACTAACCATTCAATCAATTATCTAGATGATTATTTATGCTTTTCCTTCCTTCCCTCCTTCCTTCTTCCTGCTCACCTTCCCATCTTTCCTCCCTTCTCTCTCCTTCCCTCCCCGTTCTCCTCCTCCTCTCTCCTTCCCTCCTCCTGTGTCTTCCTCTTCCTTACCTTGTGTGAACATAAAGCAGTCTTTGCCGTCCATGGTATTTGTCGTATCTGGAACATAGATAGTAAACAGTGGAAAGCCAGAGCTTGTCTGCCGTCATCTTCCTTATAAAAGATGGGTGTGAGTGACGGCACTGTCACCAGACCCTTAGGAGACTCTATAACCTCATGGTTATAGGACCAGATCCTCATGCGGACTCTAACTGTCTGTGACAGCCTCTACTTGAAGCCACTGGTATAAAGTAGATGATTTAGGGCCTAAGGTCTCTGAACTTCAGGAATCAATGGTTTTAGAAAGAAAAGTGATTTTAACAGTCTATCAATAATTACATTAACAGCCGAGTTGATTCTGGGTCACAGGCATGCCTAACCTGTGATCCTAATGCTACATGCATCTGATGATGGCTGTGAATGTTGCCTAACACAAAAACTGTAAAACTTAAAACATTATGAGGACTCCAATGAAGGAAAATTGCCCTTGTATCGCATGGTTCACTTTGTAGATGACAACCTCATGTTCCATCGTCCCAGTGCTAGGAGCTGGGGATGAAGTTGTGACGGAAACAGACACACTTCTACGTCACTGAAGCGTGTGCTACAGTACAGTATGCATATGTGTTTCAGAGTACTCAGTCACTTTATGTCTTTCTTGGACAATTTCAAATGGATGTATTCATGGATGGGTAAAAGTATGGATGGATGGATACATAGATGATGGGTGGACAGATGGGTGAGTGGATGGATGGAAGCAGGCATGGGTGGATGGATGAACATGTAGATAGATGAAGGCATGCATGGGTGGATGGGTCTGTGGATGGATGGAGGCATGCATGGGTAGATGGGTATGTGGATGGATGGAGGCATGCGTGGGTGGATGGGTATGTGGATGGATGGAGGCATGCATGGGTAGATGGGTATGTGGATGGATGGAGGCATGCATGGGTAGATGGGTATGTGGATGGATGGAGGCATGTGTGGATACATGATGATGGATGGGTGGATGGATGGATGGATGGATATCAATTGAGAGAATGACAAAGCACTTGATAGACTATACTGTTTTAAAAACTCTTAGAAGACAAGCAGGCATGGAGGCCTTCAGTAACTATGAGTAATAGAAATCCCTGTTCCTACCTGAACAACTAAATTCATCCCTTGCCATTCAAGGATCTTGCATGCTGTACAGTTTCTCTCTTCTGGGTTAGGTGCTTGGCTTGTGTGAAACAAAGAAGTATACTTTTAGGACCCCTATAGATCTGGGGAACAAGGAGGACATTTAAAGGCCATTAGGAGCTTGCACTGAGTACCTCTAGAATCAGCCGTCGCGTCTGTAGTACCCATAAAGAAGTTCTTTATAAAGTGAGTGTGTCTTATATTGGAATATATGATCAGTTGGAAACCTTCTAAAAAATCGCTTGGCAGCAAAGCTGTTTACAAAATGAGCCTAGTGTGTGAATGGGATTTGCAGGACGTGGAGCAGGCGCACAGAGAACGGGGAGGGGCCAGGTGTTGGAAGACCCATGTCTAAAGAAGATGCTGAACAGTCGTGGTCTTCCTAGACTCAGTGATACAAACGGCAGGTACTGGTGATACCTACCTGTGAGCATGGTGGCTAGGCTTCCTTGGGCCTATTCAGGCCTCATCCCCTGGCCTTTCTGTGATATAGTAGGAGTGTAGCATCTGTTCCCACACAGGTGAGAGATAGACATGACATGGTCCATTTATTTATTACCTTAACTTGTGTGTGCGAGCACACGTACACATACACATTTGTGAATGCAGGGGCACCAGAGGCCTTTGATCTCTCTGGAGCCGGAGCTGCAGGCAGATTGAGCTGTCTGACATGGTGGGAACTGAACTCAGGTCCCCTGGAAGAGCAGCATACACACTGCTTATCCGTCACTCCAGCCCCCCAATTTTTTATTGGTAAGATTATATTATAAAGGCTGGAGAAATAGCTCAATGGGTACAGTTTTTGCTGCCCTGGGTGGAAATAGTAGCCTCTGAAGGAAAACCTCTACGTCTCTGGCAGTATGGAGTACCATGGCAGCCAGGGGCTGCCTACCTTGGGACTTGGATGTGAGCAAGAGAACTCTTACGGAAGCCACTGTTATGTTAGGTTGCCTGTCACTTTCAGTCCACCCCCCCCCCCCGACAGTGGGAAGGTGGCTCCAAAAGAAGCTGTCATTCATCCTCCTAAACTTCTAACGTTCAGAAGTCATTTCTCAAATCAAACCTTTTCTCGTTAAAATTAACAAAGGGTAAGAATTTGCCCTCAACAGTAGAGTGTGAGAAGGAGCTGGATGTGCAAAGGAATAGAACTCTCATGCTTACCTCACCACAGTGTGCTGCTTTCCCCGGCCTTTACCAAAATGCTACATTGATGCTTTCTGTATAATTAGTATGTCATGTGGCCAGCCAGATTGTACTCGAATGGTGACTTCTGTGGTGTGCTGGGTCTCGTGTAGTTGCACAGCAATTTTTTTTTTCTACACAGCCTTAGGAATGGACTGTTTGGGGCTCTGGATACGGATTAGCATGAGGACTAGAGTTCGGAACCCAGGCACCCAAGTAAATAGCAAGTGAGTGTGTTGACTGCCTGTAATCTGTACCCTCAGGAGGCAGAAATGGGACCCTTGGAGTAAGCTGGCTAGTAGTAAGAGACTGTGCCTCAGTATATAAGGTGGAGGGTGAGCAAAGAAAATACCCAAAATTAACATCAAGTCTCCCCATGCATGTGCAGACACATTCAGAGTCATCTGTATAAGACCTGCACACATATGAACATGCATTTACGGGGACACACACACACACACGAAGAAAAGTGGGCCTTTCTCCAAATAGACAATGAATTCTTGAATATTATACACACATATGTGCATATGTATACATGTTCTTAAGCCTAATGCATGTTTTCATGTATATATGCATTGGTTGTTATACTTTGAGAAAGAGTAACTGGAATTGGGAAGATGGCTCAGTCTATAAAGTGTTTGTTTCATAAACATGAAGACTTGAGTCTGATCCCTGCCTCCCACAGAAAAAAACTGGATACGCTAGTGCATAGCTGTCATCCCAGCACTGGGGAAATGGAGACAGCAGGCCCTCAGGACTCACTGACCACCCAACCTAGCCTAATCGGTGAGCCCTAGTTCCCAGTGGGGGAGCCTGTCTCTCAAAATCAAGGGCTGGGAATATAATGCCTGAGGTTCTAGGCTCAGTCCCCAGCATCACAGAAAGGAAGGCAGCAAGTAAGAGAGGGAGGAGGGAGGGAGAGTGAGTGAGAGGGAGGGAGGGAGGAAGGGAGGAAGGGAGGAAGGGAGGGAGGAAGGGAGGGAGGATGGGAGGGAGGGAGGGAGGGAGGGAGGAAAGGAAGGAAGGAAGGAAGGAAGGAAGGAAGGAAGGAAGGAAGGAAGGAAGGAAGGAAGGAAGGAAGGAAGGAAACCTGGCTGATGGCTCCTGAGATTGACACCCAAAGTTGACCTCTGGCTTCCACATATATGTGAATACACATGCACACATGCTTGCATATACATGTGAATCATAATGAATAATAATAACAGCAATAAAGGAAGCATAAATGATCTGTTTCTCACTGCATCAAGGGGACACATGACCCAGGACCATTAGCTGCTGATAGATCTCTGACAGTCTGAGGAGAAAGGCATCTAAAACACATAATGACAAGGCCTGTGTCTCCACCTAGCCTGCTTGGTGCGTTTCAGGCCAGTGAGTGACCCTGATTCAGAAAGAACAGGGTGGGCGGCGTTGGCTTCCACCCACATGCACGCACACACCTGCACACATGGGCACACACGGGCTCACACACAGAACCATCCTGTCCCTATGTGGCACCGTTTTTCTCTCCCTTGCCTTTCTTGCATTTTAAGACAGAGGTTCTCTCCTTGAGAAGAGGAACAAGCCTGCTCAGCCTGTCATGGCTCTGCCCCCAGTGGGGGATCATTAATGGCGTAGAAAATGAGGGCAGTGCTGGGTGGGCAGGCCAGGGTGGGGTGCGTGCCTCTTTAAGAGATTTATGTGGAGGTCTGAGCTGTGGAGACAGCGTGGAGGTACATCACCATGCAGGCGACAGAGACACTTTCTTCTTCGCTTGGGTGCATTATCATAAAAAGTGATTTAGACTGGAGCTGATTGATGCAAATGGCCCTGTGTTCTTTCCTGTCATTAGCAGCCTCTTTCAGTGGCCAGAGGCAGTGATTAAAGCTGTCATTTGGAGCTGCTCATTAAAGACAAGCCCCAGAATAGCAAGAGGAAAAAAAGGTTGGAAACACACATGCGTGTGTGTGTGTGTGTGTGTGTGTGTGTGTGTGTGTGTGTGGTTTCCTTAAAGATACTGCATCCCCATTCCAGACTCAAGTAATATTAGATTCTCAGCTTGTCACGGTGGATTCTCATGACAGTTGGCCTCAGTATTATGAAAGGAGATGGGGAGGGCTTTGTGTGAGGTGTGTTTTGTTAAGGACCAGCCCTGGTGAGAATTCATTGAGTCTCTTCCCAGGCTGGGGACATCAAAGTCAGGGCCCCACGAGGTCAGACAGGGAGGGATTTGGGGGACTATTGGACTGGCTAAGTCCCATGGCGGTGGTGTTGACCCCAGGGATATACAGAGAAACCTTGAGGAGAGAGCATCTGCTAAATCTAGAGGGCATAGAGGCCATGGTGTCATTCAGAGGGAAGAGCAACAACAGGTTCACAGACAGGAGGGAAAGGAAGAATGCAAGACTTATCTGCGCAAGAGTAGAAACTGGGCTGTGGAGTGAGTGCATTGCTTGCAGTACAAGGGTGAGGACCCTGGTTTAGATCCTCAGACCCATGTGAAAAGCTGGGCATAAGTAGTGTGCTCTTATATTTCCAGTGCTGGGAAGGCAGAGCTTGCCAGATCCCCAAGGCTCACTGATCATCCAGCCTAGCCAACCAGGAAGCTCTTTCAGTCAAAGACTTTGTCTAGAAAATTTAGGTAGAGAGCAATTGAGGTAGACTCCTTTTGTTTGTTTGTTTTGTGTTGTGTTGTTTTTTTCTTTTGAGACAGGGTTTCTCAGTAGCATTGGAGCCTGTCTTGGAACTAGCTCTTGTAGACTAGGTTGTCCTTGAACTTGCAGAGATCCGCCTGCCTCTGCCTCCTAAGTGTTGGTATTAAAGGTGTGCACCACCACTGCCCAGCTGAGGAAGACTCTTATGGTTGCCTCAAGCCTTACACACACACACACACACACACACACACACGCACACACACAGAGAGAGAGAGAGAGAGAGAGAGAGAGAGAGAGAGAGAGAGAGAGAGAGATTAATGAGAAGGTGATCGCTTCAGTTTCTTGGAGTAGCCTAATCAACCATTAAATGCCTTTGTTGGAAGATTGGGCTTGTTTGGACACCTGCTTGTCTTGGTGTCCCATACCTGTACATTGACATGTACTTATACACTAAGTTTTAGGTTGTTGTCCAAATGGCCTCTTAAAAAGCGACGGAATTACCAGTCTCCAAATGAGCTATAACACACCCAAACACAGGCTGAAATCATCAGTGGTCAGCTGAGTAGGAGACCATGGAGTTAAAGAAGGCAAAGGGAGCCATCTTTGTTTCTTGTTAGTTTCAAGTCAGAGATAAAACTGGACAAAAACCCTACCCATCTCTCCCCAGCCAGCTGTATTGCTGAAATCCCACCCAACTTCCACATATGCTAATCTATAGCTCTCTCAGAAATTCCTCTGGGTGGAGGGGGGAAAAAAAGAAATGATCAATTTAATTTCTCAATCTAATGAACTGGTCTTATATATAAAAATTTAAATGACTTTTTTTTTTATGAAAGTGGAGACCAACATCAGTGATGCAGTCGCCACTGTCTCCATGACAACACCTCGAATGTGGCGGTCCATGTGACTTCACAGTCCACAGGCCCTTGAAACAAGCAAAGGAAAGTTTTAGTCGCTCTTCCGAAATTGCAGGAGGCGCTGAGGATGTCCACGACGGGGCTGAGTGGAGGAATAGGGGTCTGTGTCTCGTGTGGACGTACCACGCGCTGGAGCTATTCCTCTTCCTCCGCCCCTGCAGAGTGGGGTAGGCTGTCTAGAGTATTTTCCTGCTTGTTTTAGGGCTCTGGGTCTGCTGCTGGCTGCGGAGGTGTGGCCTTTGTCTTCCCTTCTGCTCCTGTGCCCTGCCACCCCTGCTGGCCTGCTTAGCCCCCGTCTGACACATCACAGCCTATTAGTGCTGATGCTGGAGTGTGATGTGCCTCTCCTTGGGGAGCCCACGGCAGAACTGAACAAAGTCCCTGGTAATCTGTGCTTACGGCTTGCCCCCTGGGGAGAAAGACCCGCCAGCTGGCACTTTCCTGCAGAACACATCACTTCCCCTGGCAGCAGCAAAGGCAGCTTGGCAGGGGGCCCAGAGGCCAGTGGTTTGCAGGGCCAAACTGCCTCAGACCTCCAGGCAGCTCACCTATGGATCCCACACGTTGCTCCCTGCCCTCACAGTGGGATGCTGGCCAACCTCACAGTGCCGACTGAGGATCTTCTAGTTGGTCCTTTCTAGGCCACCATGATGGCTGTCTTAGAATGGCATCCACTGTGAGCAGACATGGGGCCTTTCTTCCCTTTTGCCTGTCTATTTTCCCCCAAACTTTAATAGATGACACAGGAAAATTCCTTGTGTGGTGGGGAGGAAGTAATACGCCTGTCTCTGAGGATGATGTGGCATAAGGAGACTCGTGTGTGTGTGTGTGTGTGTGTGTGTGTGTGTGTGTGTGTGTGTGTGTGTGTGTGTGTGAAATGTCTGAAAGAATGCTGAGGTGATTGCTCAGTGCTTGCCTACCATGCAGGAAACCAAAGCATCAATCCAGTGTGGTTGCAGTACACATTTTGGAGACAGGAAGGTCAGAACATCAAGGTCATCCTCAACTAAGAATTACCAAGTTCAAGGCCAGCCCATTCTCTTCACCAGACTGTGTGTGGCTATTGGCTCCCACAGGCAGAAGTCCGGCCTTTTGCGGCAATATCCAGTGGTCACAATGAAAGCCTGGGACCAGTAGAAATGGTAGTGTTCTGTGTCTTAGACATACCTCTTACCAAAAGATAATATAGCTAATGCAGATATTTCTCCATAAATAACAAACAAATTGGCTTCTCTGTGCCTTGAGACTCTTCTCATTTCCATGTATCTGAGTCCACTGAGAGGTAAAGAGTGCAGCATTCTTAGTAGTTGCTGCTAGTAGCGAGCATGTTCTGGGGTCTGGGTCATGGGCTTTTGTTTTGTTTTTGTTTTTTTTTTGAGATAGGGTTTCTCTGTGTAGCTCTGGCTCTCCTAGAACTCACTTTGTAGACAAGACCAGCCTTGAACTCCCAGAGATTAGCCTGCCCCTGCCTCCTGAATGCTTAGAATAAAGGTGTGCACCACCATACCTGGCTTTAGATTTTTCAGTCCTAATTCCTGCTGAAAATGGTCAAAGGGGGTATCAGTTTTATCATTACTGTGATCAAATCCATAATATAAAGCAATCTGAAGAAGGAAGGAAAGAGATGGATGGCCTTTGCTGCTCTTGCAGATGACCCAAGCTCAGTCCCAGTATCCATGCAGAGGCAGCTCACAATCACCTGTGTAACTCCAGCCCTAGGGGCTCTGATGCCCCTTGGATACCTAGGCACCTAGGATACCTGTTCTCATGTTCATATACTAAACTTAGACACATAATTTTCAAAATATAAAAATGCTTAAAAAGATGAAGGTTTTGTTTGGGCTCACAGTTCCAGGGCACAGTCCATCATGGCGGGGAAGACATGGCGGCAGGAGCATGAGGCAGCTGGTCACGTGGCTTCCACAGTCAGGAAGCAGAGAGATGAATGCCCCGGTGCTCAGCTCAGTTCCTCATTTGTGTATCCAGCCCAGAACCCTAGCCAAAAGATCAGTGGTGTCACCATTCAGGGTGGGTCTTCTCATGTTAATTGATTCGATCTAAAAACTCGCAGACATGTCTACAGCTTTCAGAAAATCTCCTAGTAATTTAAAGATTCTGTCAAGTTATCATTCTTTTCTGTCATTAGAGGGAAGGAGACCAGACACCAGCCTGATATGATCCAAAGCCCAGCAGTGTCCTAAACACCCCTGACTCACTGTCCGGGCGCCATTTGGATCTGTCAACTGGTAGTGTTCCTATGTCATATTGGTTGATAAGTGGCCAGCTGTGGCCTGCAGTATTAATAATGCCTCAGCGATGGAGTCATCTGAAGACTCGAGTTCCACCAGGGTCAGGTTTATGAATCCCCAATGTTTGATAGTCTGTCTCACACACCGTCCCTGCTCAGTACATATTTGCCAAAGTGAGAGGGGAATAAGTGAGTGATCTAGAGGAAAACCTCATGTCTTTAGAGCAAGTAAATGTACTTCCCACCCTCAGAAAAATTCCCTTTGAAATCAGGATATTTCTAAATAAGATTAGAGACTCCTGAGAGCATCTTCAGGTGAGCTGCAGGAATTATCAGAGAGAATGATGGGGTTGTTGATGGGATAAGGGCCCTAGAACCAAGGTTAAAAACAGAGAAGGGTCGGAGAGATGACTCAGCAGTTAAGAGCTTACTAACCTTGCAGAGGACCTGGGTTTGGTTCCCAACACCCACAGGGTGACTCACAACTGCCTGTAACTTCAGTTCCAGGGGGACTTAAAATCACACATATAAGACAAACATAAGTAAAAGAAATTAGCCTCTAAAAATAGCATAGAACGTATATTTGCAGATACATGTCCTCCAGCAACCCAGAGGCTGCCCTGGGCTTTCACTACCATTTTGGGCAGGTGGCCATATCTCTAGGGGGTTCTGTGTAACAATGGCCCTGGATGATGAGGACTCTGGATAGCCTTAGAGAATTCTTTCAGTGTCTAACTCACTTCTTGTGATTCTAGCCCTGAGAGGAAATCTTGTAACCCAGGTGGCTGTCCAACAGTCTCTCCCTGAAGGCAGGAGCCTCTGGGGCAAGCGTTCCTCTGTTCAAGGGAAAGCCCTCTCTGCCACCTTGGCAGATGTCAACTTTGTGTCCTGACTGCTCTGCTGGCTGGTGAAGAAGGTGGTTAGGGCTAGGTCACCAGTCAGTCAACACTCCAGGATGTGTGACTTCGGGGTGTGTATTACCCTAGAGTCATCCAGCAGGAACGCCTCAGCCTAGTACAGAGAGCACCAGCCGTGGGCAGATGGTCCCCGGGCTGTCTAGGAAAGCTGAGCTGTGTCTTCCTTCTGCTTCAGGTTCCTGCTTGAGTTCCTACCCTGTCTTCCCTCAGTCAGTGGACTACTTTCAAGTGTAAACCAAGCAAACCCTCTCCAAAGTTGCTGAAGGTCACCACTGTACTGCAAGTGCGTAAATACACAGACACACTTGCACATGCACAGATAAGCTCAAGATAAAAGTCTTTGTGCTGAGAATCTCCCTGCGTAAGATCTAGAGGAAATGTAGTCCCTGTAACAAACATCTTAACCTGGAAAGAGAAGAAGCCAACCTGGGCAGAAGTAACTGGCTGAAGACTATGAGGAACCTCGTGGGGAAATGGGCAAAGTTTGATCCTTTTTTCTTCCTCTTTTTTATTTTTTTTATTGTCTTTATTGAGCTATATATTTTTCTCCACTTTCTTCCCTTCTCCCCTCTCCTTCTACCCTCTCCTATGATCCCCATGCTCCTAATTTACTCAGGAGATCTTGTCTTTTTCTACTTTCCGTGTAGATTAGATACATGTATGGCTCTCGTAGGGTCCTCATTGGTGTCTAGGTTCTCTGGGATTGTGAATTGTAGCCTGGTTTTTCTTTGCTTTCTGTCTAAAAATCACTTATGAGTGAATACATATGATATTTGTCTCTGGGTCTGGTTACCTCACTCAACATGATGTTTTCTGGATCTATCCATTTGCCTGCAAATTTCAAGATTTTCGCTGTGTAGTACTCCATTGTGTAAATGTATCACATTTTCTTTATCCATTCTTCAATCAAGGGGCATTTATGTTGTTTCCAGGTTCTAGGTATGACAAACAATGCTGCTATGAACATAGTTGAGCACATATCCTTGTGGTATGATTAAACATCCTTTGGGTGTATACCCAAAGTGGTATTGTTTTTCTTCCTTTTAGACCAGCCTTTTATTTAAAGATTTTTTTTTTTTTTGGTGCAAGGGTATGTGTGTTTGTGTGTGTGTGCACACGCCTATGCCTATGAAGCCAGAAGAGGCCATTGAATCTCCCTGGAGCTAGAGTTGACAGGCAATCTGCCTAACCTGGGTACCAGGAACCAAATTCAGGTCTTCTGCAAGAGCAGCAAGCACTCTTGACCGATGAGCTCTCTCTGCCACTCCTAGATTAGTTTTTTAGTGTTATTCACCAGTGTGTACTTACTGTTTGTGTTAACCGTATCTCCCTACTGACTGAGAGAGCAGGCTGGACCTGCGTGGATGAAAAAAGGAGAACCAGAAGGTACTGCAGGCTTTTGCTCCCAGTTTGGGCAAAATGGCTTTACCTCTAGAGGGCACTACCAACCTGAGCCCTCTGGATGACATCAGAGGGACCTCTGAGTCCCTAACATCCCCTCCTGATTTCCTATGATGCATCCAGACAGCCCTGGTCCCTCTGTAATGGTGTCTCCCTGGAAGCAGAGCCTTTGGGGGCTGTCCTCAGCATCTCCGTGTGTGCCTCCATTTTCTGTTGACCCTTTTCAACCAAGAGAACCTTTCCAACCAAAACAGACCCCATTTCCAACCCAGCCCCAACCCCCATTCCACCATGTGCTCCATATCCAGAGAACACTCTGTACCCTACCAAGTATTCAACCGTGATGACTAAACTCATTTGTGCCAGGGGCCTTGTTCAAAACTTGCTTCCACAGCAAAGCAGGGGCAGTGGATTAAGCCCCCACCTTCTGTGAAGTATCTCTCATCTCTTTTTAATGCCTTTGGCAAGAGACAAAGGGGGGGAATGGGTGGGGGAGAACAAGCATTTAAAACGAACACACACACACACACACACAAAAGAAAAGCAAGAGGGAAAGAAAGGCATTGGCCCTGCAGCCCTGGGTTTTGTTGGAACATACGCAGCATTTATCAGGATTACTGAAGGGAGAGCTGGGTTTGATCTTGGTCTCCGCTGGGAGATGGAAAAGCTTTATTGTACCTTTTTTTTATTTTTTTAACATCTCACAGTTAGCTAAGAACAATGTACCATGTGTGTATGTACACACCACAGATACATATGTGCCTGCACCTCCTAAGGGTGGTTGTATTGTGCGCTGGACACACCCTGTTTTCAAAGCATCTCAAAAAGGCCTGGCACAGAAAGCCATTGGGCTCTCTCTAGCTCTCCCTCGGTTTAGCAGACCTTTATTCCGCCCTCACTCTGGCTCGGATCAGCAGGGCTCACTCCTGTCAAACAAATTATAGCATCTATGAAATGGGGGTATCGACATGTGTGACTTGACCTGTTTTAATAGGGACCCTGTGGGAGTTTCCTCGGTACCCCACTGGGCTTTCTTGTTCTACAGAGAGACAGGCAGGGCACTGGAGGCTACTGCAGGCGTTAACCCTTTGCCGACAGCCTCCTGCTAGCTGGCTGCAGCCTCTTTGTGCCTGGTCGTTGTCTGGGGCGGGCTCAGTCTGCCATCCGCTCAGTGCTTGTTATCTCGCAGGAGACCAGTTCATCCCAGGAGGAGGTGGAAAGCTCTGCGTTCTGTACCACATCTTTTGATTTCCTTTCTTCCCTCTGTAATAATTAGAAGTGCTGGCCAAGGTAAAATGCAAAAGGGTTTTATTTTTTATTTTTAATTGGAAATATTCTGTGTTATCCAGGCATTTTGTTTTTGAAAAGGCGACTGCATCCAGGCTGCCATGTGACCCTTAAATGGTCATTAATTAGCATTAGAGCCCAGGCAGGTAAGAACTGGGGGGAAGCGATGGTGGAGAGGATCCCACCCTTAGGAACTAGAAAGAAGAGTCAGGGGGACATACCTCTGTCTATCTCTCAGAGATGTTCTTGTGCTAACTCTTTTTAAAATATTGTATTTTTTAAAAATGTGCATGTCTGTGTACCTTCATGAGTTTTTGTACACCCCTGAGTGCTTGCAGGTGCCAGGGGTAGACAGGGGGTATCGGGTCCCCTGGAACGAGAGGTACAGCTGTGAACCCCTTCATCTGTAGGGAGCAGTAACTACAGTGAAATGCTGCGCATCTCTCCTGCCTTCTAGGCTACTGTTTACTCGGTTGCTAATGGGGTGACCCCTATCTACTCCCTATCCATTGCCTCCCACCTCACCTCTGTGACTTAGGTATAGCTTAGACTACAGGCCACCTTCAGGGCCACTCTCAGCTTCAGGTAGGTGGTTTCTGGTTCTGAGCTTCAAGGAAGGACACTGAAGGCAGTGCCCAGCTTTCCTGCTGAGCAGGGCTTGACACCTGCTGGGAGGGGCAAGGTCAGCCTTCACACTTCCCGTGATCTTCTTCCTTATGATAGAAGCACCAGCAGGGGCAGAGGACAGGAGTTCTTCCTTCCTGCTTGAGCCTTCCTTTTGTCCTCTTCTTGAGCAAAGAGGGTTCTGTGTACTATAGTGTACTCGCGAGAGAGATGTCCTCCTGAAATTTCGCACTAAAAATGAACTTAAAGCCGGGCGATGGTGGCGCACGCCTTTAATCCCAGCACTCGGGAGGCAGAGGCAGGCGGATCTCTGTGAGTTCAAGACCAGCCTGGTCTACAGAGCTAGTTCCAGGACAGGCTCCAAAGCCACAGAGAAACCCTGTCTCAAAAAACCAAAAAAAAAAAAAAAAAACTGAACTTAAGGTAGATAGGCTTCTGCATACTGTAGACTAACGTAAGGTATGTCCACACAGAACTAAGGACAGCAATTAATAAGACTCAACGCAAACACATAAGCATACCTAAAACTTCATGAGATCATGTGCATGCAGGCATCTGTGCATGTAATTTAGAGCTTGCTGAGTAGGATAAACTAGAGAGTCATCCAGTGTTGGGATTATAACTTCAGCAACTACTCCCCTTCTTCTTCTTCTTCTTCTTCTTCTTCTTCTTCTTCTTCTTCTTCTTCTTCTTCTTCTTCTTCTTCTTCTTCTTCTTCTTCTTCTTCTTCTTCTTCTTCTTCTTCTTTTCCTTCTCCTTTTCCTTCTCCTCCTCCTCCTTCTCCTCCTCCTCCTCCTCCTCCTCCTCCTCCTCCTCCTCCTCCTCCTCCTCCTCCTCCTCCTCCTCCTCCTCCTCCTCTTCTTCGTACAGGGGATCTAACTCCAGTCTTCATGTTTGCAAGGCAAGCTCTTTACTAACTGGGCTAACTCCCCAGCCCTCCTTATGGGTTATTGTTTTGCAGTTTTTAAAAACTGAATTGTGTGGTTCTTGAGTGTAACTTTGGAGATGCCAGTGCTGCATGCTGTGTGGCTGTGGCAAACCTGGTAGAATCACTGGACACTCAAATCGCTTTGGGGATTTTTGTTGTTTTGAGAAAGGGACTCAATATATATCCCAGACTAGCATCAAACTCCTTCTCTTCCCTCCTCAGCCTCCTAAGTGCTACAATTACAGGGGTGTACCCACCTCACCCGTTTCATCCCATGTGCTTACTGGTGTAGGAACCTAAACTCGGGGGTACTAATGGAAAGAGGGAATATCTTCTGCTGTAGCGCCAACCACAAACCAAGTTAAATGAGATGCTGAGGACAAGACCTTGATCAAACCCTTTTGCTTTTCAGTATAGTGAGACGCACCCAGACAGGGAAAATGTCAGTGTCTGGCTATTCCTGAGTCGTTGTGAACTTTGCCCTGTGTTCCCTCAGGTGCTGCTGTTGTTGGGATTAGCATTTCATTAGGCCTTCACCCCCCTTTTCATTTATTCCATTAGGCCCCTGGCAGAACTTCTGGGAGCTCCTTGATGGTGCATCTGTTAATTTCCCTTTAGGGAGAGGAGTCTCGGCCACTCTCGGCTGCCTGGCACTGGGTCATGGCCTTTCTCATTATGTTCTCGGTCTCTTTTTATTATTATTCCCCCCTGGCACCCAACAAAGAGTCAGGGAGGGAAATGGGGACGTGGGAAAGGGAGGCTTTGCCAGGAGGGTTCTAGGAGGTGGCCGGAAGGAGCTGGGGCTAAGGCTCTCGGCTCCGCCTCCTTCTGAGCTGGTGCAGGGATGGCTAGCGGGTGTAGCAGTTGCCTTTCTCATTGCTGTCCGCAGATACCTGACATGGTGAGGCATAAAGGAGGGCGGCTTCACTGTGGCTCACGTTGGTGAGGGTGCAGTCCCATGCGGAGTGGAAGGCGTGGGGGGATGATGAGACAGCTGGTCATGGTGTGTCCCATCTGCAGTTAGGAAGGAGAAAAAGTAAGCTGGAAGTGAGACCTAGCTGTAAAACCTCAGTGGCTACCCCAGTGACCCGCTCCTACCCTGCCTCTACCCCCCCCAAAAAAACAAGTGGGGGCAAAGTATTCAAACACATGAGCCTGTGAAGCTATTTCACGTTCAAACCGTGACAGTAAGAGAAGGTCTAGTAGGCGCAGAATGTTGGGAGACCAAGAGGTGAAGAAGGCCAGTGTACTTGATCTACAAAGACAAGCAGAGGGTCACTTCTTTACAACGACCCCCGTTGTACTACTGAGCGTGTGCGTTAGGTACTTAATACCTAACAAAATACTCGACACACGTGGTTTAAGGAAAGAAGGGTGTATTTTGGCTCACAATTTGAGGACACTGGCTATCATAGCAGAGAAGTCCATGGCTGCAGGAGTATTAGGGAGCTGAGCACTTTGTATCCTGGACCAGGTTCTTGTCATCTTCTCAGAAAGTCAACGACCCCAAATAGTGATCATTAGCTATCAAAAAGAAAGCAGACCTCAGGTTGTGTACTGTCTTTAAAAATAGGGGTTCATATACCGCAAGCTAGCTTCAAACTCACTAGGTAGCTGAAGGTGACGTTGAATTCTTGATTTGACTGTGTCTACCTCCCAAGTACTGGGATTACGGACATGCATCTCCACACCTGGTGTATCCAGTACTTAGGGCAGAACCTAGGTTTCTCAGGTGCTGGGTAAGCACTCTGCCAGGCAAGCTCCCGCCTCGCATCGTTCCATTATTTATGCCCTGAAGAACAGGGCAAGGATGTCCTCCCAGACGTCGGTAAGCCACACGCTCTTTCCATCTCGTGAGACTACCTGGGAACTGCAGACTTGAACAGCAGCTCCACTTATCTTGCCCGATAGAACTTACTCTGGCAGGTCATACTTCAGTGTATATGCCTCCGGTTTATCAATAACTTTAAAAAATCAATAGGAAGATAACTTGCAAGTGCTGTGAGAATCGCTCATGACAGACAGTGCAGACCATTCCTGTGAGGTGTTGCCTAACACCCAGGGCAGTGGGACTTTCCATCAGCGCAAATGCAGATCCCATAACCCAGTTCACCCCAGACTTCATACTTCCAGTAGAGTGCCCTTGATCAACATTCATGGCTATATTTTTTGCTTTCCCTTTCTTCAATCAAGAATTTGGTTTCCTATTTTAGTTGTGTTGTTTGTTCATGTGTTTTCTGCTTTGTTTTGTATGTTTGTCTCGTGTAGCCCAGGCTGTCCTCGAACTCTGTATCAGTGGTTCTCAATCTATTGGCTGTAACCCCTTGGCGGGGGGGGGGGTAGAGGGGGATTCAGACAACCCTTTCACAAGTATTGTGTAGCGGATATCCTGCAAACCAGATATAATATTACAATTCATACCAGTGGCAAAATTACAGTTATGAAATGGCAATGAAATAATTTTATGGTCGGGGGTCACCACAGCTTGAGGAACTGTATTAAACGGTTGCAGTGATAGTAAGGTTGGGAAGCACTGTTTTGTGTGTGGCTGAGGGTGAGGTTAGACTCCCCATCCTCTTGTCTCCACCTTCAGCGTTCTGAGATTACAGATGTGCGCCACCGTGCCCAGTACTGCACTGTGCTGACGATCTGCCGTAGGGCCTTGTGACTGCTGAGTGGTTTCTCTACAAACTGAGCCACTTCCCCAGCCTACCTTCTCTTTCTTATTTAGGTGCTTCATTTTCTGTTTTAGTTAGTTCTATTTGTTTGTATGGGGCTTTGGTTTTTTTTTTTAAAGCAGGTTCTTAAAGTGCCCCCAAGATGCACTTGAACTCACTATGGATGACCTTGAACTTCTGATTCTTCTGACCTCACTTACAGAGTGGTGGCATTACCCGTGCTAGCCATCCGGCCCAGTTTATTCAGTCCTACGATGGAGCCCAAGGGCTTTGTGTGTGCTCAATAAGCGCTCTACCAACTGAACTTCATCCCAACCCTGCTTTTTCTTTCTTAATCAGGTGTTTTACTTTCTATTTTAGTTATAATAAATGTAGTGTGTAGATCTTTTCATTTTAATTCTTCTTGAATTATTTTCTCATATGGAGATGAAGTATACACAGATGATGAACTCTCATTTTGTTTGACTGGTTTTACCTGTGTTTAAAGGTAACCGCTGTGCAGAACCCCAAAACCTACCTAGCATAAATGTCACAAAGACCTCTGGGTGTTCCAACAGTCTTGCCGGTCTTTACTACACTCTTGTGCCTAGCCTCCTAACATACTGCCCGACACATGGGTACTAGTGTGATGAATGTATACTATGAAGGAAGACAACACAGAATAAACTTAGGAAGGCGGGTCACCTCTCAGATTTAGTCAGATAACAGAGGCAGCTCCGGCCTCCCAAGGGCACAGAGATGGGGAAGAATTTGAATAATTATCGTCATTACCATCACCACGTTCATTAAGCCCCATCTGCATGCGGCAGTGGGAAGTCCCCACAGGTTCTTTTTCTGCCAGTGAATGAGAGTTCAGTCCAGCAGGGAGGAGAGCCCAAGCACGCCCTGGCTTACCAGCCTCCTTGCAGAACTGTTCTTGATGCCTGTTCACAGCCAGCTGGACTTGGTGCTGGGTTAGAGCTGGGTTAGAGCATGTTCCTCCTGTGTTCCCGGAGAGCTCGCTGGTGCTTGACTTAGAATCCTCTTTCACATCCCAGGATCCCGTGCTTTCCATTACAGGGCTAACCTCTGTGGCGCCCATCAGTGGGCTACGGAGATGGCCAAGTCTGTCAGGCTCTTGCTGTGCACGCCTGAGAGCTTGAGTTCGTTCCCCAGAACCCATTGCTAAGAGACAAGTCAGGGTAGTGAGGGATGCTCACTGACTAGTCTAGTCTAGCCTGCATGGCAAGTAGACCATTGCAGGCCAGGTAGAGCCTGTTTCAGAAACCAAATGGATGGTATCTGGGGAGCAACAGCTGTGGTTTTCCTCTAGCTTGCATACACACATACACATTTAAGAATGTGCACAGGTGTGCGTGCGCGCACACACACAGCCACACCCCAATGCACAATGATGTCCTTTGACTACTTATATATGCCTGAGTTTCTAGAACCTTCCATTTCATGGAGCACTAAAGCACTGCTCGGTATACACATATTACAGTAAACAGATGGGAAATAAAGATTGACCAGTTTGGCTTCACAGTTACCCCCTGACTGAGAGCTGTTGGGGCTCTGTTTCACCCATACATTCGACATTTCTGGAGTGACTGAATACTTAACGCACAGCTATGCTATTGAGAGGTGTTACTCGCACCCTCACGTGGCGTGGTTAGTCTTCTTAGCTTACAGAAGTTCTTTGTCACCTTTTGCTGTGATGTGACCTAAGATATAAGGTTCCTGGATATGAAGGGCTTGTCTAATTTCTGTTGATCTCCAGTGGGTGCTTTGTGTCAGTCAGCATTACTGAATGTCCCACTGGGAGGGCACTGTCACAGCCCTCCACACAGGCATTTTGCTATGGGTGCTCATCAGCAGAAATAATGATTTGAGACGTGCTAGACCACGGATACGCTGTGACCATATCCATTGTGGACTACAGTGTCAGAAATGGGGGTCTTATCCAGTAATCTATATGTGGAAAGGGCTAAGTTGTCTGTTATCAACTCTTCGTGATCTGAAAGGATTTTCAAAAAGCTAATCAGAGTAGCTAGATTGGGTGCTGCCTTCCTGGGGCAGGAGGATATTAGGTCCAAGGACTGGGCTGGTTACAAAGTAAGTTCAATGTCAGCCTGGCTAACTTATCAAGACCATCTAAAACAAAAAGTAAAGTGAAGTCCAGGGATATTGTTCAGTGGTAGAGTCCCTGCTTAGAATCCCCCAGTGAGGGACTGGGGTGTGGCTCAGTGGTAGAGCACCTGCCTAGAATCCCCCAGTGAGGGACTGGGGTGTGGCTCAGTGGTAGAGCATCTGCCTAGAATCCCCCAGTGAGGGGCTGGGGTGTGGCTCAGTGGTAGAGCACCTGTCTAAAATTCCCCAGTGAGGGGCTGGAGTGTGGCTCAGTGGTAAAATTTTTACATAGCATTCTTGAGGCCCTTTGTCCAATCCCCAATACTACAGACAAATACAGAAAGTACTAATACCACCACTACAAAAGGGTTGTCTCTGAGGTTGGTAGTAGGCAATAATGTCTACTGTTCTGATTCTTTGGGTGTTTCTAATGCATATAGAGTTAAACTGTGGACTCAGTCTTCAGGTGTTCATCAATGCCAACTCAGTATTCCATCTGGGCCAATAGTGAGTCACAATTTGTGTAGTATTGTAGCTGCCCCAGCTCACAGGAGGCAGCATTGGATTCTGTGGGGGCTTTGAGACAGGTTATCTCTATATTCGTTGCCAGGCTGGCCTCCAGCTCAGGGACCGCCTACTTTAGCCTCTCAAGTACTGGGATTTCAGGCATGCAGCATATCTGGGTAGAACTAGAATTGTACAACATGCTGTTGGCTGCACTTCATGTCTTTCCTTGTCTTATTCCAAGCCAGGTGTCTGGCCTCAACAGGAACCCCTGGTGGCAGTGGAAAATGGGGGGGGGGTGCTTTGATCTCTAATTCACTCACATCCATTGTATGGTTGTTTATCTAGCATCTTCCGTGTACCCAGTGAAAGTAAAAACTGTTTGTTTCTGTTACGCAATCAAGCTGCTGATAACAGTTGGCCCAGGAATTTCAAAGAAGGTCTACTGACCCTCTTCCAGCTTGAAGGAAAAGGCTTCCCAGCAATGGTGTTGGACCTGAGCTCCAATGTACCTGGAACCGTTTACCTAGCCACGCTTTTCACTCACCATTGCCTGACAAAAGAACACTTGTGTACACAGGAAGAGAGGTGTGGAAGAGGGTGGCTCATGATTAAAATGGGGCTGGAGAGTGTGGCTGAGGCACAGGGTAGGAGTGGAGTGGTGTGTGCCAATCTGAGAGCCATGTGAAGACCTGAAGATTGGGGTATAGGACACCTCTGTACCCACAGAGGTGGGAACATGCCTGGTGGGAAATTTATTCCAAAGCTCTTGTAGCTGAAGCTGGCATAGGAGGCTCTGCCAAGGGCCTCAGCTCCCGTAGGGGATCCTGCAGTATCCTTAGTTTTCAAATCTACTGATCATCTATCATCTATCTGTGTGTGATAGTTCGTTCTAGTTGTCAAGTTGCCATAATCTAGAACCACCTGGAAATAGTCTCAGTAGTAGGAACTGTTTATATTAATTTGGGCTATGATTATTTATAACCTAATCATAATTTAGCTTGTATTGACTGTGTTAAATTGTGCAGGAAGACCCAGCCTAAAAGTAGGTGCAGTCATCTCTGGGTTTGTGTCCTGAACTGGCTAAGTGGAGAAAGGAGACCTCGAACAAGAAACATGCTTGCTTTCATCTTCTCTGCTTTAGCGAGTAGATGTTTAAGATCCTGCTATCTTGAATTCTTGCTTCTGATGCACCATAACCTGGAATTGTGGGTAAAATGAACTCCTCCACCTCTAGATGGTTTTTTTCTGGATCAGTTATTTTTAATCACAGAACAAATGAGATTAGAACACTGTCAACCACCCACCCTTTACCATCTATCTGCCGTCTACCTCCAGTCTTATCCATCTATCACCCATGTTTCTGTTTATCCATCATCCATCTGTGCTGTCTTCTGCCTGCATCTATCACCTATGTATTTCTCTCTCATCTGTCCACCCGTCCACCAATCCATGCGAGCTGTGCATCTGTCCTGCATCTCTCTATGTATCTGTTTACCTTTTAGGGAGTTGTCATTGTATAGCTCATGCTGGCCTCTAACTCCTGATGCTCCTGCCTGGGCTTCTCTAGTGCTGAGATTACAGGTGTGCCTTGCCATGACGAGCCGCCTAGGAATTTCATCATTCAGCTACCTGTTGATGGATTTTTGTTGAGTCTCATTTGGGCTTTAAATTTTCACAAATATACATTTACAATAAATAGCATCCCAATATTTTGCTTCGTACTCATTACCTTAAAGAGAGACTCTGAATTCCGCAACATTTAGGCTCTTTGGACTCTGGATCTGAGGCCAAAGTCCTTGTAGTATGTTCTGGAAGGCAAAGGTTTTGGGGTGTCATGTTGTTTTGAGACAGGGTCTTCCTGTGCAATCCAGACTTGTTCAGAACTATCCCAAGCTGACCTCAGACCCACAGAGATCCATCTGCCTTTACCTACCAAGTGCTCGGATTAGAGTTGGGGGTCACCATACCCAGCCTGTAACAGGTGTTTGTTTTAATTGTGTTTTATTTGGGGGGAGGGGCAAGTGCTATAGCGCATTGTGAAGATCAGAGGACAACCTGTGGCAGTCAGTTCTCTACATCCACCGTGTCGGTGTTCCTGGCATTAAACCTGGGTCATCAAGCTCCGAGGCGAGTATCTTTGTATTGAGCCATCTGGTTGACCCTTAGGATAGGCGTCTTTTATGACGTGATATAGCATGCTGTCTGTTATGTTGTGTTTCCTCTTTGAAACTGGATATTTTATGAGTGAAACACTGCTTTTAAGAGTTACTTTCCCCCCTCCAAGATGAAGAGAGGGTGGATAATGGGTACAGGGTACAGGTAGAAGGAGGAACAATGTATTCTATAGCAAACAGGGTACTCATGGGTGCCTCAAATTAGCTGATTATTTCAAAGTAGCTAGTAGGGAGGGTTTTGAAGATTCTCAGCCCAAAGAAATGAGAAATGTTAGGGGAGACATGATGCCTGTATTAAAATGTCACACTGAACCAACTGTGGTGGCAGAAACACCTTTAATCCCAGCACTCAGGAAGCAGAGGCAATAGGATGGCGAATTCATGGCCAGCCTGGATAACATCATGAGGCCTTCTCTTAAAAAAATAAAATAAAATAAGGGGTCTAGAGAGATGACTCAGTAACTAAGAGCTTATTCTGTTCTTAATGGTTCATTTCTCAGCACCCACATCAGGTAGCTCGTAAATACCTGTAACTACAGCTCCAGGGTACCGAACTCCTCCTTCTGGCTTCCTTGGAAAGCCACACTCACATGCACATAACTCCACACAGACATAAACACTCCTACACATAACTTTAAAAATAAAAGAAATTTTTAAAATAAAAAGTAAGACCCAGTGAGCAGGCTCAGTGGGAAAGGCTGCTGGCCAACAAGCTTGGCAATGTTGGTTCAGTCCTTAGGACCTCTGCGGTAGGAGAGAGCCAACTACTACCAGATGTCCTCTGATCACCATATACATTCTCTCTCTCTCTCTCTCTCTCTCTCTCTCTCTCTCTCTCTCTCTCTCACACACACACACGTAAAATAAATAAATGCAATTTAAAAATTAAAACAAGGATACTGGTAATACCAGCATTTAGAAAGCGGAGGCTGAAGGATCAGGAGTTCAAGGTCATCCCTGGCTACATAAGAAATTTGAGGCTAGACTGGGCATCATGATACCCTGTCCATAATTAATAATAATAAATACAATAGAGTGCCATAAAAATTGAACAGAGAGAGGAAAGGCTGTATGCTCTGCTGGGAGCCGCTAAAGACTCTCCGGGGGAATAAATGCTACCCCAGGCCACCCCCTTGGTTCTCTGAACTGGGGTGGTACATTTCAGACAGCAGCAGCTAGTGGCTGCTGGTGCCCCTGACCATGTGTGCCAAGGCTCGGTTTCCCCATAATCACTTTTCCTCACCATCAGCCTTTCTTGTCTCACCAGCCCTACCTAATTCCAAATGTTCTAGGCATTTTTCCCCAAGCTGTAGCTCTATTATTTTGGATGGAAAACAGTCCTCGAGCTTTTGATCTCATGCTTAAATAAAAATGTCCTCCCGTTCTCCGTGATATATTTGCTTATCGGATTTATTTAATGAAATATGGATTTATGCCATAAATATTGGAGTTGGTGTCGTCCATATTTCAATTAATGGATCATTTATATGTCATACTAACTTTGTAATTACCAAAATGTAGAAATATAGTGGAGCGAAATGAATCTCTGATCTCCTTTACATTCCGCCCCCATCCGAGGTGTCGACGGGAAGAGGAAGATTTAATGTGAGGTTTCCTAAGGAAAGGGCAGGGGACTCCGAGAAGCAGGCTCCTCCAGCAGAGCTGGTGGAGATTTGAATTGCACTGTGAATTCCAGCCTCTCGTCACTGTCCTGGGAGAGCAGAAAGGGAGGCCCTGGCCAGAGGGCCTGGCCGTCAATCTCCTTCCAGGCCTTCTCATGATCCTCATTTTTGTCTCGGTCGTAAAGCACAAGCTATTTTGCCTTTTGCCAAATCTCAGGCCTAAATGGCTCTAAATATACATGAATATAGATTTCTCACTGAGTTCTACTGCCAAGAATTTGCTAGAAACCCTCACCTGACCTAGGAGAGAGAAGATGTGTTCTCCATCCCCCGTGAACTAGCAGCCTGTCACTTGCCTTCATCTTTGGCAGAGGGTTCCGCCCTGGATGGTACCCTAGTGAGCTCCCTCTCTCTCTCTCCTCCCTGTCTCTCGTGCCTGCTAGTTGCTAACCAGAGAAATCTGGCAAGAGGTGCCCAGACAGTGACTCTAGCTCACATGTATAATTCTATCAGAATGCATCCAAGGGGGGGGGGGGTGGAATCATTGTTCTCCCAACGAGCTGAGCTGAAGCCCGAGCAGAAATACTAAAGTCAGCCGTGCCTTTGAGCTGCCTCTAACAGCGCCCTTTGGAGACCCATTTCATACAAAATTTGAAGCCTGTGTTTATTGCCCATTAAAGCAACCTTTATTTTATGGCAAATGTTGCAGTAATTGCCTTTTACGAAGAGCACTTTGTAACACACATGCACAGTTGAAAGAAAACCACTCTGGTATTGTCTATCGGGACGTAATGGCGCAATTAATTTTACTCCATCTGTTCCTGAGACTTTAAAGGAAAATGGATTTTTTTTTTGAGCGCACTTTAATGAAGAAGATAAAGCGGCCCGGCTGGTGTCCCACAGGCTCTGCGCAGTAAGTTCAGATTATTGCTCAGTCTGTCAGAATGGGCCGCTTCCCTCAGCAGCCGACACAGCCAGCAACCCGCTCTGGCCCCTCGCCGCGCCATTCCCGATGACAAACTGCCAGCCAGCTCCCACAAAAGCACGATTAAAATGTCAGCACAGGATGACGAAGGGGCCAAGAGGGTCCTCGGAGACAAACTGTGTTCAGTATGAGTTAATACTTTACAGCAGGGCTGGGGCCCGGCTTGCTTGCTGCCTGCTCTCTGGCTGTTGGCTTGCCTCAAAGACGATGAAAGGGGCAGGGCTGGCGACTCGGTGGCAGGAAGGATGTGCCCTGCGCCTGTCCGCGTGGCCGATATGTGTGTGACATTTTGGAAGAGTGTTGTGAGGGGGTTGGGCCACTGGATTCGGATTCCCCTCGGTGGTTAATCTCAGCTATGATAAAGGGGTTATCAGGGAGGACCCTATTTTCACAAGTTTTGTCTTAGATGTTCCTAACATCCTTTCCGAGACCACAAGAGCTACTGTGGAGATGCTCAAGAAGGAAGCCGCTCATCACAAAGAGATGGCTATACAAAGAATACAATGCTATTACCTTGAATCTCCTGACCCAAAGTCTCAGAATCAGTAGCTGAGGCAAACAAAGGCCCAACAGCACTTTCTTTTTTTTTAACACAGGGTCACATGTATCCTTAGCTGACCCCAAATCTGCTATGTAGCTGAGGATGACCTTGAACTTCTAATCCACCACACACGCACACCCCGCGCAACATCATGCCCAGCTTATGTGGTCCTGGGAACCAAAGTCAAGTCTTCACACATGCTAAGCAAACATTGTATCAGTTGAGCTATGTCCTCAGCCCAGCACAGTGGCTTGCAGTAGCCTACTAGCGATCCTAGGCCAGAGCCCACTAACCTGACAAGGAGCAGGCAAGCCCTGGCAAGCTGCATCTTTCCCTGTCTCCCTCACTACAGCTGTGTGACCACAAGGAAGTGATGAAAAGGCCAGGGATTTACATCTCTGGCCTCCTGCAGAGACCTGGTCTGCCATCCTAGCCAGGCAGCAGGTGTGAGCTGCCGCCATTGTCCCTAATGGTTATTACCAGCAATAAGCAGGACAAATGTGAGGTCATCTCTCCCGCTGGCAGGTCAGAGGGGGATGGATGGAAAGCCCCTTGGAGACTAAGAAATGAGATGGTCAGTATCCATGGCGGAAGTGTCTCCAAGGCCAGGCTCCAGCCGAGGCTAGAAAATAGCCGAGGGGAGGGGCCGTAGGAGGGAGGACTTCTCTTAGTCAATGCGATTCCAGATGTCCACTCCTACTCAAGAGCAATCAGGGGCGACCATTGTCAGTGGGGAAGCAAACCAGAGCACAGAACCATCTGAATAACAGCAGGAAGGAAGAAGGCCCCAGTGCAGGACTGCCGAGGTTAGGGAGGAGTTGGTTTCCTCGTGGTCCATCCCTGTAGGGCCAAAGCTTCTCAAAGGAGGCTTGAGGAAAGCCATGCTGGTTTCTAATTAAAATCATTCACTCATTCATGGGGGAGCCGGCTAAGGGAGGACTTCAGGCTTCCTAAAGTCACTCTCTAACCTCCTTGCTGCCTTCTCTGCTCTTGTCTTGTGGCTGCTTCTCTGATAGGGAGGGAGCCTCCCACAGCTGCCTCCTGCTAGTCGTTAGGCCTCCTCCCTCCCTCTGGCCATGATCCCCATCTCTAGCTTGATCTGGCCTCTCCTCCTTTCTTCCCCCTCCGGCTTTCTATCAGGCCATCTCCGGACCCTTCTGCCTTTTTCGGCTCTCGAAGGTTCTTCCTCCTGCCCTTTCTAGGCACCGGCTTTCCTGTCTTTCACACCATGTGGCTCCACCGAAAATGGAATTATAGTGGTCACAGTTGGTGTTAGGGCACAGACAGATGTCTTTGGGCTACCGAGGGAACAACAGCTTCACTGATGACCTGAAGCATCACCCTCTTGAAGATACCATAGTGTTCTCTTACCCCCTCAGGGAGGCTACACAGGGACCTTTAAGTCACATACACTATAAGGTAACTGGAAGGAAGGACAGACAGGGATGACTTCATTCAACTGCATTGGCCCCTGTGCCTGTTAAGAAGCCTTCAAGTGCTTGAGTAAATACTCCAGGTGACAAGGAATGGGTGAGTAAACTAATATGGAGGAATCTTCTAGCAAGTTGTTTCAGAGCTAGAAGGATCAGCTGAAGGGACTGTCACCCCAATTTTGCTCCATCTCTCTCTCTCTCTTCTGCTTGTGCCTCCTTAACAGTTACACAGGGGTTGCCCCTCACCCAACCTCTTCTCTCCAACCACCACAGAGGTCCCTGGTTTTCTACCTGCCCATCCCACTCAGGTGGAACTCTGCTCTTTTTGTTTTATTGCATTGGGTTTGTTTATTTTATTGTGGGCCTATGTGTGTCCATGTGCACATGTATACAACGCCTACAAAGGCCAGAGAGGGAGTAGCATAAGATCCCCTGAGCTGCCCAATCTAGGTGCTGGGAACATAATTCCAACCTTGGATCCTCTGCAAGAACAGCAAGCACTCTTGACTGCTGAGCTACACTCTCTAACCCCTCAAGAGAAGTATTTTAAATTGATGCTATTTTAATAATCGAAATAGTAGGCATTCGTTTTTGCAATGTTAAAGAATGCAGAAAACAGGAGGAATATAGTACTACCCATAATCCAGAGCCCTTGGGAGCTAAGAAGAGGGAGGCATTGTGGAAGGAGGATGATTGTCCCAAGCGCGGCTGCATTGGGGCTGGTTACATAGGTGGTCTGTCAAGGGAATATAAATTTTGGACTCTGAGCTTTGGGATAGATAGGTGGATTCTTAAACCACTGTGACTTAACTGTTGACTATACAAGGGACAAATTCAGGGTCTTCGCTAACTCCCAGGAAAAATGATTTCCCCTCTTGTCTTTGCGCATCACTGTGTCCTGAGAAGTGCGTTGGGATGACGGTGGCATGCTCGTGGATTTGATTTCTGAGGGAGACATGAAATAGGGAGTCATTGGGCCTGTAACCTGCATTCTTTGTGCAAGACTCGAGAATTGAAGAAATGGAGGCCTCTTGAATATTTCCCAGTATGCTTTTGACTGAAGAGAGCCACACGTTCATTATCTTCCCTTTTTAAAGTGTGTGTGTGTGTGTGTGTGTGTGTGTGTGTGTGAGAGAGAGAGAGAGAGAGAGAGAGAGAGAGAGAGAGAGAGAAAACGCACACGCAAGTACATGCGTGCGTGCTTGCAGAGATCTCGCAGAGACTGAAAGAAGATGTTGGATACTTTGGAGCTGGAGTTACAGGTCCTATGGGCCACCTCACACGGGTGCCAGCACCCTAACTCCAGTCCTCATTGATTAGCGAGCTCTCTTTTGTTTTAGTTTTTCTTGTTTGTTTGTTTTTGAGACAGGGTTTCTCTGTGTAATAGTTCTGGCTGTCTGGGAACTAGTTTTGTAGAACACTCTGGCTTTGAACTCACTGAGATCCACCTGACTCTGCCTCCCAAGTGCTGGTATTGAGGGCGTGCTTTACCATCACTCTGCAAATAGTAAGCACTCTTAACCACTAAGCCAGTATTTCCCAACCATGTGAGTCACAACCCCTTCGGAGGTCAAATGACCCTTTCACAGGGGTTCACCTAAGATCATTAGAAAACAGATATTTACATTACGATTCCTAATGGTAACAAAATTACAGTTATGATGTAGTAATAAAAATAATTTTTTGGTTGGGGGTCACCACAACGTGAGGAGCTGTATTAAAGGTCACAGCATTAGGAAGGTTGAGGACCTCTGCTCTAAGCATCTCTCTAGTCCCCACTATAAGGAATCTCTATCCTCCTCCCCAAGCCCCAAGTAGCAACAAGCCTTAATGATTGGGGTGATGGCTCTATACATAAAGTGCCCACTACACAAGCTTGTGGACCTGAGTCCAGATCCCCAGTATCCATATGCAAAGCTGGGGGAAGCAAGGGATCGGTGCATACTTAGAATATCAGTGTTAGGGAGGCAAGAGACAGGAGGGTCCTAGGGCTTGTTGCCCAGTCAGGCTACCCAGATTGAAGAGTTTCAGGTCAGTGAGAGATGTCATCTAAACGAATAAAGGTAGAAGATTAACCACAAAGAAACCCTCTGCTGACATCTGATATCCACAAGCATGGATGTGCATATGCATGCTTGTATACACACACACACACACACACACACACACACACACACACACACACACACACTCACTCTCTCCAAAATGACCCGCAAACCACTTAACTCCGCAGCTTTTGAATGCACTGCATCGTAAAAGCAGCTTCCCATGACTTCCTCCCACAGTAAACCCCAGCTTGGGCACTGGGGGACGCAGCTCTGAGTCTTTAATGGACCACAGCTGAGGCAAGTTGAGAAGTGGGAGGACTGTAAACTTCAGAGCGGGCCTCACCCATGCCGCCCACCGTGGCAGAATGATTCAAGAGGCTCCAAACTTTGCCTCATCAAGTCGGAGAATTCTGTGCAAATGAACTTTTCAAGAATTATGCCGCCGTTGGCATTACAGTATTACACGCACGCCCGTTCCCGATCACTCACTGGAACTTATTTTGTAGTTAACCTCTATAAAGGACTGCGCGAGCGAGCCCAGGCCTGTCACACACACGTTATTTAGAAGCCCTTATTATTATTTTATTGCTAGTCCTTGACAGCTGAGGAAAAGCCAAGCGCTTTAATCTTTTTTTTCCCCCTCTCCCCCTTTAGTTTACAGTGTAAGAGCTCTGTGTAAGATGGATTTGATTAATATGTAACGGAGATGCAATTCTCGGTAAAATGTGCTGTACGTTAGCACCCTGGAAAACAAACTGCATCACAATGGCTTAAATCTCAGTCCATTGTATTATATAGACATCATAAATAATAGAGAGCAGGCAGATATTGCTGCCGGCTTCATCTGCATAACACATCTGAGCTCTCCATAATGCGTTCAGCTTGTCACTTTTAGTGCAGAAAAGAAGCCGTAAAGCTAACAGCTGACTAACACACACCAGCCCTACTTCTCCTTCCAAGGGGGGGTGAATGCTCATTAAGACATCTTAGCCCTGACTTTTAAAATCCATAACTCTTACAAATGTAAAAAAGTTGCCACGAAAGATTAAGCGCATAATATATGTCAAAGGATAATTTTTTTCATGCCTCGTCCCCACCAGCAACCAGCACTCCCTGCTGCCACCGCCGCCACCGCCATCACTGCTGCACCAAATCCCTCCCTTCTTTTATAGAGCCCTCACACTACAGGAAAGAAAATATAAAATGCCCAGGTTTCGGAGAAAGCCAGATGAAATATCAGACTCGTGACCCGAGTAAGGGGTAGTAATTTTTTCTTTCTTTCTTTTTAAGAAAGGATCGCTCATCACCTGGACTGGCCTCAGATCCACTAAACAAGTCAAGCATGACCTTGAATTCCTGAACCTTTTGCCTTCACCCGCCCTTGGTTCTAGAATAAAAAGCACGCGCTGTTTTACATAATTTAAGTGGTATTGGAGATAGAACCCAGGTCTTTGTGCATCCTGGCCAGACACTCTGCCCACTGAGCTACATGCACAGCCCCTTTGTTTAAAAAGAAAGGGGGGAATAAAAGGATAAAAATAATATTTATGTGTTGCACCTAATAGACAACCTGAGGACTGGGCAGTGGTGGTGCACACCCTTTAATCACAGCACATGGGAGGCAGAGACAGGCAGACATCTGTGAGTTCAAGGCCAGCCTGGGCTACAGAGCAAGTACCAGTAGAGGCTCTGAAGCTACACACATAGAGAAAGCCTATTTCAAAAAACACAAACAAACAAAGACAACCTGAGGGAGTCCGTTCTCTCCACCATGTGGGCCTAGCCTCAAACTCAGTATGTAGCCAAGGCTGGCCTTAAACCCCTGGTGCTGCCACCGTCAATCCTGGGTGCTAGTATTCACCGCCACACCTGCCTTGGTAGATGGTTCCGAGTGACCCCCAGAGGGTTGCCGCCTCTCCCTCTTCTGTGTCTAAGACCAGCTCTGAAGGAAGTCTGTCCTCTCAATTCCACCTTTCACACAGGCCGCGGAGTCAGTCTGGGCTATTTGATATGGTCTGTTGGAAATCAGGAGGAAGGAAGCCTCCATCCCTTCCTGATAGACCCAGTTCAGCCTCACTTGGGGCATCTTCGTCAACGGGGGCCAATGCGCTCTTCTGATTACCTTTCATGAGACTTAGTATATATGTATCTGTGCGCATGCCTGGTGTTCATGGGTGTGTGTATGTTTGTTTGTCTACACATGCATATAAAGGCCAGAGAGCCGCATCGTGTCCTCCTCAATAGGTTTCTGCCTGTCTTTTTGAGACAGTCTCTCACTGAAACTGGAGCTCACCAGTTTGGCTAGTGTCTGTGGCCAGCAAGCCCTAAGAATCCTCTCCACACCTCCTTGCTCCCAGCACTGATATTAAAGGCATCCACTGTCATAGCCAGCTTTCTACAGCTGGGGATCTGAATTTGGGTCCTCCTTGCACTGAAAGCATTTTGCCCACTGAGCCACCTCCCCTATCCCCATTTCATAGGTTTTTAGAGAAAAAAATTGAAAACATTATAGCACATCATTTTCTGTTATGAGGGCGAGGCATTTTAAGGGATCAAGGCTGTCAGACAGGCAAGAAGAAAGCATATCTGTAGTTCTAATGCAGGACAGATTGCATTCCCTAGGGTGCAGGGTGTGTCTGGGGGAGCACTGTGGGCTCTTTCTTGTGGAGGCTAAGATGCAGACAGTTTATGGATGTATTTCTCTCATGACATTCAGCTCTTTAAAAAAAATGAAAGAAAGAAGAGAGAGAGAGAGAGCCATCGGAGAGATGGCTCAGTGCTGCTTTTCCAGACGTCCTGAGTTCAACTCCCAATAGCTACATGGTGGCTCACAACCATCTATAATGAGATCAGGTGCCTTCTTCTGGTGTGTGCATACTTAATAAATAAAGAAATCTTTAAAGGAAAATAAGTACTAAAAAAAAAAGATTACTTTACAGGACTGGTAAGGCACTTGTCACACAAACATGAGGACTGAAGTTTGGATTTCCACAGCTCATGGAAAAAGCCAGACATGGCAATGCAAGACACACACACACACACACACACACACACACACATAGAGAGGGGGCCACATGCATTAAAAAACAGTTTTATAGCATAGTGCATCAAGATGTTGATGGCAGCCTGAACGGTAGGAGGCAAGCTGAGCATGAGACAGGAAATTCTTCCTAGCACTTAGAATTCTCCCAAGAGAAAAACGTTAGCGCTCCCAATACTTGACTCATTTAATATGAGTTGAACCAACTTCTGAAAAACAAACTTACAGGAAGGAAAGAAAGATTGCCCTAACCACACTGTATAAGGTAGGGGGATTGGATGCCAAGCCAACTGAAGTTGGAAGTCAACTCAGAAGTCCCATGATGCACTAGGGTAGAACACTGTTTACTTATAAAGAGTGTGGTGTGTGTGTGTGTGTGTGTGTGTGTGTGTGTGTGTGTGTGTGTGTGTTTGTATGTGTGATACCAACCAACCTAGACACAGGGGTTTTCATTGTGACCGGTGGTGCTTGTGGGTGAGGATTGAAAGAGGGCTTACTTCCCTCCGAGAGCAGTGTGGGCCTGGAACAGTGGGGCATTTTTCCACCAGTTACAATGACAGTTTGTTTTTGGAGAAAGTTGCCATTAAACTCCAGTGTGGGCTGCCTCACTCTAAGCTTGACTTTTGGTTGGTGTCCCTCAGGCCTTCCAAAAGCCCAGATTCTGACTCTGGGGCCCAAGTTTTGCTGCTGATTCTCAACATATCAACATATTCTTTTCAAAAATAAAAATAAAACATTTATTTTATTTTATTTGTTTGGGAGGGGAGAGAAGTTCCTGTGCCTAGGTGTCAGAGGACAGCTTGCATGTGTTCTTCCTCTCCCCGTGTGAATCCTGGGAGTCAAACTCTGGCTTTTAGGATTAGCGGCAAGCTCCTTACCTGATGAGCCTCCTCACCAGCTCATCTGGCGGGGTTCTTGCTGTTGCTTGTAGTCTCTTCTTCCAGACCCTGGCTTTCCGGTCTGAGTCCAGCCCATTCTATAGCCAGCACAGCTGTGACTCCTGCTGTTCTGCTCTGTTCGATGTCTCCCTCCAGTCACACCCAGAGAGCTTCCCTCTCCAGTAAGCTGCTTCCAGGATACTGGATGCCATTTAACTCCACAACTTGAAGTCTTGCCCTTGTCCTACAAGATGCAATTTGAACCCTAGCAGTTCTTGAATACTTACCAACCCTAGGCTTAAAGTGCCCATCCTCCAGTTTCTCGAATGCTCGTTCACCAGGGAGCACACAGACACATGTTGCTTCTCCTTGCCACTGACTATACTACACATAGCATACCATGCATTCTTCCACCTAAGTGCTAACCAGCCTGGGACCTTGCTTAATTTGTGGGTCGTGCCCCAGCATGTCCATGGGCTGTGGACCATAATACGTATTCTTTTAGATATCTAAGGTAGATAGATTACTTCTCTCATTGGTAGACTGTATCACAGGAGGGTTTAAGAGATGGCAAGGTGGCTCAGGAGCTAAGGGCACCTGATGTCAAGCCTAGAGACTGAACTTTGATCCTGGAACCCACAAGGAAGAAGGAGAGAACTGATTCTCCAAGACTGTCCTTTGCCCTTCACACACATGCCCACACACGTTCCCACAAGAACACAGGGGCAGGTAATTTTGTTTGTTAGCCTCACTCTCTCCCAACTGAGCTATTTTGACAACGCACTTTGCAGCTGAAGGAAGAAAGGGTTGATTTGGACTTGAGGTTTGGGAGCATAGTGATAAGAAAACATGGCAGCAGGAGCGGGAGGGTAGCTGGTTGGATTGCATCCCCAGCAAGGAAGCAAAGAGCAAACACGATGTGGGGCCTGGCTCTCCTCCAGTGACCCCCTTCTCCTACAAGGCTCCACTTCCCCAAGATCTCACAACCTCCCCAAACAGCACCATCATCGGGGGAGGGGGAGTCAAGTGTTCACACATACACACAATTACACTCAAACCACAATGTAAGGTTATTCCCAACTCTCTCCTACAGGTAAACACATCCTTGCAGCGGGCAGTTTCTGCACCTCTAACGATTTCTCTAAAGTCTATCCCAGGAGATAGTGCTCGGTTGTAAAATAGACGAGAGACTGGCTTCAGTAAATATTGTGGGTTGCTTTTCGTTGTTAATAATTTTACCAGCAAACTGCCATGCACAGCAGAGCTCATCTCTCCGTGTTCTTGCCCGCACTTGCTGGGACCCACCTTTCTGATTTTAGTGATTAAAAAAAAGAGATTTATCTTTATTTTTAATCATAAATACGTATACAGATGGGTGAGTAAGCTCATGAGTGCAGCGGCCAGGGAGGACAGACGAGGGCGGAGGATCGCATGGAGCAGGGCTTACGGGAGGTTGTGAGCCACCTGGCATGGAGACTCTGAACTGAATTTGAGTCCTCTCCGGAAGTAGAGTTTCTGATTTCTCACTTGTTTGCAGACTGTTTGCTTACCTGTTCTTTGGTTTGCTTTGGTCTAATGAAGAACAATCTGGCCATTGGCTGCTTTCAGACTCAGACATCAAATCTGTTACCCACTGGTGTCGGTAGTGACCTCTGTCAAGAGAACCAGGCTTCTGCTACTGTGGAACATGCGCATTTTTTCTTTATTTCCGTTGTCGCCCTTGTTTCTTTCTTTGACACAGGGCTCATGTGGTGTGGCCCCAGGCTAACCTTGAACTAGAATTCCCTGAAGATGATCTTGAACCCCTGCCCCTTCTGGTCCTCCTGCCTTCTTCACCTTGAGTGTTTGGATCACAGGTGTGCGCCTCTCCACCTGTTTATGCCAGGCAACAGATCAGACCCAAAGCTTCCTCTGTGCTCGGCAAGTGCTATACCAAGCAAGCCACTTTCCCAGTGCTGGGTTTCCCTGGTTTTCAGGGGAACCACTGGTGTCCTAAGACAGGAGAGTAGAGATTGCTCTAGGTTGCCTGGGGAAATCCAAGGAAGTCAGTCAATTATAAAAGTCTGACAGGATATATCACCTTGGCTCTCTGTCTTCCCCAGGCTTCGCAAACCCATTCCTGTATTCCTACAGTCACAGTGACCATTATACTAAACTAAGCAAAGCAGCAGCCATTTGCAATGTCAGGCAGTTCCCAAGGCTCTCCTCTGTAGGTTACTATTCTAAACGTGGGCTCAGCCTACCTTTCTTCTGTCTCAAAACAACCTCAGCTGGGCATGCTGGGTCACACCTATCATCCCAGCCCTCAAGAGGTAGAAGCAGGAGGACCAAGAGTTCAAGGTTATCCTTAGGTATTAAAAAAAAAAAGATTAAAATTAAAAAGAAAAACAACAACCTTTTCTTCCTCATTTTGAAGTATTGTTTAATGTTTGAGGCCCTCTTTATGTTTTCCTCTCCTCACTCAGCTCTGCCAATAAGCGAATGCTCCATAGACATATGCAGAAAAGCATTTCTCTGGCTCCATGGTCTCCTCTTTGAGACCCTCTGCTGGAGGCTTCGGTAATAACTAATGGAAGCAGAAAAACAAGGATCAAAATGAAACTTGTGATATGAGGCCAGACTGCGCTATATGAGGCTCTGTCACAGTCTATGGAGATGGCTCAGCTCAGAGAAGGCTTGGCTAGCATGCATCAGGTCTCAGGTACCATCCACAGCTCCTCAGAAACCAGACATGATGACTAATGTCTGTAATCCCAGAACTCACTGGGAAAGTAGAGGCCGGAGAATCCAAAGTTCAAGGTCCTTAACTACGTAGGGAGTTTGAGGCTAGCCTGGGCTACGTGAAACCTTGTCTCGATAAAACAAAAACAGATGGAAAAAGGAGTACTCGTCCCCTCTCTGTTTGTCTATCCATCCAGCGCACTCCCTGCTCTGTGCCCGGGATAATTGAGTTGGAAGTAGCATCAGTGTTTCTTCATCTTCCTTCAGGCTCACACGCGTTCCTCACCCAAAGGGAGAGAGATTAATTGAGGTCTTTTATCTTCCATTCAAATGAGGCTTTCCTGCGAATTACTCCCACCCTCCCAGCCCCATCAGCTCTCCTAGCCTCCCCACACTCATTAGGAGCTGAACCTGCCATGAAAAGAGCCCCGCCCCCATCTCTGTAGACCCACAATATCCCCCCCCCCCAGAAGCCTCATGCCCTTCCTTGATATCTCTGACCTGGCATCATCCTCAGTCCAAGGGTGAAACATCACTGGGAGGGAGCCAAGCAGATCCAACCGGAAGCTGGGCCCTCAACCCATCCCTCCCAAATCTGCCAGATGGCCCGGTACAGCAAGCCTTCTTTCAGAATTAATAACTCACCCTCTGGAGGGCCAGCTCCAGCCAGCCAGCCTTTACATTTCTCCAGCTAAGGGTATTCCCCCTCCCTGCCGTGTCTTTGGGCTGCTGTGTTCAGGGCAGACTTCAGACATGAGCGCTGCCTCCTCTCCCCCATTTCCCTTTGCCTTTGGCTTCTGACAGTGCAGCTTTTAATCTAGAAATTATGGTAAGCTGTATGTGCATTTTGAGAGTATATCATTGCAGCATTTAATTAACAGTTATTAGTGTTAGCGTACTGCGCTGTATTCTATGTCACAAGTCATCAATTCTCCCAGAGCAGTTATAGCAATTAAGAACTCCATCATACCTTCTGTATAGTCATTTGGTAGTTTTCCAGATCTTTTCAAAACTGGAAATTACTAATCAAATCATTTCTGCTCTGTGCCTTGATATCGTTTATTCCGTTTCTAATGATGTGCGAGTTTTCCCCCCTCTCTCTTTCTCTCTTTCTCTCCTCCTTTGGCCGTTAACGGAGGCATCCGTGCGTGAGTCTAACCCATTTCACACTGCCGTCATGCTTTGGCGAGGCGATAATGAACTTGCAGGAGGAAATGCGGGCACTGCGTCTCTCTGAGCAGAGCGCCGTCTTGCCTTTCCTGCTATTGGATGATTGAATTGTTGGAAACTGGGAAGAAGCAGCCACAGATCTACAAACCTGATGTTGCCTGTTGCCGTAGACACCACAGTGGAGCTTCAAGTCGGAGCTCAGCGTCACTCCTAACTGGCCAATCTGTCATGCCCCTAAATGGTCACTAATTACTTTCGCTGTGCTTGGGTTGCGGGTGGGAGGGATGGGATCTTAGCCTTGTCATGGGCAAACCTTAATAGAGAGGAAATATGGAGAAGCCCATGAGGGTCTCACAGAAAAGGCCAACCCCTCCCCCGCCTCAAAAACAAACAAAAAAATTCATCAGGTAAAGTTTTTTGAGAATAATCTTTAGCTGGCTATCACATGTCCTGAGGGTGACCTGCAAGGGGACATCTTATTTCCTAGGTTACCTGGATAGCCCTGAATCAAATGTCAGGGGTAATTCAGTGGCCAGGTTTTCTGGGGAAGCCCCTGGCTGGATTGTAATGATGTGTGGAGTGTAAATGAGGAAGAGCTATCTTGCTGCTCTCCCCAGGGATCCTTTTTTTCCACATCCAGGAACACTGCCCCAGAAGCATCCCCAATGGCTGAATCACCACCATTTGTGCAGCAGCAAGCAGACTGTGCCACAGACGGCTGGAGGCAAGATTGACTTCACTCTAGTGCCAGGAGGTCTCTGCTGTTCAAGGGCCGGAGCCAGGGCCAGGGCCGGGCCAGCCAGCTCTGGGGCGATTGACTGATCAGACGAGGACCTTGCCAGACCCCTATCTTTGCCCATTTTGGCTGCCGCCTGCCTTGGCTCCAGCAGACCACCAACCAGGCTGCTGTGTGGTTCACGAGAACTGATGAGCAGCAGCCCCTTAGCCAGGCCTGGCCCTGCCCAGGCATCGTGAGTCAGGCTCAACCTACAGACAGTCTTATTTACTTCTGTGGCTGGCCAGCCCCTAGTTGTTTGACTTGTGTTGACTAAGCGTTTGTAAAAAGAGGTCTCAAGTCAAATCACTATCCCGTAAACATCCCTTTGTATTTGAGGGCAGAGAACGGAGCTTCCCTTTTCCATCTCGTGCAACTGACGCCGGTGGCAGTGCCTGATGGCCCTGTGGACTGGAGGTGTCGAGCTGGGATGGGAAACTTAGGTGCTCCTCGGGTCACTCATGTTGAGATCCTTCAAACAGCCCAGCGAAGGCAACCACTAGAAACCACTCTGGTTCTCCTTCTGCTCTTACATCCATCTCTGCGAAATATAACATAGCCCAGAAAACAGGGCCACCTTTGCCATCAAGGAATTATTTGAAAAGCGGTAGTTGGGACTGGAGAGATGACTCAGTGATTTAGAGCATTGTTGCTCTTGCAGGGGAGCCAGATTCAATTTCCGGCACCCACACGGTGGCTCACAACCATCTATAACTCTAGTTCTAGGAGATTCAACACCCTCTTCTGAACACTATGGGTGCCGAGAAGGCACATAGTGCGCATACATACATGCGAGGAAACTATTCACACACATGAACTAGATCTTAAAAACAGTGATGGTCCAGCCAGCTGTGCGGATGCATCCTTGTCATCCCAGGACTGGGAAGATGGAAACAGGAAAGTCCCTGGAGCTTGCTAGGAAACCAGCATGGCCTACTTGGGGAGTTATGGTTCAGTGAGAGAGATTCTTTCAAAAATAAATAACGTGGGTGGACCCTGAAGATTAAAGTGAAATAGTATCTTCTGATCTCCATACACATGCACACATGTAACCCCCCCCACACACACACCCGGGCACACCCCCCCCAATGATCCCGGCCTTGGTAATATCTCCCTCCATTTCCTCACAAACGTAAAAGAAGGCAGCGGGGGTCCCGTATTATTTTTCTTCTCTGTGGTGTGCTTGCTAGGACTCTCATGCTGGTAGCCAGGGTGAATGGTAATTTGGAGAGAATCATGTTTCTTTATGGCATCATATTGCCACACCCTTCACCACCATAGCCACTACCATTTAGTAGCATATGTTCACACACGTTTAGGAACAAATGCAGACCTCTGCTTAAAACACAAACATCCTAAATTTCTCAGTGGCAGAATTATGGAGACACCCAGCATCTTAAGAAATCCAGTGTACTTATCCCAGTTGAAACCCCCTGACTAACCAAGAATCGCCATCTGGGAAGTGCCATCCATTGCCTGGGGATGTACTAGGGACAAGAAACTGCTGAATGACTATCAAACATGTGTCAACACTAGCAGCCTTAGGCCGGTGCCTAGACTGACTGACCAACTTCCTTCCTTCCTTCCTCCCTCCCTCCATCTTTCCATCCATCTTTCCCTCTCTCCCTCCATCCATCTTTTCCTCCCTCCCTCCATCTTTCCTTCCCTCCCTTCCTTCTTTTTTTCCTCTCTCCCTCCCTCTCTCCCTTTCTTTTTCTTTCTCTTCCTTCCTTCCTCCTTCCCTCCCTCTATCTTTCCCTCCCTCCATCTACCCATCTTTTCCTCCCTCCCTCCATCTTTCCCTCCCTTCCTCCTTTCCTTTCCTCTCTCCCTCTCTCTTTACTTCCTTCCTCTCTCCCTCTCTTTTTCCCTTCCTTCCTTCCTTCCTTCCCTTCCTCCCTGTGTGTAGTGTGTATGCATGTTCACATGTGTAAGGGATGCCGGTGTGTGCACACTGAGGAGTGTTTACATATATTAGTGTGTGTGGAGCCAGGGGCTGACATGCGTTGTCTCCCTCAGTCTTTCTCCATCTTACCTATTGAGGCACAGGCTCTCTCTTGAAGCAGAGCTTGCTGAATCAGATAGTCCAGCTAGCCCTCTTGCTCTGGCAATCTTGCTCTGGCCTCCTGAGCGCTAGGATCACAGGAGACCACCATGCCCCCTGCCATTAACATGGGCACTGCGAATTGGAACTCCAGCAGTTACACAGCCAGGGCTTTATCCACCCTATCCCCAGCCCCTAAGTTTCTTTCTGTTCATTTCTCGCCCGCCAGGCTCCTCCCATGCACTAGCAGGGAGGGGATTGGACTAGATCTGGCTGTCAACAACCCTCACTGCCATCACTGGAGTGTGTCCTGTGGATCTACAGCCCTGGGATATCTGTAACCATACTGCAAAAAAAAAAAAAAAAAAAGCAAGCCTTGAATGGAATTCACAGGTTCATGTCCTAACACACAGTGGAAGGGAGGGCATTGACACATTCTAAACTAAAGGAGCTCACAGATGTAAGGGCTTGGGGCATCATCTCCACTAAGGGTCAAACGCCCAAATAACTGTTTTCAGAGAGAGAAACCCAGTGGGAAAATGGGGTTGCCCTGAAGTTCAGTTACGGTTTGGGTTGTTTGGATTTCCATTGCTAAAAACAAAATGTAGATAACTCTAGGTTTATTCTGGGATACTCGAACTTTTGTTTGTCTATTTGTTTTTTATCTTAAAGTGTATATGGTGTATATACGCATGTGTATCTGTATGTATGTGTGTGCACATGTGCCGTCACACATGTGGAGGTCACAGACGCTCTTTCACTTGAGACGGGATCCCTTGTTATTTGCTGCAGTGTGGGTTGTGGGTACACCAGCTTATTCTGCCCAGGAGACATGGGGAGGAAGCTTCCTGCTCAGTTTCACCTTCATTTCACTGTGTCTGGCATCCAAAGCCTATGGTAGTTTTAACAGCAGGATCTTATCATGTAGGCCTAGTGGGCAGCCAGGAGCAATGGCAAGAGCTTGAATAATTGGGGGGCCCTTGGAGAATTCCTGGCCAATAATAGTTCATAAGGAAATGTCCCCTACTTGACACTACGGTTTTGTTTTTCCATCTCCTCCATGTACTACACAGAAAAAGGTAGAGGGGGTGGCCTTGGGCTGGAGGCATGCTCTCTGACTACTTTTGTTTCATGACGACACACTTTTATAACCCCAGCACCAAGAGGTGGAAGCTGGAGGATCAGAAACCCAAGGTCATCCTTAGCTACATACCCAGTTCCAGGCTGGCCTGGACTATAGGAGACCCCGACTCTACAAGAAAAAAGAAAAATTTCTGAAGACTTGAAAGCTAGATAGTGTGAGATTTGCTGTCTTCTCGGACCACTGCCAGGGCCAGCTCTAGAATATTGCTGAGTGTCTAATTTGATATTATCTGCCACCCCTCCATGTTATTTCATGAAGGAGTCTGAGCTGTAACCAAACCTATCCCTGTTATTAGGCCTCTCTCCCCCATGTTTAGTAAGGACCCTCATGGAGTTGGCCAGTTAGCACTGCAGCCTCCAGATAGCCCTTGATCACATGTGAAGTGACCGTGTCCATATGTGAAGTGACCATGTCCGCATGTGAAGTGACCGTGTCCGCATGTGAAGTGACCATGTCCGCATATGAAGTGACCGTGTCCGCATGTGAAGTGACCGTGTCCGCATGTGAAGTGACCGTGTCCGCATGTGAAGTGACCGTGTCCACATGTGAAGTGACAGTGTCCGCATGTGAAGTGACCGTGTCCGCATGTGAAGCGGCCGTGTCTCTGGGAACTGGTTAGGGAGAGAAGCCTGAGAACCTTGTCTCCTGCTGGCCCAGATCCAGATCCAGCAAGTGATTACTTTTCCAGATCCCTGCCCATCCAAGCCTCTCCAGTTGTTTTCCTTTTCCTTCCTTTGCAGGGACACCATGGGGGAGCCATACTTTCTCTGCCCAAGAGAGGCAGCGGGGCAGAGAAAGCAATGCACTTTTCTGAAGCATTGAGGACAGCTTGACTGTACCGAGGGTCTGCCACAGGCCTCAGCCATCCTGCCGTTCCGTCAGTCTAGAATAGTTGAGTCTAAGCTGGTAGACCATGTGCTTGATTGAGCTCTTTTGAAAAATGGCCATGTCTACTTAGTAGAACGCTTGCCTAGCGTGCTCCAAACCCTGGGTTTGATCACTACATAGGTCGGGTGTGGTGGTATACATCTCTGATCTCAGCCCTCAAAAGGAGGCGGCAAGAGCATCAGAAGATCAAGTTCAACCTTGGCTGCATACTAAGTGTCAAGCCAGACGGGGCTATGTGAGATCCTGCTTCAAAAAATAAGGAAATAGTACCAGTGAGATGGCTCAGTGGGTAGAGGTTTTCCCACACAATCCTAGGAGCCTGAGTTTGATCCTAGAACCACACAAAGATGAAAACAGAAAACAGACTACACAGAGTTGTCCTCTGCCCTTGTCATGCGTGCCTTGGCACAGGCGCGCCCCACATGTAACGTGCACATACATAATGATATAAAATTTAAATTAATTAAAATTGGTCAGGATGGGTGTGGTGGCCTATAATCCTAGCTCTTAGGAGATAGAGAGAGGAGGATGAGAAATTCAGACTTGGCTACATACCAAGACCAACCAAGGCTATATGAGACCCTGCCTGAGGATGTTGCTGTGGATCCTGGGGGGTCCAAGGTGGTGTACTGGGAACCCCAACACACAGACATTGCCACACACTCCTGCCCAGAGATCTGAGGTGCCAGATGTCTTCAAAGAAGGGCGTCAAAGCTCGCTGCCACTGAGGCGCTAGCTGCTGCCACCTCCAAGAGCCTTTGATCCATCGCTGTCTGAATCCAACCCCTCTCGGGGCAGATTCGCTTTGAACCCAGAGCCAGCAGCCCCTCTTCGACGCCCTCCAAGTTACCTCATGCAAGCAAAAAGCACGGGCTTCTGGGGGTGGCTCTTTTCATCTTTCCTAAATCATGAGGGGCGCTTCTTTCTTTGTCACCCTATGGGGGCCTAAGAACTCTCTGGAAGACAGTTCAGAGCACACCAGGCAAAAGAACTGCAGACAGACGCTCATTGTCTTGGTGACTTTCCTCTATTGGTTTCTGATATGGGTAAACCACAGGCAGGCAGGAGATGGAAGGGAAGGGAAGTTCGTCATAAAGGCTTCATGTTTTGTTATTCAGGGGGCAGGGGGAGTATGGAGAGATCCTTCATGGAGAAAATCCAACAGTAATGAGAGCCTGAAGCCCCGGAGCCAGACGTATTGCAGAGCTAATGTGATATTTTGGTTTTGTTTATTCTGCAGAAATGGTGGAATTTCATTTTTTAGTAGAATTACAAGTTCTTCTTTTATTATTCACATGCCCTAACATGCGTGGCTGCCTGAGCCGGGACACTGGTGAGTTTAATACCAGCCTCCTTGCGAATCTAAACTGGTTTTCCAGTCTACTCCCTGGTGGGCCATGAGGATTGTTAGAATAGCGGTCCCCTAGCTCTGAGCCTCTGTAGGGCTCCCTGCTGCCTTTAGCTGGGGGTGGGGACAAGAAGTCTTGACCTGAGACTTCCCTTAGCTCAGCAGGGAAGGATGGAGACTAGCTGAAGGCAGGCTGGGACTGGGCAAAGGGAAGAAAGGTCACTGTGCACTGGTCTCCAGGCCGCCTGGCACACAGCTTGCTCAGTGACCACAGTGATGAGTGGCTCAGAGTTTAGGGTGCGTGGTAAGATGGCACAGTTGGTAAACTGCTTGACACCCACGTGTGAAAACCGGCACCCACATAAAAAGCCAGTTGTGCAGCGTGTGCTTTTATAAGCACATGCTCGGGAGCCCTAGGCCAGAGGCGGGAGGATCCCTGAAGCCCGTTGGCCACCCAGTCAGAAAGTGCTAGATTAGGTAAGAGACCCTGTCTCACAAAAAGAAGTTGGAGAAATGACTCAGCAGTTAAGAGTCATCTCTGCTGTTCTTCCAGGGGACCAGAGTTTGGTTTCCAGCAGTCATGTTTGACGGGTCATAACTGCTGGTTATCCCAGCTCCAGGGGATCTGACGCCCTCTTCTGGCCTTCTTAGGCAACTTCCAGCATGTGTGCAGGTACCTACAGACACACACAAACAAAAATAAATCTTAAAAAAGAAAAAAAAACAAGGTAGAGAACCTTCGTACTAGTGCACCCCCTGCACCCCCACACCTACAAACCTAGTTCCTTGCCTGTTCTGATTTTGTTGTTCTGTGTGGATCCCAGGCATTGTGCCCCTGCTTGCAGGGACCATGTGCAGGCCAGAGAACAACTTCAGATGTCACTCTTTGGGGTACTGTGCACCCTGCTTTTTGAGTCAGTGTCTCTCACTAGCCTGGCTTACCAAATAGGGTTGTTAGGGGAACCCCATGGATTTTCTTGTCTCCAACTCCCAACACTGGAATTATAAGCATGCCACCACACCCAGATTTTTTCTTTTTTACATTGATTCTAGATCCTCATGCTTACAAAGCAAGCGCTCCACCAACTGAGTTATCGCCCCAGACTCATGCAGTGTAGACTTTCAGTTTCCCATTTCCACCCGATATCCTTCACCACGGCCGTTTCCTGCCTCGAGATGTGAATGTAAGCAAATGGTTCCAGAACGTTCTCCCTTGCTGGCTGTGTGATCTTGAGCGTGCTCACCCAGTTGAGCTTTCTCATGTGTGAATTAGCAGAATCGCTGTCAGGCTAACAGTGGCCACCCAAGGCTTCTTTTCCTGCTGTGCCAGTTTGAGTGACAGCCCCTAGCAGGCAGGTGGACACCCGAGCGGGAGAAACTGGGCTGGCTGAGAAACCACAAGTCCGTCCCACATGGTCAAGCAGCTCCCTGAACAGAGCTGTCCCTGTGAAAGCTGGCTCTGAGTGGGATGGGCCACATTGCTGTCTTAGCCCACTGCAGCATGCTTGCCATCCCTTGCACAGTGGTGGCGGGATTGGCACAGCTGTGAGTTTGGGATGCATGTCAAGCCTCAGTCAGAAAGCTGGTAGGCAGCCGCAGTGCATGGGGGCACATGCCTGTAATCCCAGCATTCGGTAGGTAGAGAGAGGACGATCTCAAATCCAGGGATGTTATGGGATGCATAATGAATGCAGATCTAGCCTGAGCAGCATAGTAAGACCCATCTCCAAAACAAACGGGGAGCCCAAGGGGACAGGGAGTGTAGTTTAATGGGTGGGTTGCTTTTTTAGCATTCATAAGCCCTGGGTTTGATTCCTGTGCATCGTGGCATACACCTGTTATTCTAGCATTCGGGAGGTAGAAACAGGAGAATCTCAAATTCCAGACCAGCATGGACTACTACAAGGGGCATTCAGGTGACTTAGAGTGAGCTTTCACTATAAGAATGGAAAGGGGAGGTGACCCAGCAAAGTGACTGCCATCTAAGCATGATGGCCTGAATTCAGAGCCCTCCAGAACCCACATACAAGTCAGAAGCATTAGTGCTGGAGAAGCAAAGACAGTCGGGTCCTTGGAGCTCATTGGCGAGCTCACTGCATCACTGACCAGGTTTAGTGAGACCCTGTCCTAAAAAGTAAGGGGCCAGGCATAGTGGTACATGCCTTTAATCTCAGCATTCATGAATCAGGCAAGCAGATCACTAAAGTGGAGGCCAACCTGGTCTACACAGTGAGTTCAAGGCCAGCCAAGGCTACAGAGTGAGAGCCTGTCATGAATAGTAAGGATTTGAAGGGTCAAGGAAGACACCCAGCCTCAGTCTCAAGGCTCCGTGCATACATGCATGCACACGATCATGCACATGTTTACACGCACACACGTGGGCCTGTGCTAAGAATACAGAGCTTTATGTTGAGTCAGGCACCTATGCCCACCTTTCCTAGAGCTAAGCTATAAACAAGGAGTCTAGAGAAACTGAAAAGCCTTAAAGACAGGAAGGGGAAAATCCTAATTACCACCTAGAAAACAACCACCCGCTCTAAACCCAGCAGGTTACTGGAAGATAACGCGTGGGCAGCAAGTCATTAGAACGCCATAATCCTTGCTGTGAAAGGGAGAGTTATAACCGTATCATGGGGCCAGGAGAGGAACAAGGCTTCATAAATCACTCCACTGGCACTGTTGCCTGCATGCCCAGGCCTGTAGCAATCCATCCCAAATGAGGAAATAATAATGTCACGTTCTTCCAGCCTTTTCCTAGGAGAAAGTTCCGTAATGGAGGGTAGGGAGGTATGCAGAAGAGCCCTTTCGGGGCCACGCCTCACAGCAAGGTGTACACGGGTTCTTTTCCCAAACTTTGCCCCTGGCCAAGCTGGGTAGGGAGTGGGCACGCAGAGACCATGGCAAGAATGAACCTCACAGTGAGCACTCAGTTTGTTTTGTATAAGGTAAGAAGTGGATGCTGTGGAGTTTTATACTATGTTGAGTATTGGGGCTAGATGAAGACTTGTTGGATTTGGCTGCTGCTCCTCCATATTGTCCACTGTTTTTCATTGCGTATATCTAGGGGTTTGTTGTAGTTGTTGGTGTTTTGTTTTGTTTTGTTTTTAAGAAGTTACCCCCATTTTATAGATGGAAATTTCTATGGAGCAACTGAAGGGTTGTTTTTGTCTGCTTGCTTGTTTGTTTGTGTTTGGAGAGTGACTGAAGGTTCCATGAAATAGCTCCCATATCAAAAGACACACCAAAATGAATAAAAGCTTAAAATGAAAAGATCCCTCTTTGCTGCTGATGGAAGAGTCCCAGTGTTGGTATCCTTGGATGGCCGAAGACTCTGCTCTAGGGAGGGACTCTGGAATCCAGTTCCTCCGAAAGGAAGGAGTCTGAAAACGGACCCACATCATCCTGCCATGCTCACAGCCAAGAACTAGTCATGTAGCAAAAGCCAGGAAATGGACTCCTTCACAGGGAAGTTACTACTGTGGGGAAGCAATCGGGAGTTTGGCAGACCTCTAGGGTACAGGAACTGCACGTCAGTGTTATGTTAGTAGCTTACTGAGAGACTTGATTTTTGCCTTAAGTCATCTTGAAGCAAACACAGATACCCAAGCTGTATCCGTTGAACTTTTAGTCCAGTGGTTCTTCTACCCCCCGAACGCTGCAACCCTTTCACACAGCTCCTCACGTTGTGGTGACCCCCAGCCATAAAACTATCTTGTTGCTACCTCATAACTGTAATTTGGCTACTGTTATGAAGTGTAATGTAAATACCCGATATGCAGGATATCCAATTTGTGACCCTAAGGTTGAGAACTACTGTTTTAGTAGATTACCAACAGAGATACTATCTTTCCCTAAGTAATGTTTGGTCAAAACCAGGTACTGGGGCTATATTGTATTTTTATCCTTTTTTGATTTATTCATTCAATTTTCACTAGCTTAATAGAAACATGTTCTTTCCTTAAGACTTACTGAACCAAGGCAGGATACCTAGACTATACTATACTTATTCGTTTGACTTGCCTACCAGTAGAAGCTTGGTTATTGCTCTTATCATCCTGAGTAGAACCCAGGTATTGAGGCCGTTCTGTATTTATTTATTTATTTCCTATTAAGACATTGTCCCACCATATAGCCCAGCCTGGCCTGGATCCGTCTGCTTCGGCCTCCCTAATACTATTGTTTTATGACTACACCAAGATGGAAATGAACTGATTGGGATTAAGAGTGGGCAGATAGGCCTAGCCGCAGCAGGGTGGACAGACTGACATTCTTCTGGGTGTACAGACTGATGTTCTTCTGTTCATACTGCTGTTTTCAGGGAGGGCCGTACAGTGGATGATCTTATAAAATCCGTGGTCAAAGACCAGAGAAATGGGTCAGTGATGACGATCAAGCACTGCTCTTGCAGAACACTGGAGTTCAGTTCCCAGTGCCTTTGTGGGTCACAGTCACCTGTAACTCCAGCTCCAGGGAATCTGAACCGCTTTCCTGGCCTCCATGGGCACCTGCAATCACATGAACATACTCCCACACAGACACGTACACACATACATAATTAAAACAATAAAATCAATATTTTAAAAACTCTGTTTAATATGTCAGAGGACAAAGACCCCCTTCACACTTGTGGCCTAATTCCAGCCCTGCCTGTCCCTTGTACTTATACCTCTAAGGCTAATACAGGGTTTTGAATCAAATTATAACACAGCCAACCACATAATAAGCGGATTCAGAAAAGCCCATATTTAGAGTGGCCACTTGCCCCAGCTGTAAGTGGCAGCTGTTGGACTCCACGCGGTATGTCATGTCGTCGTCAGAGCTATGGAGAGAGGGGACCTCGTCATTTCCCTGCACTTGCTGCTCCCTCTGCTCTCGCTAGCTGTACTGAAGCTCATCGGGCAGGCAATTGGCTCTCCTATGGGAAGATAGCCTTTTGATATTCAAATGTCGGTGGCGTGCTATTTAATCATTAGGCAGTTTACCAAACACGTATGTGGGCCATTGTTCCTTGGGAATGCCTGCTCGCTAAAAGGGAACCGCTGGAAGCAAACGCTTTCTTCCAGAAACTCAACTTTCCTGTAGACTTTCATCACCTTTTCCTTTTTCTCCTCCTGCACCAGTAAGGAAGGACAGCAGACATGCCCAGGAGCCTACACTAGGAGATGACAGAGGTACCCCTGCGGACCCTACCCTAGGCCCAGACAAACCAGACTCTATAAGTAGCTTATACCCAACTAAAGTTCCTTCCAAAGTATAGTTTCATCAAAGTCAAGGCAATAGGAACTAAGCTTCAGGCTGGTAAGATAACTCAGTGACGAGGTCTGATTCCCTCACATTGTCCTCTGGCCTTCATATGGATGCACCACTGCTTGTGCCTACCTCTTCCCAAACACAAACAAACAAACAGATAAATGCATTGAGATATTTTAGAGAAGCTGGGGGTGGCAGCACTTGCCTTTAATTCCAGCACTCAGGAGGCAGAGGCAGGCGGGTCTGTGGGTTCAAGGCCAGCCTGGTCTACTGAGTGAGTTCTAGGATAGCCAGGGCTACACAGAGAAACCCTGTCTTGAAAAACAGCAAAGGGGAGGGAGACTGGGTTTCTTTTTTTACTTATTTTTATTTTTATGACAGAGTATCTTATAGCACAGGCTGGCCTGAGACTCACTATATATAGCTCAAGGTGATCGTGACCTTCCTTGTTTTTAGTTTTACTTACATTATATTAATATTAATTTATCCTGTGGGAAGTGGGCACATGCCACATGCCCTGTGTGTGGAGGTCAGAGGACAACTTGAGAAAGTCATTTCTCTCCTTCCACCACGTGGGTCCTGGGGGTTGACTCAGGTCACAAGGCTCAGCCACCTTTTACCCACTGAGCCATCTCACCAGCCCTACAAATGCCTTTCTTAAGAGCTTGGAAGCAGTGAGTCAGCTCTACCAGACATCTAAGCAGACAGATGATCCTGAAAAAACGACTTAGCATATCTGGTTAAAACAGAAAAGAAAGTGTCTGTACCGGGTGAACCATCTCAACAGCCTGACCTTATGATTCTGCCTCCTACCAATAAGTGCTGGGGTCATGGGCTTGACTCCCCGGGTCAGTTGAGGCCACGCTGGTCACAGGACCCAGGGCTTCCAGCGTCCTAGGTAAGCATTCTACCAGCTGAGCTCCATACACAGCACTTTTATCATTTGGTGTTTGGAACTGAACCCAGTACCACAGAGTTGTTGCCATAGCCTGAGTGCTGTGTGTGTGATTTGCTGTTATATAGAACTCCAAAGTAGGTACATACTTGGCAAGCATGAGGAAATCAATGTGGCTTAACTGAGAGCTGAAAAGAAAATTCTTGAATGGAGATACGATCAGAATGAGGTTTGGGTGTGGTGGCCTTTACAGGTCTAAGCACCAGGTTGCCTACACAGTGCCCAGAAAAAGAAAAACAAAACCAAACAGTGTCCTGATGCACTACCCACTTTCTTCTCACCCCATTCTGTCTTTGCCGTGAATGAGCCAGCCCTCTCTTTGAGACAGGGTCTCATGTAGCTTAGGCTAGCCTTGAACTCACAAACGGATTACAGATATACACTAACCACACTCAGTTTAGGTGGTGTTGGGACTGAACCCAGGGCCCCATGAATGCTAGGCAAACACTCTACAAACTGCCACATCCCCTGCCTCCCTGTCATTATAGGAACTGTACAAGTTTCCCCTCCCACGCTTTCCCTCTGTGTGGCAGCAGGAAATGCGCCGACACCTCTGAGCATGCTCTGAGCGCCTTTTCCCCTCCCAGCTTGGCACATGCCAGGAGGGCGGCCAGAATCTTCCCTTGCATCTGTTCCTGCAGGCATTCCTTTGATTGGGGCAAGGTGGACCCTGGGGCTGATTGTGTTCCTGGGAGCCAAGAACTGTCACTGCAGGGCTAAACCTGCAACAGGAGAGAAGCGCTCGCTGCAGCCTCAGAAGGAATGAGAAATGTTCAGAGGAGACCAACGGAGCCTGTTGATTTTTGTTCCTACCAGCCATCTTCTTAGAGAGAGAGGGGGAAAAAAAAGTTCTCTTCCCTCCCTCCCCCCCGCCCGCCTGCCTTCCCACAACATACCTTGTACTAAATACATTTTTCAGGCCTGACTCTGTACAAACACAATGTTGTTCGGCAAGCATTAAAAGGCAATTTAGTACTCAAAGGATTAAAAGCTCATGTTAAATTGAAGACTGCACTTGGCATAAACATTAAAAATTGACAGAACACCCCGCACATTAACAGTACCAGGGCTTCGTAATTAGCATTTAAAAGTAAAACATCATTTCCTTACTGTCTCCTACTTACTCATTTATAATGCATTTATTATAATACAGATGTGAGCAGAGGAGGCTTTCCACCCTCCTTGGCAACTGAGGAATATACCTGCACTAAGAAAGACATGGGGTTTCTGAAGCCAGGCTGGAAAATCCAAAGCAAGAAGCGAACTGCTCGCTGGGTCAGAGGTGGTCTTCAGATAACCCTTTTGGAAGATTGACACCAGGTCCCCCAGGAAATCACCTTCACACCTTCCCATGTTTCACTAACCGATCTGCTCTTCAAATCAAAGAAGTTACCATAAGGATGTGGGAAATAACTTGTTGGCTCATTGCCGGGTCTTGCTTCCCAACTTTGGTTTGGGGCTGTAGCTCAGTTGGTAGGTTGCTTGCTTAGCATGTGCAGAGCCCCGTGGTCCACCCCCAGCACCGCACACACTGGGTGTGGTTGGTGCACACCTGTAATCCCAGCACTTGGGAGGTAGAGAGTCAGGAGGAGCCATAATTCTGGTTCATCCTCATGTTCATATGAAATTTGTACCAGCTTGGGCTCAAAAATGTTCTTTAATTAATTTATTTTATCGCTGAGCCTGGGATCCAGTTTTCCAATTTAAAGTGAAATTCCTCTGAATGAACACAGATGGCTGAATCTGTTAATGAGGACACCTGTTTATGACACCTTTGGGCTCCTGCTCACATACGGGCTTCTGTCGACATCACAGGCACAGTTGTGAGCCTGGAATAGAGTGCAGCTCCGCTCTGACTGTCTTCTTGCACCATTGCCTCCGAACCTGCTGCCCTGGCTGGGAATTGGGATCCTCACGTTCTGTCTACTCTTGGTCTGTTGGGCACTAGCTCCCAACTATAAATGTGCACACCAGTCTTTGGTGGTCCTGCTAACATGAAGAGTGACTAGAATGGGTCACAGTGGAACTTGAGACTGGTGTGTGTGTGTGTGTGTGTGTGTGTGTGTGTGTGTGTGTGTGTGTGTGTCTGCATAGCATATGAGTTATGTATATGCACACAGGTTAGAGGACAACCCTGAACTCCGTTCCTCAGATGTCATCCATCTTGGGTTTTCTTCATTTCTAGTTTATTAGTCTGTGGGGGCACATACCTGCCCTTGCACTCCTGTGAAGGTCAGATGATAATTTTGGGTTCTGTCCCTCCATCCTGTATTCTGGGATTAGAATTCAGGTCATCAAGCAAAATGTAAGGTGCAAAATGTTTCTGATCTTGCTGGCCCCAACACCTGTTTTTTGTGACAGGGTCTCTAATTGGCCTAGGGCTCACTAAGTAGGTTAGGACAGCAAGCCCAGCAAGCCCCAAGGATTCCCTGACTCCATCCATCCCATCCCTCCAGCACTGGAATCACAAGCACCTACCACCCTACCTCTGGGCTACTGCCAAGGACCAAACTCGGGTCCTCATGCTTGCGAGGCAAGCACTTCGCCGACTGACCTATCTTCCCAAACCAACTCTGTAGTTGCTTTGTTTTGTTTTTACCTTTAATTTATTTGGGGTAAGGGAAAAGTACACGTGTCACAATGTACAAGTGGAGGTCAAAGGACAACCCGTGGTTAAGAGTATGGGCTTCTCTTTCAAAGGACCCAGGTTCAATTCCCAGCACCTACATGGAAGATCACAAGCATCATACCTACCGTCCCTGGGGATCCTACACCCGCTTCTCATGCCATGCGCATTGTATGCCCTTGGTACACAGACAGACATACAAGCACAACAAACATAGAAGAAAAAGAAACTTAAAGAACAGCCTGAGGGAGTCATGTCTCTCCTTCCACCCTATTGCTCCCAGGGATCAAGCTCAGGTCATCAGACTTGGCAGGAAACACCTCTGCACCCTGAGCCTTCTCGCCTGCCCCCAGAGCTGCACTTGGGAGCGAGTGCACTTTCAGGCAAGACCGCAGCTGCTGGTCTGTTGACTAGCCAGATTATGTAGGGCCGCTCATCGCTTTTCAGCTGTTGAATTCGGATCATCAGATGCACGGTGCCTTCCGCGTGCTGGGTCCCCGGGGGTGAACCCATTGAGATTATAAAGATAGCCAAGATGCCTGCCCAATGAATCGACTCCAGAAATGTCTGAGAACACATTATCTTTCTCAGGCAGGTCCTCCAGGACCTCATTTGTAATGTGTGATTGAGGACATCTCTCCCGGATGTTATCTAGGGACTTAAAACAGACCTCCCCCAGCTGTCCCTGGCTGGCCCCGTTTACCCCAGTTGGGGTACAATAAGTTTATCAGGTTAGCCAGATGACAGGACCAAATATAATTTCTGGGCCACAAGGCCAGTCTGGGTGAACATATGACATAAGGTTGTTAAAAACAGAGGAGGTTGAAAATAGACTCCACTCTGGTCAGATGGTGCCAGGGTCTGGTCCAGCTAGTGGAAGGTCCTAGCCCTGGAGGACTGAGGTGGTGAAGCCCACGTCCCTGGAGAGGGTCCTGCCAGTGCCAGCTTCCTGAGAAACCAATTTGGCAGCTACTCTGTGGTGAACCTCTTGCAGGCGAAGGGAGGAGAGAGGAGGGCTTAGTGCAGATACGAGGCTATTCAGATGCAAGCTGGCTCCTTGTCATTTCTTTTCATCGTCGTAATGATTTTGAAAATTCCAGAAATGTATTCATGCCCCTGCATGACTTTAAAAAATGCTCCTGTCTCACAAAAGCCACCGGCGGCAAAACACGCTTTTGAATGCTGTCAGGAGTGAGGCTTGCTGTCTGGGAGGTGAGGACAACCTGGATTCCTGAGTCAGGCTGCGAGCTAAGCCCAGCAGGGCCTGGAGGGCGGTAACGTGTGGTTTGCAGGTGGCTTAATTACTGTGGTGTTTGTACGGGAAGATCCTTGGGTGTGTTTGTGGGAACAGAACCCTGATTTTAATTACATCCCTTCTGGTTATTCAGATTATGTGTTTCCCAAGGATCTTGTTTCTCTGGCTTTCACCTACCCTAGGATGTGCACGGGGTTCAACAGAAGAGAAAAGAATGCCTGGGCCATGTTTACACAAAGGATCAGAACTCGGGAGCTGGAGGGGATCTAGCTGTATTCTAGTCCAGTCCATTCTACTTATTTAGTAGGAACTGAGGCTTAGAGAGATTACAATGACCCACCCAACGTCACACGGTTAGGATTAAGACTCAAATTTTGGGACTGGAATGTGATTCAGTTGGTAGAATGTTTGCTTATCATGCACAGAGCTCTGGATTCCATCCCCAGGCATGTGTAAACCATTCCTAGTGAAACATGCATGTCGTCACATCATTAGGAAGGTGGAGATGTGGGGAGGGGGTCATGAGTTCAAGGCCACCTTCGGCAATGATAAACGCAAGACAACCTGGTTTACATGAAACCCTGACTCAAAAAAAAAAAAAAAAGAATTGGGATGATTGTGGTGGTACAGACCTTTAACACCAAAACTCAGGAGGCAGAGGCAGGCTGATCTTTATGAGTTTAAGGCCAGCCTGGTCTACAAAGAGAGTGCCAGGCTAGCCAGAGATATGCAGTGAGACCCCATTTCAAAACAGAGGGCGGTAGACTGGAAAGATGATTTAGCTGGTAAAGGGCTTGCCTTGCAAATGAGAAGAAATAGTAAGTACAGTCCACAGGACGCACATAAAAAGGCCCTGTGTGGTGGTGTATATGACAAAACTATTCCTAGGGAGATATAACACACAGGCTTACTCACCCTATAGGGAACCCAGGACAGACCAAAAATACAGATACCTCTGAAGTGCAGCTTGGTGAACCAATCAGTTTTATTGAGGTTACTTATAGGAAGAGAAAGGACTCAGAAGCTGTATCACCAAAGTCCAGCATTGGTGACAGCTCACAAAAGCCTCCAGGGAGCTCAACAGGGTAGAGAGTGTCCTTTCCAGGTGTCCTTAGTTGGTCTTAACCTCTTTCCAGGCAGCTCAAATGGTGTCTGTTTCTTCCAGGCAGCTGGTGTGGTCTCAGAGTCTTCTTTGAAGCTTACTTCTCCTGAAAGTTTCTTTGCAGCCCAGCTTCCTTTTTTTTTTTCTGTGAAAGATTCTTAGGTTTTTTTTGCTTACTCTGGTAGGGAGGGGCCTAGTGAATCTGGTTAGTTTCAGGGACTTCCTGAAGGTATCTGAGTTGTTTACCCTTAGGCTTAAGAAGAGTCTCTGCAGGATGGAAGGAAGCTGTTAGACAGCAGGTGGTGTGTCTCTTTTGGGGGAAGAAGGGATAGGCAACAGTCCTTGCTCTCACTGGCTAGTCTTCTTAGCTTCTTGGGTGTGCCCCAGGTCCAATGAGAGAGCATGTCACAAAAAAACAAGGTGGGCTGCATCTGAGAAATTATACTTGAGGTTATGACCAATTTGCCCTCTACATAGATGAATACAAAGGTGCACACTCACGCCCACACATGCACACATGGATACAAGCCTGTACATATGCTTTAACACACCCTGAAACAAACAAAAATACCTCTTAGGTCTCTTCAATCTGTCTCATATGTGGTTCTATCAACAGATAATACCTTTCTCATGTTTGTTTGTTTGTTTTGGTTTTTGAAACATGGTTTCTCTATGTAGCTGTGACTGTTCTGGAACTCCCTCTGTAGACCAGGCTGACCATGAACACATGGAGATCCAACTGCCTCTGCCTCCCAAGTGCTGGGATTAAAGACGTGCATCACCACTGCCCCATGTTAGATTTTTAGTAGACATAAATTTAATTAGACAATTGCCTGTCTGTCTTCTGGGTGTAGAGGTTGTTATATGAATAGTCATAATGACAGTATTTTCTGTGTGTTCTTTCCATGGCTCTTCTTTGGTGAAAGAACACTGAAGATGTTTCAGAATAGTCCAGAGCAGGAGATGAAACAATTCACAGATTCGGGTCCATGTACAATACAGCTTGTTCAGGTTAATGAGGGATGTGACTTGTCCTAGCCAAACGGTCAAGAGCACAGATCTCTGAGCAACACTGGTGATGAAAATGTGGCTCAGTTGGAAAAGCACTTGCCTCACAAAGTCCTGGATTCCACCCCCAGGTCCAAGTAAACCTAATGTGTGGTGCACATCTGTAATCACAGCACTGGGAAGGTAGAGACAAGGGATGGACAGCCCATGCTCATCTTGGGCTACACATAGTGAGTTTGAGGCTAGCCTGCGCTACATGAGACCCTGTCTCCAAAGAAAATTGGAATGAAAATTTGAATTGGAGTTTGTATACCTGTTTTTCACTTTCAGCACAACAGAGGCATGTGTTAAAGCAACCAAATAGTATTAACCACAGACGTCGGACAAGTGTGTGTTCTACCTCCTCTCCTGGAGGCTTCCTGGGCTCTGTGCCCTTTGTCAGTGTCTAATGACCTTCTTGACCAAACACTTATTTAATAATGGCACCTGAGTGTTTTAATATTTTATTTGATTTCTGTTTTGCGGCGTTCTTAACTGAACCTCATTTTCATTGTTCTCTCTGCACACCGATGGCTGTGGGTGGGGAAGAAAGACTTTTATAAACAAAATGGTCTCTGGTATGGCTTCCTCTCTTTCACCTCTGTCTTCATCAAATTACAGTTTCCATCCAGATATCACCCTGATCCTCTTCTACAAGTGCCCAGAAAACATCACATGCCAAATAAAAAGCCTGAAGATTTGAATCAAAGCAGAATAAAAGATGTCTCTGTAGTGACAGATTGAGATGGATGAAAATCAGGACTAAGTCCTTAATATCACACTGATCCATTGAAGCAGAGGGAAGTGCTTGAGAAGATTTGATCTTGGGCTGTACTGCCCCAGGTGGAGAAGGTGCCCTACAAGACAGAACTAGAAGCAACATAACAGAGGCAATGGATCCCTCTATTAGGGCCTGTCACAGCCCAGGAAAGTTTGTAAAGCGCATTTGGTGTCTCCAGAAAGGAGGAGACTGCTTTCATAGCATTCCAGATTCCCAAGCATACTCACTGAAGGATAAGCAAATATACCTAAATGTCTGCCTGCTGTATCTCTGTACCCCTACCATCTTGATAAATATCTGAGTAATTAAGTCAGGTGTTGTGGTGCGCACTTGTAATCCCAGCCCTAAGGAGGTAGAGGCAGAAGGATCACCAGAAGTTAAAGGATTCCAGGCATGTGCTCTACACTGAGCCACACCTCAGCCCCTCACTGGGGGATTCTATGCAGGTGCTCTACACTGAGCCACACCCTAGCCCTCACTGGGGATTCTAGGCAGGGGCTCTCCCACTGAACCACACCACAGCCCCTCACTGGGGGATTCTAGGCAGGTGCTCCACCACTGAGCCACACCCCAGCCCCTCACTGGGGGATTCTAGGCAGGGGCTCTCCCACTGAACCACACCACAGCCCCTCACTGGGGGATTCTAGGCAGGTGCTCCACCACTGAGCCACACCCCAGCCCCTCACTGGGGGATTCTAGGCAGGGGCTCTCCCACTGAACCACACCACAGCCCCTCACTGTGGGATTCTAGGCAGGGGTTCTACCACTGAGCCACACCCCAGCCCCTCACTGGGGGATTCTAGGCAGGGGCTCTCCCACTGAACCTCACCTCAGCCCCTCCCTGGGGGATTCTAGGCAGGGCTCTACCACTATGAGCCACACCCCAGCCCCTCACTGGGGGATTCTAGGCAGGGGCTCTACCACTGAGTCACACCCCAGCCCCTCACTGGGGGATTCTAGGCAGGGGCTCTACCACTATGAGCCACACCCCAGCCCCTCACTGGGGGATTCTAGGCAGGTGCTCTACCACTGAGTCACACCCAGGCCCTCACTGGGAGATTCTAGGCAGGGGCTCTCCCACTGAACCTCACCTCAGCCCCTCACTGGGGGATTCTAGGCAGGTGTTCCACCACTGAGCCACACTCCTACCCAGCCCCTCACTGGGGGATTCTAGGCAAGTACTCTGTTGCTGAGATATTTGAACACCAGTCTATCTAGCCGAACCCTTTTTTCTTACTTTCCATGAGATGTTACAAAGTGAGGAGATAGTTATCACAGACTTTTCTTCACATGTACATGTATATGTTTGTGGTGTGCATGTGTGTGTGGATGTTCATTTGTGTGTTGGGGTGCACATGCATGTGTCTATGAATGCATGTATAAGCTCAAAGTTGGCATCAGGCATCTTCCTTGATCACTCTCCACTGTCTTTGTTGAGGCAGAGTCTCTGCTGAACCTGTAGCTCCCCAAATCTTAGTCCAGCTAGGCAGCATACTGAGGGGGACTGCTGTGTATGCCTGTTGGCTGCCAGCAGGCCTACCTGGCATTACATAGATGCTCAGGGTCAGAGCTCCAGGACATAGCAGGTGGAGTAACTTTTACTAGTAACTTCCCATCCCCAAGTGTCCGGGACTTGACAGAAAAACTCAGATGTGATTTTTTTGTTTGATATATGTATATACGTATGTGCATCCTCTGTGTACTCATCGGTGTGCACACGTGTATGCATGTGCATCTGGAGGCTAGAGGTCAGCTCGGATATGCCTGGTTCCTCAGGCAGCATTCATTTTTAAGATTGGGTCTCTCACTTACTAAGTAGCCTAGGCTGGCTGACTAGCGAACCAAGGGATCCACACTAGGATTTCAGAAACAACACTCACTGTACCTGACTTATCTTGTTAACCAGTGATTCTGGGACTAGAACTCGGGTCCTCATGCTTACATGACAGACTCGTTAGTAACCGAGCCATCTCACCATCCGGGGACACTGTTTAAAATCAGGAATGGTGACCCTCCCACGCTGACACATAGCACTTTGCTGGAGTGTATGTGAATGAATGTGTTACAGGGGAGGATTGACGATTTGGAATTGGGGTGCCTCACTCCAGAACACTGAACCCCATAACTGAGCCTTCAAGATGCCTGTCACCCAGGCCCTGGCCTGGGCAGTTTGCAGAGCCCCCCTCTGAAGGAGAGGAGGAGGAGGGGAATCCCAGAAAAGGAGTGTTCAGGCATCAGTTAAAATAGGTATCGTAGCCTCTTGTCTCGCCTTCATACTCAGAAATGTTCGCGTCTTTCTCTCCCTCTCTTTCATTCTTGCTGGGGATGGTGACTGACAGATTAATATATGTCTAACTACATGTCTCAGAAATCAAAAGGAAGGTGCTGTCAGAATCACTTGTCAGAAAATGAGATTAGGCACACTTGTCGTTTGCAGAGGATTGCGGGTCTTTCAGAGATAAGGTTTCATTTAATGAGGGTAAAAAGCCTCCTTTCAAAAAAAATAAAATAAAAAAGGAAGACGAAGAAGAGGGAGTGAGGGCCGGGAAGAAGAGGACTGATGGTTTCCTCGGCAGTGTCAGCCGAGTGTTTATCACAAGTCCTCGATCCCAGAGCACCTGGTAGCCACTGATAATGGCCGCCTGCCCTTCCCCACCTTCTCCACATAAAGCCACTTCAAAAACCAGCCATCTTTGCCTCTCCTTAGAAGCCAGAGAGCTTTCTCCTGTGGGGAGAGGGAACTAGGTGTGTTCTCTGGATTTCAAAGCAGGCTCCAGAAAGCTTGCAGCATCAAGGGAACCGTATAGTGGCACTTTTCAGCATGCAGGAAGGGACAGACCGCCACCCACCTCCGCCAGACTTGCGTGACAGCTGGAAAGTTGACTAATAGGAGACAGCATGAGATTCCCGTGGCAGCCAGTTGTGTTTTGTTATGGGAAGTATTTATCAAGTTCTTAGGCATGTGTTGATTTTCTTAACCGTGCTAAAGTCCTCTTGGCATGGGACTTAGAATACACTGCATGCACCAAACGGAATTCCGATGGAGGTTTCTACCCCAGGAGTCAGGGCTCTCGGTCCTCTATGTGGGATCCAGGGATCAAACTGAGCTAGTCAGGCAGGATGGCCAACACCTGTACCTGTGGAGGAATCCCTCTGCTCCCCTCCCCCAACCCCCAACCCCATCCCACCATGTCTTTTGCGAATGGATTGCTTACTGGCCTAGAGCTCACCTACTAGGCTAGGCTGACCGGCCAGCAAACTCCAGGGATCCTCCAGGGATCCTCCAGGGATCCTCGCCATCTCCTGGCTCTGGAATTACAAGTATACACCACCACACCCAGCTTTTTATGTGGGTTCTGGGAGTCAAACTCAGGTCCTCATGTTTGTGTGACAGGCATTTTACTGTCTTGCAGTATAAAAAAAAAAACCTTATCATGTCACCAAGTCATCTCCCCAGCCTCCAGCGTTGAGTGTTTTGATCACACCTCCAGTGTGATCTATGCAATGGAAATACCTCCAATTGACCTTTCCCACCCCTAGCCCTGGACACCACCCCTGAAATGAGTAGCGCTGTTATGGAGATTGCTCAGAGCGGAACCAAAGGCTCTGTGTAACAAATGTCCACTCCAGCTTTCTGCTCCAGACAAAGTACTATAGGTAAAACACACCTCTTCCGGGCTGGGTAAATAGCTCAGGTGCCAGAGTGCTTCCTTAGCACATGCGAAGGCGTAGGTCCAACTCCTAACACTTCATAAACCGGCAGTGGGGGCTTGTGCCAGCAACCCCAGCACTTCAGAGGTGGTGGCAGAAGGATCAGGAGTTCAAAGTCATCCTCAGCTACATAGTGGGTTGTGATCTGAACTGGGCTCTGTGAGACTGTCTCAACAAAACATTTCAAAGCCACTCTAACCACGAGACCCAACAGTATGTACAGAGGAAAGGGATCTGAAGCTAGGAACTTTCCGGACACAAGGGGACAAGCCAGGAGAGAAGGAAAGAGGTGGAGTTCGAGACATGTGGTACTTCTTAGGACTGAGTCCAGCAGGCCCAAGAGGCTAGTTTAAAACCAGAACTTTCCCCTGGATCCCAGTTGCCTGTTCCGATGACCCGGACTTTCCATTACCAACGTCTAAGGACTTACATCCTGGTATCTTAGGCTAGCATCTAGAGGCCACTTCAGAAGTTGAAGGTCTGTGCTACCAAGGCCAAGTGTGGCTATACAGTAAGGTCTTTTGCAAGGCAAATTTTCAAATAATAATAAAGTAATAGAAGATCCTAGGAAGAAAGGCTCTCTCCCCTTCGAGGTCAGCTCAGGCTGTTTGCTGTTTGATTGAATTGTTGAGGAGTCAGATAGGGCTTAATTCCTTCCCAGTGTGACCTGAACTTTTCCTTAGTTAGGGATGTTTTGGTTAAAAGAATGGTTGCAGAGGCCCGGGAGATGATTGCTGTTAGGAGCAGTTGTTGGTCTTTTGTGGTTTTGTTTTTTGTTTCTTTGTTTTTTATGAGACGGTTTCTCTGTGTAGCCCTGGCTGCCCTGGAATTCACTGTGTAAGACCAGGCTAGTCTCGAACTCACAGAGCTCTGCCTTCCTCTGCCTCCCGAGTACTGGGATTAAAAGCATGTGCCACCACCAGCAGCCGGTTATTGGTGTTTAGGGAAGTGTTTGGTTCCCACATAGGGCAGCTCACCAGTACCTGAACCCTAGCTCTGGGGGATCCAGTGCCTCTCCTGGCCTCTACAGGCACTGCACTTACGTGCATGTGTGCTTGTGCATGCTCACGCATGTGCGCGCACACACATACACACACACACACACACACACACACGTCAAAATAAAACAAATCTTTGGAAAAGAACAAGAAAGCATTAAGTTTAAAATGTAACTGTAATGTATGTGTGCGCGCACGCATGCGTGTGTACGTGTGTGCGCGCTTTCTTTCTGAAGTGCTTCCCTATTGGTTTTTAGATTAAGGAGCATGTGATGACACAGTCACCCTTTTGGTTTGGTTTTGAAAACACAAAGTTGACAAATGTACTTAACAGGGCTCTTAGTGCTGTCTGACAGCTGCCAGGGCTCCATGCCGCCTTGACTGTTTTGATAAGGAAGAGCAGTTGCACGCCCCAGATGGAAGGGTTGCAAACCACCCCCTACTTGTGACACCTCGGTGGGTGATTGACCAGGAAACTCCAAGAGAGCGGGGGCAGGAAAGGTAAATCCAGTGGGATGCCCTGTGTGGAAATTCGGTGTGTAAATACCACGAAAAGGAGAGAAATATTATTTTCTTTCTCTTTCTTTCTTTTATTTTATTTATATGTTTATTTTGCTTCGTTTTGAAGCAGAGTCACTTTGTATAGCCCTGGCTGACTGGGAACTTGCTTATGTACATCAGGCTGACCTCAGAACTCACAGAAACCCATTTCTCTCTGCCTCTTGAGTGCTGGGAGTAAAAGTGTGTGCCAGCTTCCCGGCCAGATTCTGTCTCTAAAGTGACCATTGGATAGGAAGGAATTATTAGAGAGCCCGGAGTGAGGGGGCTGTGCTTTAACCCCAGCATTCAAGACAGGCAGGATGAGCGGCATAGTGAGATCCTGTCAGAGAGAGAGAGAGAGAGAGAGAGAGAGAGAGAGAGAGATCAGAAAAATGGCTCACCAAGTAAAGGTATTATCTGATAAGGTCTGACCTGAGTTTTATTCCAGGGACCTGCATAGTGAAAGGAAAGAGCTTATTTCCTGTTTCCTGACCTTTAACCTCCATATAAGTGCTTTGGTACACCCAGCTACACACACACACATTTTATTTTTTAGAGTCTCACATAGCACAGGCTAGCCTGGAACTCACTGCATAGCTGAAGCTAACCTTGAACTCCCGATCTTCCTGCCTCCACGTCCCAGGTGTTGGAACTGCAGTGGTAGGTACACCGTCATGTTACTTCTTGAGGTGAAGCCAGCCTCTAAGCCCTGCATAGGTCAGTGATTTGTAGGCATTTTGCTGGCCTTGTACTGCACCCTTGCAGTCAGCCAATCATCTCACAAATGCATGTTGTCAGCTGTAAGTGAGCTCTGGTAACCCAGAAAAAATCCATCACCACCGGTACTAATGAAAAACAACTCAGAGCACTCCGCCTTGCAGAGAACGTTGTCTGCCGCTTGATCTTTGTATAAGACGGACACCGTCATAAATTGAAACAAAAGCTACCGGCCAACAACTGCTTTGTTTTCCAACCAACCTCTTTTTCTCCGAGAACACTCGTTGCCAAGTAATAAGTAGCACCCTTTACCAGCAGCCGCAAGTAAAACTGTGTTCGTTATAGGCAAGTGGCTATTTGAAAGCCTGGCTACAAGTTTCCTGTTTGACTAACACTTGTAATTAAATCCATCAACTCTAAGATTCTTGTGTAAATACCAGATGCTCACTGTATTTTTTTTTATTCTCCTAAAGAATGTAAAAGTTGTACGGCAACAGTAGAAGCTGCGCATGGCAAGGCCCTGCGTGCCTGTGATCTCAGCACACGGGAGGTGGAGCTTAAGGTCGTCGCTGGCAACCCAGTGAGCACAGTGAGTTCAAGGCTAGCCTGGATTATAGGAGAACTCTGAAAGAGATCCGGGCAGGGAAACTGAGAAAAAGGGGGTGTGTGTGGAAGAATAGAGGGAGAGAGAGAGAGAGAGAGAATACCAAGAGGAGGCCGGGATGTCGCTCAGTTGGCAGAGTGCCTGCCTAGCACGCACAAAGCTCCAAGTTCCATCCCCAGCACTACAAAAACTGGATATTGTGATGCACACCTGTGATTCACAACTCTAGGAGATGAAGACAGGAGCATCAGAAGTTCAGGACCATCCTCAGCTAGTTAGATAGGGAGTTTGAGGCCCCCCTAAGCTGCAGGAGACCCTCAGCTACCTCTGTAGGGAGTTTGAGGTCACCCTAAGCTACAAGAGGCCCTCAGCTACCTCTATAGGGAGTTTGAGGTCACGCCTAGCATGCACACAGCTCCAAGTTAGCTGGAGACCCTCAGCTACCTATATAGGGAGTTTGGGGGCCCCCTAAGCTACAAGAGACCCTATTTTAAACAACAACACCAAGACAGATTTCAAAGGGTGCAGGTGAACAAAGCCTCAATTCTCCATTGCTGGCTTCCTTGCGAACTTTTGGTAATTTTCCAATTGAGTCAGCCCACCCAAGTCCCACAGCTTAGGCCCCTCCCGTCTCTAGTCTGAGTGGTTGATGTTAAGTTAACATCAGTGCCTAGTTCAGCAGCAGATGGCCAGGACTGGAGCAGAGAGAGTGGATGGGAGAATCCAGCAAGCCTGGGGGAAGCTTGTGAAGGGGAGAGGAGGGAGCTGGCCCCTCTCTCCCTGCGGGGCTGCAGGCTGCTTTTCATGTGCTGTTGAGGCGGCCCCCGCCAGCTGTCACTTGGATTTATTCAGTGAATCATATGGGGAATCGGAGGAGGAGGTTTGGGATGGTGCTGGGTAAATCCACCTTCCCTCCTAGGGAGGGGGGAACAACAACCTTCCAGTGTGGAGGGAGGGCTTGCTGTGTATTATGGAGTTTGTTCTGACCTATGTGCGTGGGCCATGTGTAACTTTTTAAACTTGTGTATCTATCTTGTGTATGCAGTTATGGTTGCTCTAAGCCAGAGGAAAGTTTGCAGGCGTTTGCCCTCTCCTTCCACCACGTGCGTTTCTGGTAATCAAACTTGGGTCACTAGCCTTGGCCCATAAGTGTATTACCAGCTGAGCCATCTCTGCCTGGGAAGGTTAACTTTTGATCCCCAAAGTGATGTTCAAGCCACAGTCCAAACAACCCTCCCTCCTTTGTATCTGCAGAAGTCAGTGGAGATCTGTGATGACCCAAGCAAAAGCCTGGGTCAGTGACTTCTTCTTTCCTGGCCATTTGTAATGCAGAGCCTGGGAAAGGGGAGTTCTGCCTCCTCTGGCATCCTCTTAAACCATCCAGCCTGCCTGAAAGTACTCGGCAAATATTCCCTCTGAATGGGATAACCCCAACCCTCTTGGCTGTCATTAACATTAGTGGTCATTCCCCAGCTAATCTTGTTGGACAGGTTGCCCTGTGGATATTCTTTTTCTTTGGATGCAGTCTGATGTAGAATATACTGCAAGGGTGTCCCTGAACATCTGATTCCCCTACCTCTACTTCTCCAGAGTTGGGATTCCAGGTTTGTGTCACGATGCCTCGTGACAAAATTAAGGTATTGGTGGTAGAGCTGGAAGAAGATGGATACTGTTTTTTGTTTGTTTGCTTTTTAATTTTAATTTACATCTGTGGAGAGGGTAAGAAGGCCAGAAGATGGTGTTAGATTCTTGGAGCTGGAATTGCACTGTTGTAGCCTCCCAGCATGGTTTCTGTGAAGTAAACCTGTGTCCTCTGCAAGAGCAGCAAGTGCTCTGAAACCCTGAGCCATCTCCCCAACCCCATCTCTCCAACCCCCTTATTTGTTTTTTGAGACAGGGTTCCATGGGAGCCTAGGTTGGCCAGGAACTATGCGGAGGACGATGACTTTGAACACCTGATCTTCCTGCCCCTACCTACTGAATACTAAGGTTATAGGCCCGCACCAACATTCCTGGTTTAATGCAGTGCTGAGATGGAACCAGCACTTGGTGTGTGCCAAGCAAGGTGTCCTGCCAGCTGAACCACAGCCCTGGACTTCCAAGGTTGGTTAGACCTTGTTTTCTGGTACTTGTATCTACGGGAGAAAAGCAGTAAAGCATGAAAAGTCGGAGACATGGCCCATGTCACCTCAGCTACTTTCAGTTTCTATTTGGGAAAAAAAAATCACAGCAGAGCTGTCAGATGGCAGCTGTACATTTGGTGGCAATGAGAATTCCAGATTTTATGCTAATTTGGTTTCAGGTTCCTTTGAACCCACAGTTTTATGGGGCTGTGCTTAAAACTGCAATCTGTTTCGGATAAAAGAAGGGATTACTGAAGACTTTTTAGTTTTGCAAACATCCCTAGTCTCCAAAAGAAAGGGAGGGACAGATTTATTCTCTCATTAATATTGACATGTTACATTTCCTTGACTTTATTACAGGGAAAACTGCCTTGTTAGAGTATTTTGCTTTGTTTTTATTTTTTTCTTCTGTTAACTCGTTTGACTTCTGGAGCATCTTTCACAAACCTAAAGGTCCTCTCCCTTGCAGGCAAGATCCGTAGCCCATGCTCAGGTCTCGATCTCTTCCCTGTATATTCATCCTCTTTCTTTTCTTCGTGTTGGGACTGAGAGTCTGGTTCAGTGGTAGAGAACCAGTTTAGAATCCTCCAGTGAGGGGCTGGAGTGTGGCTTGTCTTTAGAGCACTTGCCTAGAATCCCCCAGTGAGCGCTTGGGGTGTGTGGTTCAGTGGTAGAGCCCCTGCCTAGAATCCCCCAGTGAGGGGCTGGGATGTGGCTCAGTGGTAGAGCCCCTGCCTAGAATCCCCCAGTGAGGGGCTGGGGTGTGGGGCTGAGACCATGGATCACAAAAGCCATACCCAAGGCTCCCTGTGTTCACCTTTCTTTTCTCCCAGCTGGCAGATACCCAGGTTGCTACTTCAGTTGCTGATTGCTTTGTAACAAGGCAGAAATGTAATAACTTAAAGCACAACAGTTATTTATTTGCATACAGTGTTGCAAACTGCGAAGGCAAAAGCTCTTCTGAGTTCTGCATGACAGGGGAGGCAAATTCAACTAGAGATGGAGGAACCACACCCAGCTTCTAAGAAGACTGGCGGGCCTGTGGATACATCTCTGCCCATGCAGTACCATGTAAGCCTGAGGACCTGAGACTGATTCCCAAAATGACTGTAAAAATAAGCCAGGAATATAAGCTTGTGACCTAACACACACACACACACACACACACACACACACACACACACACACACACACACACGATAGCTAAGTTGTTTCTGAGCTCCAGGTTAGGTCTCTAGTCCTGAGGCCCCTGTATGCTTTGGTTTGGGTCTACTGGGATGGCCTTACAGTCTGGTTACTAGGTTCAAAGCACGAAAAAACAGAAGCTGCAGGCCTTTCTAATACCAAGACTGGGTTTTCCAACGCATCACTTCTTCCGTGTTCTGTTGGATAAAACAGGATTCTAGCTCAGAAGTCAGAACTACCTTCCCATGGGGAAAGTGGCTAGCAAACTCGGAATTAATTTATAGTAAGGTTTGGGTTCCAGGTATCACATTTTACTTCGTAATCATTTTCAGGGGAACTTAGCTGTGTTCTGTGTTTAGACTTCTCTGTTTTATAGTGTGTGAAATTCCAAATGGGTGGCCATCTGCAGAAAGGACTTTACAGTGTGGTTTGGGCCGGAGATAGTATCTTCATTCTTTGAGGTTCTAGCCGGCAGAGAGGTGTTATCATTTCCCTGTTCGCATGTTGATGTGATACACTGCGTGGACTCTGTCTTACACAGAGGGCATCAGAAGATGAGGAAATGTTGGTGGTGACTGTTTGTGCGTGTGTGTATTGCAACACTGGTACTCATATGATTGACTGGACAGACAAGAGCCGAGCATAGTGGGCCTGCACATATGTATGTTCACACATACACACATACACACACACACGTGCACCCCCACACAGCTTACACCACCCCATACATACACCAAAAACAAAAAGGGGAAAAAAGAAAAAATGTATCCTTCACAGTAGCAGAAGAAATGTGTACCCCCAGCATCTGCAAATGGCAGGGGCATGGGACCAGAGAAGAAGAGTCAGGTCCCTGCAGGTGTATGAACAGGCTTGTCCTGATCTCTGATCATCACTGGTATTTTTGTATCACTTGCTCATCTGCAAAGGATATATTCTTCGGGCAGATGAGATGGCTTAGTAGGTAAAGGCATGTGCTGCCAAGCCTGGAGACCTGAGTTCAAGTCCCAGGACCCACCTTGTGGAAGAAGAGAACCAATTTCTTCAACTTGTTGTATCCCCAGCCCCATCTCTTACCACCCCACACACTAAACATAATTTAAATTTGGTTTTAAAGAACACGGGCCTTGACTTATGAAGCCGGAGATGGAGGATATAGAGAGTGTTCAAGAGTCCCCCACTAGATGAGAGCTAAAACCAAAATAAAAGAGAGAAGCCAGAAATGAGAATGTTTTTAGGAAATTTACACCAAGGGGATTTTGTGACGTTTTAACATCCCTCTTACTACTTCAGAAACTGTATAATTCACCAAAACAGTGGAGGCAATTATATTGTGCTTGCCTAGCGAGGACTCCTGCAAGTGTTCAATCATGAAGCCTCAAACAAAAGCTCCATTTATTCAATTGATGGATGAGTAGAATTCCACGAACCCTGGGGATTGTTAATACTTCTAGGTAGCTTGTTTCCAGCGGAAGCTGCTCAAGCCTTTGAGTGACGATGGGAGGGAAGATGGACCAGTGTTCAGTCAGCCACCGTTGCTCAGGATGTCAGTCATTCTGCAGTCTGTAAAGCCAGGGCAGGTGAGTGTTCTCGTTTGGTTTCTGCTGCTGCGATAAAACACTCTGACCAAAAGCAACTTAGGAGCGGAAATGGCTTATTTTAGCTTATCCTTCCAGGTCATAATCAATCACCGAGGGAAATCCAGGCAGTAACTCAAGGAAGGGACATGGAGGAATGCTGCTTGCTGCCTTGCTTTCAGGCTGCCTCGCTAGCTTGTGCTTGGTTTTGTTATACAGCCTAGGACCACCTGCCTGGGGATGGTGCATCCCTCAGGGCTGTGCCCACTGCCATCAATAAGAAATCAAGACAGTTGACTCCAGATAGAGCCATAGTCCAATCTGATCTAGGCGAATCCTCAATGAAGGCTTTTCTCTCAAATGACGCTAGACTGTGTCAAGTTGACAAAACTAACGAGGACAGTAAACCACTCAGATGTCCTTCCTGTGGTCATGGGGCAGAGATACGTTAGCCACAAATTCTCAGATCCGGAAACTTCCCTAGGTTATAGACAGCAGAATCAGTTTTGAGGTGAGCGTTGTGCACACCTGTAATCCCAGCACACAGAAGGCAGAAGCAAGGGGATCTTGAGTGTAGAGCAACCTGGGCTACATAGAGAAACACTGTTTCAAAAAAGAACCTCTGTGGTACATGCCTGTCATCCCAGCACTCAGAAAACAGATGCAGGAGGATCAGGAGGTGAAGGACATTCTGGCTACAAGAATGTTTGAGGCCACCTTGATTAAAAAATAAATACATTGATTTGTTTTTTATTATGTGTGTTTATATATCTCTACTTGGGTCTGTGCCTGTAAGGTCGATGTATTTGGAGCTGGAGTTCCAGTGCTGGGAACCACTCCCATCCTCTCCAAGAGCAGCAGTTTCTCCTAACTGCCGAGCCATCTCTCTGGTCCTTTATTTTTTTACTTCTAGGTGTGGCCAGGGAGTGAGAAACTGAGACTGGCTACACAGATGTGTGGTAGAGCAGGGCAGAGTGAAAAAGGTCACAGTCGTAATTGGAAGAGTCCCATTGTCATCACAGCTCCATGCCACGGCCTTTCTTACACTTCCTCTCTCATTTTCCTGGTCTGGAATTAGGAGAGTGTCCCAATTTGTTTATTTCCCTCTCCACAGTGATGTAAACGATGTCACCATGGCAAACTTTTTGTTTTTTTTTAAGAAACATGCTACCACATGTATGAATGTCAGTATCTTTAATAGAGGCTCAATCTTGAAACCAGTAGATGAGACCGTCTTGTGTAGTTTATTGCTTGGCCTACCCTATTTTCTTGCCTAGAATCCCCCAGTGAGGGGCCAGGGATGGCTCAGTGGTAGAGCCCCTGCCAGTGCGAGGCTTGGGGTGTGGGTTTGTGGTAGGGTGCTTGTGTGATATGTGTATGCAAGACCCAGGGTTTCCTCCCTAGCAACATAGAAATGGAAAACAAATCAGATGAGGTATCTGTCGACAACTGGGTGACATGAGTACAGATGAAATTTATTTTTAGTTGTCGCTGCCTTTCTTCTCTGGTGTCAGCCTCTGAATGTTAATATTTTAATGTAGATTTGGTAGTTAAGGAAGGTATATTTTATATCCTTTCTTATACTTACCCCCCCCTTCGTAGTTTATAGTCAGCTCTGAAGTTTGAAAGTAAAATTCTTTTCCTTGACTTCCACACTTGGAAAATATTTATTCCCCCTGCATCTCAGTAGTATGCACCATAAACTAACACGGTTCCATTTATTTACTTCCCTCTTGTTACAGCCGTGATCGATGGTAGGGACGGAGGCATACCGTAGTGGAGGATTTTTTGCTTTACAGCAATGGGAATGTGAGCCAGGGCAGCCTCCTTTCTGCATGACAAGTTATGAGGCTTCCATTTTCAAAACTCAGCCCTGCCTGCTGATGGGATGGATGCTGTGGAGGCAGAAGGCCTGGCGGCCCGCTGAAGCTGACTAGGCATGCATCTAAAAGGAAGATGCCCTGATCTGGTGGTTTTAAAGGGATTGGCCTGCACAACGAAGTCCCCAGAACCCAGACAGAATGGCTGTGTGAAGGGAAGAAACTGGCAGGAACAAAGGTAGACCGTGACAGGACGGGCGTGCACCTGTCTCCTGGCATGCAGTAGCTTCTCTGCTTTTGTTCCCTACACCAGGGCTCTTGGCTGACCAGTGCAGGAGCAGGAGACTCTTGGTTCAAAAAGCAGGCCATGGACTGGAGATTTGCCTCAGCTGGCACAGTGTTTGCCAACATGCCTGAAGTCCTGGATTGGATCCTCAGTGCCACAGAAGCCAGGTGTAGGGGCAAGCCTGTAATCCCAGCCCTTGAGAGGTACCAGGAGATCTGATTTGTTTAAGGTCATCCTCAGCTCCATAGCAAGTTCAAGGTCAGCCTGGAATACAAGAGACCCTGCCCACCCCTCCCCAACTGCAGTAAAAAAAAAAGGGGGGGTGTTAAGAAAGATAAGGCAGATGAAGTGGCATCTACCCAAAGCTAGCTGGAGAAGGAACTTAGGCCTTATTGCTTCCCTTCAGTGCTTCTTTCAAACTGCTTAAGTGATTTAAAACTAAAGGCTTGAATAGATTTCTGTAAAGGCTTCCTTTTCCTTTCCTCCCGGTACTACTCTGCTAGGGCAGTGCCTCGAGCTCATTATGTTCCCAAGGCTAAATACAAATAGATTAATGGAACTTTCCCTATGCAAAACATTCAACCTAAGGCCAGAATTTTAAAGAAGTGTTTTCTATAAATATGGCCAAGTTAAGTCTGGTAACATAGTACCCATGGACTGTCACCTCGAATTTCAAATTCTCAGTTATTAGCACAGTAGATGGATTTAGAATTACTGTATTTGTTTTGTTCTGTTATTTTTTTTTAAACAAAGGATCTCATTATATAGCCCAGGCTGACTTCAAATCATAACCCTTCTGCCTCAGCTTTCCACATTAAAAAAAATTGACTTTAGATACATATTGAAACTGAGGAAGATGGCTTTTCATGTAGTTTGGAAAATTTTGACTAAGAAACTTGACTAAAATCTTAGATTTTTTTTTTTTACTTTTTGACAATTACATACATACGTATGTAATACTTTATGTCATGGTGTCTCACCTCCATTCCCCTCCCAATACTACTGAATCCCTTTTTGCCAGAAAGTCCCCCTTCTACTTTTATGTCAAATAGCTAGCTTGGGCTACTCAAGACTCTAAAAAATAAAGCGTGTGTGTGTGTGTGTGTGTGTGTGTGTGTGTGTGTGTAGGTGTGTGTGTGTGTGTGTGTGTGTGTGTGTGTGTAGGTGTGTGTGTGTGTGTGTATGTGTGTGTGTGTGTGTGTGTGTGTGTGTAGGTGTTCCTCTGAGTTTAAATGGCTGACTGTGTGAGCACAGAGGCAGTTATGTACTGGAACATGGACAACTTGCCCCCTATCTCACAAACACTCCGGAAATAATTAATTTAACAATAGAAAGAACGTTTTGATTGTGTCTGGTTGACTGATTATGTCTTACGTAGCCTAGGCTGGCCCAGAACTTCTGATTCTCCTCCCTCAGCTTGAGTCCATGTTTTTACAAAATCACCTCTTTGCAAGTCTTTTGATATAGCTCAGAGTCTGAAAGTGATGTTAAGAAGCCAGAAATATTTCGTACATTAAGCCTTTGAACTGTAAAAGGCATAATGACTTCCAGACTTGGACCAAAAATCTTACAAAATAGGGCTAGATATAGTGGTCCATGTCTGTAATCCCAGCGTTGGGAAGGAAGGAGGCAGGGGGATGGCCAATTGGCACAGAGGTCTGCCTGGGCTACATAGTGAGATACTGTCTTAATAAAACAATGTGAAATGCCCAATTAGGAAGATTGGGAAAGGGACTGAATTTCAGAGCTATAGAAGAAGGCTGTGAGTTCAAGGTCACCCTTGGCTACGTAGAGTTTCAGGCCTGCTGGAACTATAGGCCACCTTCCCTCAAAGTGGGTAGTCAAACTCATTTTCCCCAAGCGTCTCATGCTGCCCTTTCCTAGAGCAGTAAAACACCAAAAAACCTCTTATTTTCAAAATTAACTTTGCTAAAGGGACAGAATATGTCTCTGTGAAGCAAGCACCCGCCCCCCATTTCTTCTTTGAAAAGTTTTTTTTTTTTAAAATTCATTACCTTTATTCATTTATTCTGTGTGTCCATGGGGAGGTCCGAGGACAACTTGTAGGAGTCGGTTCCTTACAGGAAGTGAGCCACAGACCCACAATTCTAGTTGTCAGGCTTGGTGGCGAGCGCCTTTACAGTGCAGAGCCATCTTGCTGGCTCCTTTGAAAATGTCTTTTTATTTGTTTATTCATGAGGTCCTTGGCATCAGCTGTGGTGAAGTAACTTAAAAAAGATGAGATATGTACATCTTACTATTATTTTACTGAATCATTTTACTAAGGTGGGTCTCCTCCTTGTGCCCCAGATCATTCTGGAACTCACTTTCCTCCATTTGTGCCTCCCAAGTACGGGGGTGTCCAAACATTCAGTGCTGTGACATAGGGATATGGGTGTCTTTCTTAAGCCCTTTCGATGACATCTCTGTGGAACACATCTCTCTGAAGGATCCCTGTCCTTTGTCCATCTTTTTTCTTCTCTAGCCACGTTTCCTGGGCCGTAGTGGCATATGAGGGAACTGGATCTTCTCTTGCTTTTCACCCACAGTGCATGTTACAGCCCAGACCTCCCTTGCCTGCACTCTTTGGGTTTGTCTCCGTGGATTTTGGTCCAAGGAGAGAGACCTTATCAGCTTGCAGGATTGGAGTCAAAGCTACAGATGCATTCATTCATCTGTCCCCCTGGCATGACTCACTTCCTTCACGGGGCCACGGGTGTCAGGACAGGGAGTAAAACAGGAGGTCGAAATGCCTTAGGAAGTGTCACGTTTGGGGAGTGGACAGACAGCTTAGTAGTTAGGAGTACTTGCTGTTTTTGCCAAGGGCTGGGGTTTGGTTCCCAGCACCCAAGTCAGGTCACTTGCAGCTCCAGGGGACCTGGCCTCCAGGGGACTGGAACACGGGTAGCATATGGGCACACACACACACACACACACACACACAAGGTGGTGTGGGGAGAGGGAGAGAGAGGGGAGAGAGAATGTTACACATACTTAAAAATGAAGAGAGGGGCTGTGTGTTATGGTAGAAGGTGAGTGGCTCAAATGGCTGAGGGCACCATTAGTGATCATCCATCCATCCATCCTCTTCCCTTCCAGGGCGGTTAGCTGGGCTCCAGGGGACATTGTGGTGACAGGTGACACAGTTACTCTACTCATAGAATGGAGCTTTGGAGTGTTTTTTCCTCTGTTTTTCCCTTTGCTGGACGAAAGGAGAAGAAGCATCAGACACTACTTGGTGGGTGTGAATGTGTACACAAATCAAATAGTTTGAGGAATTGTGCAACATGAAAAGATGTCTAAGTGACCACTTTGTAAAGCCTAACACTGCTTGGGTCTGTGATACATGGGGTGGAGGTTAGATCAAGACCTTTTTGTTCTAGACTCTGATCCCCTCCCCCTCCGTGTCTAACAATGAAATAATTATTTTGTATTGGGCACCCACTATTTGTCCCACTGTCTACCTAAGATCTACCACCCTGGACGTTCATTGCCCTTTCAGAACCTGCTCTTTGCATTTGCGACTGGCCTAGATGCAATTCAACCCCAGGCTGCGGGGCCTAGTAGCCTTTCCTTGGTTTAGCACAAATCTCGGAAGCCCTAACTGCAAAGGGAGTGGAGTTTCGCGGTTCCTGCCCGCGGGGAAAGGCGCCAAGGGGACCAGGGGCCCGATCAGCTACCGGAGGCGGGATGTAGTGGGAGCCACAGCTGTCAGTGTCGCACCCAGGGACTGCGCCCCCGCGGGGCCAACCGGGCGCCAGGGCGGAGAGGAGGGGCGGCGAGGGGCGGGGCGCGCGGGGCGGGACGGAGGAGGGGCGGTGGCACCGGCTGGCGGCTCCGGCTGGGCGCGCCGAGAAGTCCCGCTCCGAGAGCCGCGAGCGCCTGGAGTAAGGCGCGCTTGGTACAATCCGGGGAGCGAAGTCCAGAGCGCCAGAGCTAGGGCGGGAGAAAGAGGTGTCCCCGCGTCGCCACCAGGGACCCCTTTCCCTGCCACGAACCAGCCCCGGGTAGCCGGTGGCGCTGGCGGCGTGTCGCCGATGGAGTTCACTTGAGCCGGGAACAGGCGGGAGAGGCAGGCCGGAGCAGAGCTAGTCCGCGCCCCGCCGCAGCTTCAACCACAGCTCTCCGCACCGCACGCGGGCGACACCCGCGGCCGATCACCACCCCCGGAGCGTCTCGGTGCCACGCCGCGGCGGACCCAGAACCCATCAGATCACCCCGCGGCGCTGCCGTGCAGGCGGCACCCGCTGTCGGGGAGCCCGAGGCGGCCGCCGGGGAGCAGCTTTCGCCGCTGCCGCCGAACGCCCTCCTCCTCCCTCTCCCTCCTCCCTCCCTCCGCACATGGTCTCCTTTGTCCTGTCGCCGCCGCAGCCGCCTCGATCTTAGCTACGCGCGCCACGGCGGCGGCTCCTGGGCCGCTGCTCTTCAGCTCTGCCAGGTCCCCAGGGCGCACCAAGTTGAGCCCTTGGTCTGATCCAGCCGGTTCCCCGCGCGCCCCGCAGGAGCCACCCGGAGAGCGCGCGGGCCGGCCCCCTCCCCATCTCCCTGCCACCCGCCCTGGACTTGGCTGCGTTGGATGTGCGCGCGCGGTGCTGACTCCCGGCTGCCACGGAGGAGCCGGGTGCTGCTGCTGCGGCCGCTGCTGCTGTTGCGGCTCCGGTTCGGATTTGGTTCGCGTGCCTCGGCTTTGAGACTTTGGAGAGGAATTAGCAAAACACACAGACTTGTGGACCTAGCCGGGCCGGCTGGAGTTGGGCGTTTTCTTTGCTGTGGGTTTTGGTTGCTCTCCCCGGGTAGTGGTGTGTGGTGATCTAGCCGGAGGGAACCCGGCGGAGGACCCAAACCATGAACTTGGGGTTGACAAGACCGCGGAACCCCTGGCGACCAGGTAATGTTTTCCCCGCACCCCTGGGGGGGTGGGGTGGGATGACTCAATTGCTCGCCGCCTGCGGTTGCGGGGGAGGAGGCAGGGGTCGAGGGGTCTTTTGTTGCGGCCGCCACCGGGCCAGGGTGGTAACAGGGGCGGGCTGCTGGCGTCTGGCGGGCCCGGCCTCCCTCCCCCACCCCTCCCCCGCTCCCCTTTGTACTTTCCTGGCTCCCTTCACCCGCTGGGCTCGGCCGGTGAGCCACGAGCGCCTGCCCGGGAAGCCCTAGCGGATAGAGACGATCCCACGTCCGGGGAGGGGACCCATGCTTCCCCAGTGAGATCCACTAGACCCCAAGCTGGAATGCCTGCGTCCGCTTGGGCTAGGAAGGGCTCCCTGGCGCGGTGCTGCCTGCTGACGGGTCACTGTCCCCCTCACTGATCTCCGGGTCCCCGCCCTCCTTCTTGTGCGCACGCGGAGCCCGAAGAAGCGAAGAGCCTGGCTGGTGCAGGAACTCACCGGCGCTTAAGTTTCCAAGAGGATTGTCTTGGCTGCTCCCGAAGTCCTTCTTACTGTTGGTGCAGCTTTGGAGGGCCGCCTCGGTGATCCGAGTTTTAAGGGGATCCGGGTGCAGCTCCAGACGTTTGGGACCCACCCGTGTGTGCGGGCGGTTTTTATTTCTTTGTTTTTATTCATTTTTCTTATTAGCCAACCTGCTTGACTTAACTTTTCTTTCCACGCCAGCTACAGCTTCTAGAGCATAGCAAGTATTGATATAAAGGCAAATAACACCCATTTACCTTCCCGGAAAAATGCCCTACAGAGCTTGTTTCTCTGGGAATTGTAGACACAACCTCTAAGTGTATAAAGCCCATCAAAGTCAAGACGAGGAAACGAAATGGCAACGGATACATTAAAATGTGAGCAGCTAAAGGTACTGGGTGCCGGAGAGATGAGGAAAGACACCCGGTGCGCCTGCCGCTAGATTCACCGCACCTGCATTAGTCGTTGTGAATTTAAAAAGAAAAAAGAAAAACTGGCTAGGGAAATGATCCAAGTCATAGAGGGAAATGTACTTTTTTTCTTTTAAAAGTAACAAAAGGAACACGTCTCCACGATTAAGGAGCCAAGGAACCCAGCGATTTGTTCAAACGATTTATAAAAAGTACATGTTTATGTATGTGGAGGGTATATGACGAGGTCAGAGGACAACTTTCAGGAATCTGTTATCTCCTTTCTCCTTTATGTGGGTGCAGTGATCGAATTGAGGTCGGCAGACTTGGCAACGAACACACTTACCTGCTGAGACATCACACCCACTCTGCACAAATGATTTTTAAAAGTGTGAAAGGAAGGAAAGTTCCTTGAAGAAAGAGCTACGCGAAATTTGCACCTATCAAGACTTTGCCCAGGGGGCTCCCCAGGAATTTGGATGAAGGTGGTCCACGAGGCCAGATGGGAGAACAAGGGACCAGAAGGACTTTTTCCCCAAGCCACCTAGACATGTGTACCTTTTGGTGTTTTTGCTTTTTACAAAGGAGGCCTTTTTTGAGACATCTCTTTAATCCAAGGCTCGCAAGAGACAATTCAGCATTTTGTGGCGGATATCAGTAAATTGAAGGGTTCAAAAAGCTTCCATTAGAAGGCATTGCTCTGAGCGTCCTGAATATCCATCGGACATGTTTCCTTGATGCTGGACACAGCAGCATCAGGTCCTCTGGGTCACTTGGCTGTCTACTTGAGAGTATACTCAGCGCCGGCCCCGTGTTGCTCACAAAGGGGACCGAATCACAGGGGCTGCCACCTACAGCCTAATCCTGCCCTGGCTTCCATACCCAGAGCTACTGAAAATGCAACCTTAACCAGTTGCTTCCCCCAGCTATGCTTTTTGCAGTTTTGGAAAAGCAGTAATTTAAAAAAGAAAAAAAAACCAAACCTATTTATGTATGCCGTTAGTCTCACTGTACCAGAAAATCCCCAATTTTCCGAGTGATATTTTAGTTTTGTAAAATAATTGAAGAGACAGGGTGTTGCTTGTGTGTGCATGTGTGTAGTTTTTTTTTCTTTCAAAAAACATTAACTCCATTTTAGTTTTGAAGCCATGACTTGCTAATGAGCATTCTAAGAGCAATTAACAGCGTTTTCAGAATGAGGAAAACTCTTTGAATTGCTAGATTTTAAACGGGAAAGCTCACAAGTGTAGACATCGCTTTCCTGTGTGGGTATAGTAACACCTCTGGTGCAGCAGAGAAATCCTGTGCTTTGTCAGACTCACACGTCTCTGCGTGCCGTGCGGATCTCTTGGACTGTTTGGTGCTGAACACCCTCCCTGAAGACTTTCTCTGTGGCTCATTTTTATGAAATGCTACTATAACGTAATATAATTTCATTTAGTGTTTCTTACGATGTGAGGACAGCTACGTCTGCATTTTATTCTTCCTACAAAAGTAGAGGGTGGAATCTCTGTATGGTTTTTCACATGTGAATGCGATTGAATCCTTATTTTGTACAATTTTGCCCTTGATCCTATTAATCCTCTGAATTCACCCCTGCAGCAGGAAGATTAGAATTAAAATAAATGAGAACCAGCCATAATAAAAAAAAATAGGTTAGGTCTTTTTATATCCCTGGCCTTGTGAACTGGAACATTTCCCTCAGTTATACACAGAAATATTTCATCTCCATCAATGTAGCATTGAAAGACTACGTAGAATATCTTCTTTGTCCCCCAAAGCCAGCCCAAGTTTTCTCGCTCCTGTTCCCTATATTTCTTTCTCTCATATTTATTGAACATTCTGTGACTTGCTTGGTCAAATTTATGCATTTCTTTATAAAACATGAAAGATAAGAGTTTTCTCATTAGGGTTATAAGTCAAACACAGTATAAATGTAGGTGGGCCTTGACGTTTCCAAGGGGTATCTTCAAATCAAAACAGTGAACTTACTAATTTTACCTTTTTTCTAAGTCCTAGGAATAAGCAATAAATCGTCAACATTACCGCCTCTTCCACAAAACCCACTACTCACCGTTCATTTCCCAGCACATTAGTATATGTTTTAAATTGACTTTAATCTTGCTATTTAAACAAGCTATTGGCTTCCCTCATGCCAGTGTAATAATTAGCAGACATGATCTCTGAAAAACACGAAAAGGAAGTAACCCTGGTGGCATAGTGGCCAGGTTTTAAACAGGGTCAACCCTCATCTGAAACACTGAGGTTGGCCTAGTTACTGTGAGAAACCCTGAACATTGGGGTCATCGAAGCACCTTCAAAAACAAATTAATTTCTGGGTATAATGGTTGACACTTTAGTGAGGAAAAGCTTAATGTCCAAAAGATATAGATTTCTAATTTGTAGAAGAAAATTGAAAAACAGAAAATCTAGTGACAAAAAAAACCCACAAAAAGGCATTTTCAAAATAATGATCTGTCAACGGGATTGGTAAATCATTTGTGAATTAGCTAAATTGCCTTGTGGACCATTTCATAGAAATATGTTTTGCACCGATAATATGTCTAATAAGGACACATTTTGAAAATCAGATTTTTTTTTTCCTCTTTCCCCCAATAAATAGCTGCAGTGCAGGCCTTTCTCCCGCAGTCAACCAGCACCACCTTATGGAGGATTTGGGGAAATTGCGGGCTCTTATATTTTCCTAAAATATTGTCAATTGATTTAAAATCATAGCAACCCAGGATGCTGTGGATGATGGTCTTTGCTGACAGTCTTCACGCCTTCTTGTTTTTCAGGCATCAGATGCTAGCTCCGAAAAACTCTTCAACACTGTTCTTATAAACAAAGGTAAGACCCTCCCCCTCTTTATTAATCTAAATGGTGGCTTTAAAATAAATATGCATCTCATTGCCATTGTCTGAGAAGAAGGAGAGAAGGAAAATCCATGTGGTCTTTTTTGTCTTCACGTTTTGTGCTTTGGCGCGCTGTGCAATCTGGATGTTTTTGAGATGGGGGAGGGAAAGTTCACTTTGAAAGAATTTACTGGTTCCTTGTTTAAATTGATCGGTGGTGTTAATTTCATGTAGGCAGCTGCAATCGAGGAGAATGTTTTTACAATGTCTTGATTGCTGGTTATCAACTTCCGGCAGTCGGGAGCATTATAAATAGTACATGTGGACCTCAGACGGTAACAACCAGCGGGGGTGTTTAGTATACACGGCATCATAGCCATAAGCCAACCTTTCTGCTCTGGGCTCTCTGTAAAGTTAATAAATGTGCAAGAGGGCAGAATTTAATTACGCACTTCCCCATTTATTTCTTGCAAACCTCAGTCTAAAGAGTAAGAGAGGCTAATGATGCCGAGATGCATCTGGGGAAGACTCACCCTAAATAACTGCCGGGAGGTTTCTTAGCAGTCTTCATTTTGCAGAAGTGTCTTTAGCCACAATGAAATTTAGGGGAGTCTCCTTGCACTGGCTTCGATAGGTGTGTCATCTGAGTGATGCAAGGGACAGCAATCCACCTTCCCCTTCCCGCTATAGAACCTGACTTAGGGGCTTGCACAATAACTATTGCTAAATAATAGCTAAATAAAGATGTGCTGGCCTGTGGTACTCTCTGTATCAGTAAGGATGCTTGGGAGTGCTGGACCCGCACTGGATCAGGAGTTAGGTGCTAATGGGGTGAAATGGGAGACCATTTCAGCAAACAGTTTATTTCATTTTTAAAATTTTTAATTTTTGTTCTTTTTGCTTACTAGTTAGTAAGAGGTCTGTGTACAGTTAATTTGTGCTCTCCCATTATTTTGAAATTGAACCTACCTTGATTTTTAAACAGTACATTATATTTGAAGTTGTCCCCAGGGCCTGTGTGCTTAGAACTTTGCTGGGACTCTCAGAATTAATGTCATATTGAATATGATCTTGGATTTTAATTGCATGATACGATTCCAGCTTTATATTTCATCATATTTTTAATGACCTGAGAAGTTTGTATAAATTTGTTATTCATAATTCTAAAAGCCCAGTGACAGCTGATGTTTCTTGACAGCACATCTTTCTCAATGGTAGGAACATATGATGGCTTTCTGATCGTGTTATTGAGAGGGAAGAATTAGTGGGCCTTGGAGGTGTCCTTGATTTAAAGTAAAAGGAAAGGTAACAGAAGAGGGAACTGAGGCAGGGCAGGTCACTCACTATCCAAAGCAGTTTGTATGATTCTCTGACCTTCCCAACCCTGGCACACACATACCTCCAGTCACCTGGGACAGGTTTTTTTTTTTTTTTTTTTTTTTTTGGTGCTAAGTTGCTATGGCCCTTTCTAAGCTCTGGGTTTGGCTCCAATTGCAACTTGAGGAGGAAAACCCAGACTGATGGCTGAGCCCCTTCGCTCTCGCCTTCCTGTCTCTTCTCTCTCTTTCCCATCCCACCCCCAGCCTCAAGTTTCCAGTCCGGCACTTCCCGTGTTCTTATTTGTGTTTGCTTCCACTGAGTGATGTGTGGCGTCGATTTGGCAGTGCACAGCCATGCCCCTGACCGGGTGCCTTTCTTCTGAGCTGCTTTTCTGAGAGAAGTGAGGGGTGATTTCAGTGGCCTTGAAAGGATTAAGGTTTCTTTGTGTATACTAAAATCAACACAGGCTTTTCTCCTAAGCTTTGCTTGGGAAACGTACACAAATAAGCATTTTAGTTGATGACGGATTATTCCTCGGCCCCTTATTTCCATCAAAATGGCCTTCCTTTCCTCCCCTGGAGTTTCCCCTTAATGCCTTATGCTAATTTCCCATGGTAGCGTGAATGACAAGCTCCCGAATTGGTGGGCAAGTCCAGGTGTTGCTGAAGTAGGCAGAGTACCTGGTACTCAACCCTTTCTCCCTGGAGAAGGAGACTGAGGGATGCAGGGGGATCTCAAACAGCTTAGCAGAGTTTTCAAATTGCTAAATATCAGGAAAACAACTATCCCCCCCCCCCCCCCAAAAAAAGATCACTGTGTAGAATTGATGTCGGTAACTCCTGGGAGACAGGTGCAGTGAGCGTCGCTAGGCACATGTGGTTTGGTGTCTGCTTTTACTCCTGGTAGTAGCAGCGGTGTTACTGGATATATGGCGAACAGGTCCTTCAGCTGTCGTCTTCTCTCGCATCAAGTTCAAGTAAATATGAAAAGCCGGCTTGCTTACCTAAAAGTCAGTCAGGTCTCTCTGTTCGTATGTACATATGTCTACACGCACACACGCACTCTGTTTTAAAGCTTTGCAAGAAAGGACAGGTTTACACCAGGTAACAGACACAGCAGGGACGTTCTTAAAAGCCTTCTCTTACTGGGTACATTAACAAGGGTGTTAGGGAGTCCCACGTTGATACTCTTGAGGGTCATGTTCAAAGACACGTATCACCCCCTCTTCTCCACAGGACCGTGGCAGGCTTCTGGTCTCAGAGTAGCAGGCTTAGCTGGAAAGGTTATGCCTCCCAAGCCTGGTGGTCTGGTGGGTGTGCAGATTTGGTCCATAAAATTTCACTGTTGGAGGGCAGCGGTAAGCTCACTGGCTGAGTGGGCCAGGGACTCTGGAGTTGGCAACTTTGGTGTTGGCCTGCTCAGCTTGGAGACAGAGCCCCAGGCTGTAACAGCAAGGGGCCCTGGCTCAAGTCCATCCCTCTGCTTGTGTGCTTGAACAAGCCATTTAGCCTCTGCAGGTCAGAGTTTTCAATCCTACATAAATCTAGTTCTGGGCCAGCATCTCCAGTTGGGATAAAACCGTTAATTGGCGAAGGGCATGGGTCGGAACAGACAGGGGGATGATGAATATGTTTTCTGTAACTTACCGATTGATTCTTGTTGAAGTGTTTCTGTGTTGTAGACTCGATCCAATTCAGTGGAGTAAGACCCCACATAGGTGTTCCAAAATGTTGCTTCTTTTGATGCCTTTTATTTCCAGTTTTACAAGTTAATCAGGTGGCGTGTGCTTGCTTGTATACGGAGCATAACCAGTGAGAAGGAGCCTTTCAATAGAGGCGTGGAGCCCCAGCCTACAAATCAGGATTATTGCTATAGACTTAAAAAAAATAGCTCAATTTTAATCAAGGTCATAGTTGCCTTATCTAATCTCAGTGTGTTTAAATGTTTACAGGATGTTCATGTGAATTTTATGAATCCTTCTGTCTTTGTGATTCAACCATCTGCCAAAGGAAAAAATGAGTTTTCCCATTGAGACAGAAGCAGAGAGAGACTCACTTACTTATTGCCCCTGTGCTGTGAGCTGAACAGTTATGGGAGCAATAGACTCTGTAACTCCCCAACCTCTGGAGCACATTGTACTTAAAAAGGAGCTTCTGTGAGTAGGGGGACGGCTTAGTAGGGAAAGTTCTTGCTTTGTAAGCATGAAGACCTAAATTAGAATCCTCAGAACCCTTGTTTAAAAGCCAGATATGATGGCCAACTCCTGCTGTCCCAGCAGTGGGGAGGCAGGGGCAGGAAGATCCTTGGGGTCAGCATAGCCTAATTGGACGCTTTCAGGCAGAGAGATCCTGCCTCAAAAAAAAAAAAAAAAACCAAACAAACAAGGTAGAGGCCTGTGAGATGACTCCGTGGGTAAAAGCACTTTTCACTCAGGTGTAGCAATCTGAATTCAGTGCCTTGAACCCATGAAAGGCTGGTAGTAGAGACCCAATTCCATAAAGTGGTCTCCTGCCCTTCACACAGTTGCTACGTATGGCACACCCACATGTGCTCAAAAGCACACTAACAATAACAACAGCAACAACAATAGGCTGGATACAGATTGAGGAAGACGCCTGATACCAGGTTTTAAGTTTACATACACACACGCACACACACAAATACACACAAAAGAATTTTGTAATTGATTCAACGTGGACAATATTTATTATGTTTTGTTTGTGTGTTTGTTTGATGTTTGGAGTTAGTTTTTCTGTATAGCCCTGACTATCCTGAAGCTTGCTCTATAGACCAGGCTGGTCTCGAACTCACAGAAATCTGTCTGCCTCTACCTTCCAAGTGCTGGGATTGAAGGAATATACCACCACTACCTATTAATAGTAATAACTATTACTGTAGTTTTATTTGGTTTGTCAAGACAGGGTTTCTCTGTATAACAGCCCTGGCTGTCCTGGAACTCACTTTGTAGACCAGGCTGCCCCTCCTTTAGGATTTACTTTTTATTTTTAATTATTTATCTGTGAATGGGTTTATGCACATGGATACAGTGCCAAAAGAGGCCAGAAGAGGGCATCGAATCACCTGTAGCTGGAGTTACCGGTGATTTTGAGCTGCCCGAGGTGGGTTCTGGGAATCAGATCCTCTAAAGAGCAGGATGCAGTCAACTGTGGAGCCATCTCTCCTTTTCCTGTTATCATTCCTCACTTCCCATAGCTCCTCCTCCGCAGTTTGACCTCCTGGGTATGTAGGCAGGTGCACACACATCCATCCTGCCAAGAGGATTAGCCTCATCCCAAGCCCTTCAGTCTCTGTAGAGCAGAGCCTCCTGGAGAAGGCAAGGAAGGAGAAGTGATGAGTCCTGTCTGCTTCCTCCCAGCCTGGTTGCAGGGCCTGCCTCAGCTAGGAGAGGAGGACCTCCTTTCGCCTCACAGTCCCTCTCTCAGGACTCCTCCTGAGGCCAAGGCAGGCTGCAGGGAGAACATGCAAGAAGTGTGTTTGACTGACACACACACACACTCCCACAGACACACCCACCTTTGTGCCTGCTTCATTAACTTCTCCTGGGCTGACATGGATAAATGTCTACACTCGATAGGGCACCAACAACTGACCAGAGTAATGAAGGATCCACCAAGGTCCTACTTGGTGAACTAATTAGTTTATTGGCCTTACTTACAAAACACAGATGAGGGATTATTTGCTGGAATGTCTGTGACCCTAGAGCAGCTACATCACCACAAAATCCCACCTTATCATGGATGACGATGGAGTCTCCCAATCCTCCATGATCCCTTGCGGCTGAAGGGAGTAATGGCTAAATCCCTGGATGAGGTCCTTTGACCCTCCTAGCCTCCTACCAAGGCTATATTAACAGCTCGGCTGACAATCACCAAAAGACCTAGCTACCACTGTATATTGTTCCCCATCAGTAAGTTGCCATGACTACCAGGCGAGGTAAGTGCTGTTCCAAACTGGATGTGGGATGATCCTGTTATGCCCAGAGGTGTTTTGTTTTTTCTTCCTTTCTTTTTTTTAAAGTCAAAATACAGCAGTCCCACGGTGGAGACTTAGATCCTGTTAGGGAATATCCCCCGAGCTAGTTTGAAGAGAAGCTGTAACTCTCTAAGGGTGTCTGTGAGGGTGGTGGTGGGGAATAATCTCGGGAGGGTAGAGGCCTCCGAATCCTGTGATGAGCATGGCTTGTCCTCAGGAAAGTGAAGGACCAGTGTCCCACCACCCACCAGCTAGGCAGAATCCTACTTCCTCTCCAGCACCAAATGTGGGCAATTCTAATGGGCGTCCCAGATGGAACGCTTGATCACCCTGAGCTCTTCAAGGCCTCAGCATACTGACTAGAGGCACACCCTTTTCTGGGGTTGTCCAGTGGGACACAGTCAAGAGGGGTCTCTGTAGTGGTTTAAATGAGAACTGCCTCCATTTTAAAACCTGGTCTCCAGTCGGTGGCAGTGTTTGAGAGGTATAGGGTTGTGGCCTTTGAGATTAAAAGCCTCATGCCACTTCTAGCGTGGGCTGTCTTGTTTCGAGCTTGTGGTAAAGGATGATGTGACCTCTCAACATCCTGCTTCAGCCACCATGCTTGCTCCTTGCAGCTAGGCCTCTCCACCAACATGGCTCTCATCCTTCTAGAACCCTAAACCCAAATAAACTTTTCTCCAAGTCGCCTTGGTCACGGTGTTTAGCATAGCAACAGGAAAGTGACTGATAGAGGTTTGTTGAATGATTTTGGTGGTTTGCTTTGATCAACATCAGAGACTGCCTCTGAGATCTGAGATGAGACCCAAACATACCTCCGGGGCTGGGGGTGTGGCTTGATGGGTATGTGCTTACCTAGTATGAGGTGAACCCTGCTTTCCATGCATGGCTCTGCATAAGCTAGGTGTGGTGGCTCATACCTGGAATCTCAGCACCCTAGAGGTGGTAGAGACAGGAGGGCCATAAATCTGAGATCACCCTCTGCAATATAATGAGTTATAAAATGAGACCAAAACCAACCAGAGGTCCTGTCTCCAAAATAGAGAAACTAAGGTATTGCAAGCAACTTCACGCATAGTAAGTTTCTAATAAGCAACAGTGTTATCTGTACTTGTTAGTTGAAGGAAGAGGATTCTTTAAATAAAAAAAGGCAACATTGTGTCTTGAGTAAAGTCCCTCCCCTAAAGTAGTTACACACCTAAAAAACAATACAGTTGATTGTGGAGTAGCTTAAGGAGGGAAATATGATTTAAAACTTAATACCTCTTTATCATGGACACAGGAGCCCATGTTACCACCCCTTGGGGTGTCTTGGGGTTAGAGTAAGAAAGACTGTCGTGTCAATTTCAAACTTGATGGGTGTCACAGTAAACTGAGCCAAGTTTAGTTTCTGCAAATGAGTTCTGTTTTTATCGACTCTGAAATCCCAGATAAGGAGAAGGCAGAATATTCATTTTTTATTTTTCTCCCTTGGGGGAGTGTGTGTGTGTGTGCTGTTTCAGAACTGGCTTTCTTGGGGTTTTAAGAGATAGAAATGTCTTACATGTGGAGAATTAAATAGTGTTGAAGGGTAATTGGTGCTTGATGTGAGACAAAGGAGTTAGAAGTAGTTCGTTCTTCTCCCACCCCAAACCACAAATAGCACGCAATCAGGCCCCTTTTGTCATGGAAATTGGCCTTCCTGTGGAAGTCTGACTCTCACATACAGAAGCTCTTGTATAGAATTATTCCTAGAGAATTCTGGGAAACAGATGCCTTGTCCTGCTAGTGTAAAATTACCAGCGGGAGACCAGAAATATTCCACGTGGGGAGAAAGTGCTTCTCTCTGGATACACAAGTGTGTACGCACGTGTGGAAGCCAGATGTCTTTGCCAGTGTCTTCCCTGCCCATTCTCCACCGTATTGTGTGAGATTGGCTTTCTCACTGGCCCTGGAGCTCACAGATTAGGCTAGGTGGCTGGGGCCCCTCTCCTGTCTTCATCTTCCTAGGGCTGGGATGAATAACTTTTATACGGGTGCTGGGCATCAAACTCAGGTCCTCATGCTTGTATGGTTAGTTTACAGCCATCTCCCCAGCCTTCTTACTCAACCATCTACCCAGCCTCCTCACTCAATCAATACATTTATCCAGTCACTGCCCCCTGGCCCTCTGAGGGACTTGTGGGTGGGCAGGAAGAGGAAATAGAGGCAAGAGTTAGATCCCACTGCAAGCATTTAGTTGTAAGTCATTGAGAGCATCTAAGGTGGTATTTGAAGGGTCCAACATTGGCCACCCTGCCACCTTGCAGAAGGAAGAAGGCCAGCTCCTCAGATCATGCATTTCCCGTGACCACTGGGGAACCCATCACTACGCAGTACATTGTATGTCTGTGGATGTAGAGGCCAGAAATCGATGTTCAGTATTTTTCTCAATTGCTCTCCACCTTTTGTTTTGAGACAAAGTCTCTCGGTGAGTCTGGCTGCACCGACTAGCCAGTAAGTCCCAGGGATCCACCAGTCTCTGTCTCCCCAGGGCTAATTACGGAGAGATTCACCACACCTTCCACTTCAGTGTAGTTGCTGGGGATCCGAACTCTGTGCCTGTTGTGTGGCAAGCACCGTACCAGCTGGGTCATCTCTCCAGCCCCTAGCAGATTCTTTTCATGAGCGTTCAGACACTCTGTTTTGTTTCTGAGCCCACTAGAAAGCCCTTCACTTCCTCTATTGGGTAGTTCTGCATCCTCTGTCTGAAATAGTTTCCCTTACACCCGGCAGTTTTGCCAGAAAAGCTTGACAGCTCCTCAGCCCCCTTCAGCCCATTCATGGGTATGGGTATGCAGTGTTTTTCCTTTAGACACTGGTCTAGTGTCTGGTTCCCTGGGAGAGGAAGGTAATTACAGCAGGCCATTGTGATAACAATGATTGCTATTAAAACACCAAGTCTGTGTTGCAGACAGGCACCGAAAGATGTTGAAGACCAAAGCCTCCTTCCTCTTTAGTGAGGCTTCCTAACACTTCTTCCAGCCCCAGGTGTGGCTTCCTTCCTACAGGAAAGACTGTGGGCTATCCCATGCTTCTGGGTTCTTCCTACAGGAAAGCCTGTGGGCTATCCCATGCTTCTGGGTAATTTCCAGTTTCTGACATCTACAGGGGGGAGCAAAACATGGTGTTTTCTCCCAAAAATATATGTTTATTTAACTAGGTTTCTTTTCTGCTCCACAATCTGGATTCCATTCAGTCAGTTACCACTCCAATTAACTAACAATTATTTAACATTAACAGTAATTACAGACGCCAGTTAAGCGCCTACAGATGTCAACTGTTAGCCTTGTACCTAATCACTCAATGAAACGGAGAAAGTTCAACAAACATCAATTAGCCCAGCAATTAGTATGAGTTAGCAAAGAGCGCGTTATCATGTGTGTGCTGATTCCATTTATTTTCTTTTGGCAGTAAAATACACACTCGTATACACATGCACACACACATGCGGTGAGTCCCTCAGATAAGATAAAAACTATTGTTTTACAGCTTACGTAAGAACCGTTGCCTGGCCTGGGCCTAAGTCAGAGTGTTCTACCCTGGAATTTATTTAGCAAACAAAATTGGTCTCGATGTCTCTAAGAACCCAGTGCCACTCAGGCTTCGGAAGCAACTTTGGCAAGCTAGGAATCCGGTAAATATACTGTGGAAGAAAATGCTAGAAGACGTCAGTGGAGAAAATGATAGATTCACACTTGAGCTGGCTGCTCTCTGGGCATCACAGATTTCTCCCCAATTTATTCCTGAACCTGCAACAGAGAGAGTGCAGCGGTGATCTTATTAATTTTATGGTGCCTGAACCTTTCACTCAGCTGTCTTTAGTTAGCCTAGAGTGAACATCAAACCACTTTTACCTCCTTGTCCTGGTCTGTGCTTTGAAAAGTAGGGACAGTTCTTGTTGGAAGAGAATTTAATTCTCGAATCCACCAGGGAAAACCTGGTCCTGAATTCGCAGTCTTTCAATTGGTATGTACCTGCGTTTTGTGTGTGTGCATGTGTGTGGGGGTGGGGCATGAGTACCATATCTTAGAGAGTGTCATATGTGTGGCAGCCTTAGTTGTCAGTTCAGTGTTTACCACCCACTTTGTTTGAGACAGGGTCTCTTGTTTGTCACTTTGGACATCCGGCTAGTTACTCGCGTGCTTTCAGGGTTTCTCCCGTCTCTGTCTCTCATCTCACCCACAGGGGCCGTGGGATTATAGACACACACTACCACATCTAGCTTTACAGGAGGTCTGGGGATCCAAAATCAGGTCCTCATATTTGCCGGACAATCATTTTACCCACCCAGTCATATCTCCAGCCCCACCTTGTTTGGGTTTTTTGTTTTTTGCTTTTCTGTTTGTTTGGTTTTGTTTTTTGAGTCATGGTCTCTCGCTAGTGCTGTGGGCTTATTGCAGATAGGCTAGGCTGACTGGCCAGTTGACCCCAGAGACCCAGCTGTCTCCACCCCACCAGTTCTTTCAGTGCTATGATTACAAGCCTGTGCCATCATGCCTAGCGCCCCCCCCCACCCCCCTTTAAGGGTTCAGGAGCTTAAACTCAGCATTTTACCAACTGAGCCAGCCCTCCAGTCCAGCTCTCCCTTTTTCTGTGACTCCTCCCGAGCCCCTCCAGCCCCGCGGTGACTCCCAAGGATTAACTCAGTTTTGCTGGATTTACCAGGAGACCACATTTCCATGACTGGGTGTTTGGAGATCCTAAGGGGCTGTGGGGCTGCCGCTCCTCCTGGAAATGATTTCCCACAAGCCCCTGAAGCCTGCAGATAGGAGTGGAAGAAGCTAGTCCCCTGTGTCGCACTCTCCTGGGACTCTATGGGTCTAATGTAGCAAAACTTTCCATTTGGGCAAACCTCCCAAAGCCACCCAGATCTTGTTCTGAGCTCCCCTTGACTCCCTAGTCTTTATGATCTCCATAGAGAGAATCCAGAGGAGACTCCTAGAGTCATAGCATAGAAGACGCGCAGACTTTACTGTAGAGTAATGGAAGACAGGTTCTTAAGCCGTGAGGGTGGCTTGTATCCAGCGAGACCCATGTCCAGATATACACCACAGGCAGGTTTCTCAAGATTTTTTTTTTCTTTTTCCGAATCAGGGTTTCTCTGTTTAACAGTCCTGGAACTCACTTTTTAGATCAGGCTGGCCTCGAACTCACAGAGATCTGCCTGCCTCTGCCTCCCAAGTGCTGGGATTAAAGGCGTGTGCCACCCCTCCACCCCCGCCTGCTTTCTTGCTATTTCTAACATCTCTCGATAGATAGTTTTCCTGGCCAAGTGATTCACAGTCTTACGTGGACTATCTCTTACAGCAGCAGGCAATGAGACACTCTTGTTCTTTAACACTAAGAACTAGCTAGCTAGTAATGGTAAATGCTTAGGCCTTCTGAACTTGGTTTAGATACTCAACAATTAATGACCTTCCAGGCCTTCCAGGGTGCCACTTCTCCCAGGACCAGAAATACAACTCAGATCCCATTGGTCTCATCAGTAGAGTGCTGTAGTTCCAGCCCTTGGTTTTCCAGGCTGGTGGTTATCCGGGAGCAAGCAGTCCGGCCTTCCTGTCCTCTAATCTTGCTGATATCTATGTAGCAGTCTCTATCAGTTACTTTTTTGTTCCTTCAACAGAAGACCTTGTCTTAGGGTTATCATTGCTATAGTGAAACATTGTGACCAGCAACAACTTGGGGTGGAAGGAGTTTATTTCCCTTATTCTTCCAGGTGACGGTCAGTCACTGAGGGGAGTCAGGACAAGCACTCAAACGGGTCAGGAACCTGGAGACAGGAGCTGATGTAGAGGCCTTGGAGCAGTGCTGCTTACTGTCTTGCTTCCCATGGCTTGCTCAGCCTGCTTTCTTATAGAACCCAGGACCACCAGCCCAAGGATGGCACCACCCAAATGGGCTGGATCCTTCCTAAACAAACACTAATGAAGAACATGTCTTACAGCCAAATCTTACAAAGGCATTTTCTCAATTGAGATTTCCTCCTTTCAAATGACTTTAGCTTGGGTCAAGTTGACATAAAACTAGCCAGGACAGACCCAATCAAAGCAGCCTAAGGGGTGGTTTATTTTGGCTCACGATTCAAGATTACAGTCCACCATGGTGGTTCCAGAAAGCAGGGGACAGGAGCAGGAGGCGGCTGGTCACACTGCACTTGCAGTCAGGAAGCAGAGAGAGCTGGACGCTGGTGCTCAGCTCCGTTTCTCTTTTTCAAACATACTCCCTCTATTTCCTTCCTTCTGTTTTTGTGTGCTCGTATGTACATGTGTGGGCTTGCAAGTGCCTCAGCCTGTGGGTGGAGGTTAGCAGGTCACTCGCAGGAATAGCTTCTCTTCTTCTACCACGTGAGACACAGGGGATTGAACTTGGGTTGTCAGGGTTAGCAGCAAGCACTTTAAACCCATCTCGCCAGCCCTCTTTCTTCTTTCTAGTCTCTCTTGAACCCCTCAATACCTAATCTGGAAGCTGTCACACACAGCCATGTGCAGCAGTTTGTTTTCTAGATGATTCTAGAGCTCGTCAAGTTGACAACCATTATTAACCCTCACACTACAGAACACTAGTTAGAGTGAAGCCAGGAGTTGGGAAATAGAGGCGTACTTGTTATTGGTAAGGCTTAGGGCAGAGACCCTCCATGTCAGATAGGCTTTTGTGTTGAACCCATTCACGAGGGAGGACACAGCAGCGGCCCTGTATCGACTCTGCCTCTTCACTTCAGTTCTGGGCACTCTGTCAGCCTGCTTCGGTATTGAGCATAACCCACGCTTCAGCCGATACCCTTCTGTCCTTATTCCGAGACTGGGCCGAGAAGCAAGTCCCTTTGCGACACTTGTCTTTGAGACAGGAAGGAACAGGGACACACCCTAGAGCATTTCTAGACACATCCTCAAGTTTCAGTTTACATGGCGGTGTTTTGCTCTTCCACATACTTCATTGGCCAAAACCAGTGGTTACCTGGCCTGTCCAGAAGGGAGTAAGGGCCTCCCACAGGGAGGAGGGAGGGAGCAAAGATGTACTTTAGAAGAAAGGAAAGCAAACATTGACTTGGTGACACAGCCAGCCCAGGAAGCTAGTGTGTGTGTGTGTGTGTGTGTGTGTGTGTGTGTGTGTGTACAGTACAGTGCCCTGGGAACAAAAACGGTGTTGGTTCCTCTGGAGCTGAAGTTACAGGTAGTTATGAGCTAACGAGTAGTAAGCTGTTCTACCCTCTGACTGGGCCATCTGTCTGGCTGACTTTCTGGGTGACTGCAAATAGATGGGCATGGTTTCCATAGTTCTGAAATAAAGCCATCAGGCTCTTGCGCAGATCTGTTTCCCTATGGCCACTTGCTTAATCCGTATTAAGTGTAAGTCCATTCAGTCCTCATAAAATTGATTGCTTCCTTGTATTTACCCATTTGTTTGTTTCTCTGTAGTCCTGGCTGTCCTGGAACTCACTCTGTAGACCAGGCTGGCCTCAGATTCACAGAACTCTGTCTCTGCCCCCTAAGTGCTGGGATTAAAGGCACGTGCACCACCACTGCCAGCTTTGAATTTTGCTTTTGATACTTTTTTTTTGGTTAGCTGAGAAATTTCCTTAGATTTTTCTTGTCTATTTACCTTTTTAAAAATTGCATTTATGTGTGTGCATGCACGTGGAGTGGGACACTAGTGTGGACGTCCGAGGACAACTTGCAGGGGTTGGGTTCTTTCCTACCTTGTGGATCAGGGGATCAGGAGATCAGGCTGGGCAGCAGGCACCCCCAACCGCTGAGCCATCTCATTGGCCCGGTGGTTTGTTTTTGGAGATACGATCTCACACAGTCCAGGCTGACTTTAAATTTGATCTGTAGCAAGGACTGTGAACTCCTGAACCTTCTGCCTCCGCTTCCCAAGTGCTAGGATCACACTGTAGTGTTCAGTTTGTGCAGAACTCAGGGTCTTGTGTATGCCTGGTGTATACTGTCAACAGAGCTCCACCCTCCGCCTCTACACTGCGGGTTTCGGATGCACACGGACCATTTTGCTTTCCACTCCCTTACCCACCTCTCTAGTTGCTGGTCCCCCCCCCTCCCGAGAGTCTCCCATTCTGTTGTTATGTCACTTGTATTTCCTATGGCTTTCTTGTCTCTTCCCCTCCTTTCATGGTCCTTTTTTTTTCCTTTATGCCTCTGCTCTTTGAAGGAGTACAGAAGAGGCGTTTAGGATCCTGACCTCCAGGGTGTTCAGGGAACTGATGGTGGACTGGCCAGGCTCCACAGAATTAATCTGAGGAAGGTTGACCTGGCACACTTGGATGCAGAGGAGACAGCTGGCAGTAGGGTAGTAGGAGCTGTGGCGCCCTGGCCAGCTTCACATGTGGGCTTGTATTAGAGACTCCCAGCTTCAACACTTACCCGAAGAGGGGTCTGGGGCATCGCCATTTTTATTTTCTTTCTATAAAATGGGAGTAATCAAACCCGTCTCATAGAGCTATTGTGGTACTACAGTGAAGTAATTACATATTAAAGTGCCCAGCCTACCATGTACCTTGATCCAATTATATACTGGCTAAAGCATTTTATATGCATGATATCATCTAGACTTCCTGCCCAGAAGATAATGGTGATGCATGCCTGTAATCTCAGCATTTGGGAGGCTATGGCAGGAGGATTGCTGTGAGTTTTGGGTCAGACTGAGCCATGGGGTACCAGGGCTCCGTAGTAAGGTTCTATCTTAGAAAACCAAAAATACTTATGTAGGGGCTGGAGAGATGGCTCAGCGGTTAAGAGCATTGCCTGCTCTTCCAAAGGTCCTGAGTTCAATTCCCAGCAACCACATGGTGGCTCACAAAAATACTTATATACACATGCCTGTAGTCCCAGTACCTGGGAGGCTGAGGCAGGGTTCCAGGCTAGCCTGTTTCAGAAGAACAAAAAATAAGAAAAAATATGAAAAGAGGGAGAGAGGAAGAAGGAAGAGGGGAAGGGAAAAGAAAGGAAGGAAGAGAAGGGGTTCCAACTTAGAGATGTTACATACAATACACACAGGTGGCATTTATTAAGGACTTACTTTTTTATTATTAAATTTTATTTGTTCTGTGTGCTTGTGTGCCATAGTGTGTTTGTGGAGGTCAGAGGGCAGCTTGAGGGAGTTAGTCCCTCCGGCTTGGTGGCAAGTGCCTTTGCCCGCTGAGCCGTCTTACGGCCCTCAGGAGTGGCCTTCTGTCTTCAGCCGTCAAAGCTCTGTGAAAGTCGTTCATTTGTCCAGTGAGGACTCGGAGAGTCCGAAAAGCCACGTGACTCAAAGTGACAGTGCTTTTAAGAAATAGGTCCCCCTAGCCGGGTGGTGGTGGCGCACGCCTTTAATCCCAGCACTTGGGAGGCAGAGGCAGGCGGATCTCTGTGAGTTCGAGACCAGCCTGGTCTACAAGAGCTAGTTCCAGGACAGGCTCCAAAACCACAGAGAAACCCTGTCTCGAAAAACCAAAAAAAAAAAAAAAAAAAAGAAATAGGTCCCCCTGGCTCCAGAGAGTATGCTTTCCAGTCTTGAATTGTAGCCAGCCCTGGCATTGTGGCAGAGAACCGAACAGGAAAGGTGGGTGTCTTTCCTTAAGAGGGTACAGAACAGAATGACCAGTACTGAAAACCCTGGGAAGACTGGGTAATCTGGGAGGACACTGGTCAGGACCACATCCAGGAGAGTTACCCATATTTATCTTCCTCCCACACCTTCCCAAGGTGATTGATGTTCCCTGTGGTTACTAGACACTTGAACCTGATGGAGGTGCTCTTGGGATTTCCCAACACCTCTGGGTGCCTAATTATTATCTGGTCAAAGGTAACCCTGATGATCATCTTCAGCCTCTTGCTTCAGGGTTCAACCTAGGGCATCTCCAGTTGCCTCAGCCTTCGAAAGATGAGTTGAGACAGGCTCTCCTGTAGCCCAGGCTTCCCTTGAACAAGCACTGACCCTCCTGCCTCAGCCTCCCCAGTACTGTGATTACAGGGGAGCCCCAGCGTAGCTCATTTTCTTAACTACTGTCCTAGTTTCATTTCTGTGTCTTTGATAAAAATACCCAGGGAGAATGCAGTTTAGGGGAGGAAGGGGCTTACTTGACTTAATGTTCCAGGTTACCGTCCATCTTTGTAAGAAAACCGTAGAGGAAACTGGTTCCCCACCAGGTCCACAGTCTAGAGCAGAGAGGAACGAGTGTTCCCCTGCCACCTGCCCACTTTCAGCCAGCCTCCTCTACACTATACAACACAGGATCCCCTGCCCAGGGAATGGTGCCACCCACAGCAGGCTGAGTCAGATTAGCAGGCAAGACGGTCTCATTCAGACATACCCACAGGCCAGCCTGCTCTGTGCAATCCCTCCATGGAGACGCGCTTCTCAGATGGTTCTACGCTGTGGCAAGTTGACAGAACTCAGCCAGCTCGATGACCTAGCATCTTCGTATGTCTTCAGAGCAATCCTTTGCTTCTTGTGCCCTGGTCTCCTTCTCAGCCCAGCTTTATTAGTAGTGAGCTAGTATTTTCCAGGAGGGCATTTCCATAGCAGCCGGTAATGGAAGCCCTAAAGTTCAACTTCCAGTGCTTTGCCAGGTGGGAGGAGGTGGCGGCATTCCGTCCCAGCACACACTGCGGACCTGCTTGCCTGACCCGCATAAGACTCCCCATACAAAGGAGGAGGTTGGGAGCACACTATTGCTTTCTCTGAGAGTCCTTTTGAAGAGGGAGATGTCTCAAGTGCTCCCCTTAATAGACTGATGTGGGAAGCGGTTATATTTGGCCGCCTTTGAAAGCCACTTGGAAAACATTCTCGCCCTCTTATCTGTCACCTTTCACATCTCTCAACAAAGTAACACTAAAACCTAATTTTAGCCCTGATGACATCATTTTCTCATTTTCTGCCTGGAGAAGGGAAAGGGTTTCCCAGAGGAAATCTCCTGGTCCCGAGAGAGCCCTACTGTTGCTGGACAGCTTGAGCCGATGTCTGAGGCTTCCTTATCCATAAAGTTCATCCGGAAAAAAGGTTTGACATGGAGTCCTCTGTAATCAGATTTGTCAGCTATTAAACAAATGATGTCAGTGGGTGAGGGCTGGGGAGAGAGCTTGGTTAAGAAAGTGCTTGTCATGCACACGAGAGGACCTGGGTTTATCTTTAGGACCTACATTAAGAAAAAAATAGCAGAATTTGAATTCGGGGCCTCTGTAACAAGCCAGGTATCCAACATATGCCTGTTACTGCAGCACCAAATCTTCTGGCCTCCATGTGCTCCCAGGTACATGCACTTGTGTGCTCTGCTCTCTCTCTCTCTCTCTCTCTCTCTCTCTCTCTCTCTCTCTCTCTCTCTCTCTCACACACACACACACACACACACACACACACAGTGAATCTTAAGGTGGTTAGTTTCCTTTTGCTTGCTTCTCTTTTTTAAATTTTACTTTATTTTATGTGCAGTGGTGTTTTACTTGCATGCATGTCTGTGTGAGGGTGTTGGTTCCCCTGGAACTAGAGTTGCAGACAGTTGTGAGCTGCCCTGTGGGTGCTGGGAATTACACCTGGAAGAACAGCCAGCATTCTTTGCTGCTGAGCCATCTCTCCAAGCTTCCCCCTCCACCCCCCACCCCCATTTGTCTGTTTTTCAAGGCAGGGTTTCTCTGGGTAGCCTGGCTGTCCTGGAATTTGCTCTAAGTTCTGGACCAGGCTGGTCTCAAACTCACAACGATCTGCCTGCCTCTGTCTCCCAAGTGCTGGAATTAAAGGTGTGCGCCACCACGGCCCGGCAAATAAGGTAGATAGTAATAAAAGATGATACTCTATTTTGACCTCTGGCCCTCTCCACGCACAAGCACACACATACGTACATGCACACATAGTCAGTGGCCTTGTTAAATTGTTAAATAATCGCCAGTATTCCAGGGAACAGCCTAAGGATCTGCATAGCGCCACACTGCAAAGCGGCAGTCAGACAGGGGACTCGAGCTTGGGCTGTGGATGCACCTCAGCTGGCGGAGTGCTTACCTGTTGGGTCCCAAGAGTCACATAAACCACGTGAAGAGGCACCCTTCTGACCCCGGCACTAGGAAGTTGGACGCAGGGAAATCCAAAGTTCAGGTCCACCCTCGATTGCTTGGGCTACACGAGAGCCAGCTTCAGACACTGCCTCCGAAGGAAGCAATTCCTGTAGCTTCCTCTGGATCTAAAGGCCAGACTGTGGGTGGTGGAAGATTCTAGGTTCTGGGAGTCCAAAGTGTCTGCATCTGAGCTGAGTGAACTGCAAAGGACTGGACTCGGGGAGCCATCCCTATGGTTTCAGTCTTGAATTTGTGAGGACTTACGGAGAAAATTACACCTCTTCTCTGAGGAGAGGTTGCACCTTGGGAGTCTTTGAGACTGGGTCTCGTTATGAAGACCCGAAACTCATTGTGGAGACCAGGCTTGCCCTGAACTTGGGGCAATTCTGACTTAGACTCCCTCGTGTTGGTATTTCTAGTGTGGGCCCCATCTCTACAAGAAAGATCTTACAGGTGAGGGGAGATTGAATGAACTTTACCAGGGAAGAAAAGAGGGGAGATGGGGAGATGGCTTGATTAATAAAGTGCTTGGCAAACCCGAGTTTGATTCCCCAGAACCCACTTAAAAAGAAGTTTTAGACAAATGACCCCTGGGGTTCCCTGGCCAGTCAGTCTGGCTCACTTGGCAAGTCAGATCCTGTCTCAATAAAGAACAAAAGGCGGGGCCTATGAAATGGTCCAGCAGTCGCTGCCAAGCCTGAAGCCTTGATTCCCCAGAGTCCCGTGGTGGATGGAAGAAGAGAACCGTTGACCTCCACACCTGTACCCTGCCATGCATGCCCCCCCCCCCACACAAGTAAGCATGGTTTCTAAAAAGTAAAAAGGTACATGGTGCCCGGAGAGTGCTAGCTGAGATTCTCTGGCTTCCACACCCGTGCACACACGTGTATGGGACACATGAACACACTGGTGGAGGAAGGTGGGGAGAAGAGGGCAGAGGTTCTCCATAAAAACCCAGCTGTTAGGCTCATGGCCTTCTGAAGAGAAATAACAGCGCAGTGTCTGCCTGTCTCCGTGTTGGATGGTGTTAGAGGAAGCATTTTATCGGCTTATAAATATTTACAGAACCCCTCTGTATATAAAAGTGCTTAGGTGCAGACTTCCTTTTGTACTTGAGTTCTCAAGTGGGCGGACTGTCCTGCCTAAGACCTTTTCCTGGGCTGGGCGCCCTCCCTTCTAGACTAGGAAGGGGTGGAGGAGCAGGGGGGGATTAGACGGGAGGAGAAAGTCCTGCCTAAGAGCACCCCAGGGGCCGTGGCTAGGCAGCTTCTGTTTCCAGGAGGTGACTCATGGTCCCACTGAGAATTGAAATGAGGCCGGCAGGGGCTGTTGAGGATCAGGGAAAGAATGTCACCACCTCCATCCATCAAGAGCTGGCGCACACCTCGGGCGTCCGTGAGAGCCCTGATTCTTCCCGAGTTAATCCAGGTCTGATGGCTGGATAACCCTGCTTTGCCATTGCTCCACGGGAACCATTAATACTGACTTCAGTCTTTCCGTGCTGCATCTACCGAGTGTTAGACTTTTACCTCTGTTTGCCCCCTTCTCATATCTACTCTATTAGGGGAAAGTTTTTAAGAAAAATCCCGGGCTAGAGAGTGATAGAGCATTCATCTGGCATGCTCGGGATTTCAGGTTCATATCTCAGTGCTACAAAAATAAATTTATTAACTGATTAAAGGATATAGACTGAGGTTTTTTTTTTTGTTTGCTTGGTTTTGTTTTAAAGAATTTTGTTGTTTCTGTTAAGATAAGCTCTCACTGGGTAGCCCTGGCTAGCTTGGAACTTGGTATGTAGACCAGGCTGGCCTCAAAGTCACAGAGATTTACTTCCCTCTGCCTCCTAAGTGCTGGGATTAAAGACTTGTGCTACCACCACATCCAGCTAAGTGTTTATTTTTATTCTTTTACAAATGTGTGTTTGTGTGTGTGTGAATGGTAAATGTTTGTGGGTGCCCCGGAAACCAGAAGAGGGCATCAGAGCCCCCCTTTTACCCCTTTCCCCATTTTTCATGTGTTTGGTGTGTATGTTTCCATGTCTGGGGGCACATGTATGTGTGGGTACCTCATGTGCATGGGTTCTGGAGCTGCAGTTACAGGTGGGCAAGTGCTCTTACCCACTGAGCCACCTCTCCAGCTCCCTTGTTCCCTTTTGTTTTGTTTCATGATAGGGTCCCCTTTAGCCTGAGGTGTTGAACTCCATCTTCCTGCTTGAGTTTCTCCGATGCTGGAACTACAGGCATGAATGGCTACACCAGGCTACTTTGGTACAGGTTCGCATGTAGCCCAGGCTGACCTCCAACTCACTATGTAGCCAACTGACTCTTGCAAGTTGTCCTCTGACCTCCACGTGCGTGCTGAACTCTTTATTTTCCTGCCTCCACCTCCTGCGTGCTGGGATTATAGGCAGATGTCATTAGACCCAACTACTTTGAATTTCTTGAAAGTTTCCTGGAGATGACAAGCTATGCCTGAATTAATGAGGCCCCTGGCTAACTTTCTCTGTGCCCTGTCTAAGATGTCTGTGTTGGAACACCCTCTTTTCTGGACTACACCCCTTATTTTTCCTTTTATTCCCTTTTCTCATGTGTGCAGTATGCATGTGTGGATATGCATGTTTCCATGTGTGGGGGCACATGTGTGTAGGGCATGTGTGTGTCCGGATGCTCAGGGATCCAGACTTTCATGTGGAGGCCTGAGAATGATGCTAGGAATCTTCCACTTTCTGCATCAAGGCTGGTTCTCATTAAACCCAGAGCTCGCCTGTGTGGCTAGTCTTATTAGCCCGCTCGCTCTGGGGATCCCGTCTCCTCCTTTTGGGGCTAGAATTACAGGCCAGCTGCTGCATCCATCTGTCATTTATGTGGTATTAGTGATGGTTGCCTGGCAAGCGGTTAACTGCTGAGCCATCTCCCCAACCCCTGACCCTCTTACTTTCTGTGGCTGAGAATCCTAGGAAGGAAGAATTTCATAGTGAGAACCCCAGAGACAATTTCCTGTGCAAGTAGCCGGGCCAATCCTGCCTGTGGGCTTTGGTGGTATACTATCATACTATTATAAACAAAATTTTTTTTAAGGCTTTATTACATTTATTTGTGTGTGTATGTTTGTCAGTACCCATGTGCCACAGTGTGTGTATGGAGGGCAGAGGACAACCTGAATGAGTCAACTCTTTACCTTCACCTTGTGGATCCCAGAGTTTGAACTCAGGTCCTCAGGCTTGGCGGCAAGTGCCTTTACCCTCTGAGCCCCATCTCACCAGCCCACCAACTAAGTTTTGTGGGTCTGTGTCCTACAGTCAGCCACATGGAGAGTCTAAACTCCCCTGTATCATGCCCTCATCGCAGGATACCAAAAATGTAATTTGGTTCATAGTCTCCCAGGAAGAAGAAGCTCTAGGCAAAGATCTGGGGGACTAGCTGAGAGGATGCCCTATTTCATGGCCCCTTCTGAACAGTCAGTGATCTGTTGCCCTACTCAGCAAGGTCTTCACCCCCAGAGCGCACCCCTGGGTGCTGCTGACACCTGCTTCCAGCCTCCTTCGTTTCTGAAGACCCTTAGTTGAGGCAAGACAGCCAGCCCCTCACACCAACTCCATCTTCGTCAGCTGCCAAACCAACTTGAAAACTGCCTACGCTTTGGGTTTTGAGGCATTTGAAAAGTTAAGGCCCAACTTCTTGAGCCTTCTCAGCATCCTGCCTGCTTCCCTTATCTTATTCAAATATTCTAATTGATACTCAACGCTTCTCCCCGGCACATCACCCCAGCACCTCATTGACAGAACAGACCTTTACCTGAGGGCCTCATTATACTGATGCCTGTACTGTGGGCCAAAAATACCTCCCCGATACCTGCTCAACATCCTGGGCTTCCGAATGACAAACAAATAATTGGGTGAAACAAACCCTGGGTGCTCACTGCTGCCGCTAGTGCCGCAGCACGGAAGAGTCCGTGGCAATAACAGTCACAGTGCTGCCTGGCTCGTGTCAGAGCTTACCTTTGAACAGTGGCTTGCACTGACACCAGAGAATGACAGCTTTAGAAATGGCTTGCTAGTTACCTCAGTGAGGGAGCCCTCTCATGTGGAGTGTGACAAGCGGCTGTCATTTCCACACTGCTGAACAATTGACATCCCGAGATGAGGAAGGCGGGAGGCTGTGGGCGGCTGTGTTTGACGGCAGGTGAGGTTGGGACTGTGGGAGAGGGGTCCCAGATGCTGGTGATGATTGCGTTGGTGGCAGAAGCCATCCTTGGGCACACGCTCTCACACCCACCCCCTACATCTGTCATTGTCTTTCCCCATCTGTGTTACTGTTCTCACAGCTATGAACAGTTCCATGTTTGAACCATGACAAGCACAGCTCAAGGGCCGGCGGTTACTTTGGCTCACAGTTCAAGGGTATCGTCCAGTGTGGCGGGAAGTCATGGAGGCAGGAGCGTGTGGCAGCTGGTCACATGGCATCACAATCAGGGAGCAGAGAGAGATGGATGCTGGCACTCAGCTCACTTTGCCCTTTCTGTTCACCAACGACCCCATGGGATGGTGCCGCCAATATTCAGGGTTGACAGATATTCTCACCTCAGCTAATCCAGTCTAGAAACTTCCTCACAGATAGGCACAGAGGTTTGTCCCCTAAGTGAGCCTAGGTGCTTCCAAGTAGGCCGTCAGTATTAACCATCATACTGTCTTTCTATCTCGAGGTTGTCTCAATTAATAATTTAGGGATGATGAAGGACAGCTGAGATCCTCCCAGCATGCTTAGAGGATACGGTTTGTCGCTTCACTAGTTAAAATACTTGGTCTCAAAGGATAGAAGAAAGGGGCTGGTGAGATGGTTCAGCTGACCAAAGTGTCTCTTGTGCAAGCCTGGTAGCCTGAGTTCAATCCCTAGAACTAAATTAAAGGTGGAGGCAGAGAACTGACTCCATCAATTGTCCTTTGTCCTCAACACACCCATGGCAATGCCCACCTACAAGTCATACAATAATAATAAAAACAATAGAACACTGCCAAGGCACAGTTTCCGCTAACAAGGACCTCAGCATTAAAAGGAACCCCTTGATGTAACTGAAAATGACTTTGAATCTCTGACTGCCCTGCCTCTCCCCCTGAAGACTATCTCTCTCTGGGATTATGGGCTTGCACCCAGTTTGTGTGGTGCTGGGGATGGAACACAAGGCTTTGTGCTTGTTAGCCCAGCACTCCACCAACTCAGCTACACCCTCAGCCCAGCACTGTAGCTCTTTGTTCATGTTTGGTTCGTGTTTTTAATGCTCAGACCACCCACAGAATCACCCTGTGAAAGCCTTACTATTTATTCCAAACAATACATAGGGTCTATGCATTGTCATGCGTTTTTGGAGTTAGGTTAAAGTACTAGGTGTGAACTCTTGAAAGCACATCACCTCCCTTCGGTGAGGGAGAAGACAAGCCCTGGGGCTAGAAAGGTGCCTCAGTGGGCAAAATGCTTGCTTCGCATGTGTGAGGACTTGAGTTTGCATCCCCAGGACCATTCAAAGCCAGGTACACTGCGCACATCTGTAATTCCAGCATTCCTATGCTGGAGCGAGATGGGAAGTGGTGATGGGAGGAGCCCCCAGGAGCTTGCCGGCCAGCTGGCCTGGCATAGGCAGTGGCAACAGTAAGAGACTGTCTCAAACAGGACAGAAGGCGGGGAAACACACTTGGGGTTATCCTCCAACCACCTCACATCCTGTGTGCCATGGCATGCATACACTTGGACTCATATGAACAGAGCACATACATGCGTATGTCTCTCACCCACATATTGTGTCGAATCTGCTGGGAGGGATACCGCACCTAGGACTGGACCCAGTCTTCCTTGCAGCTATGGCTTTCCAAACCTAGTTCCACCGAGCCTAATAAAGAACCCTACTCAAGTGCAGGGTGGTTGGCATGCCAAGCTCACAGTAAGGGCCACACTCAGGGAGGACAGGGAGACAGTGTTGTGCTTTGCTTACTCTCTGGATGGCTCTTCAGAGACAGGCTATTCTGCTCATTTCCACGTTGGCAGACACTGCTGTGTTGTGTGAAAGGTTAGCACAACACAGGACACGCACCCTGAGCAAATGGGCCATGATGACCAGTAGCTGTTGTGCAAACAAAGCACTTACTTCCCTGTGCTCATTCTTTATGGGCATCCACCATGTACAACACTGGACTGGATAGTGGACAGCCGTGACTTCATATAACTGATCCTCCCATGCAGTATTTTGCCAAGTTTAAGGCTGTAAAAGTATAGGTTGAGTTTTTCTCCCAATGTATAAATAACAAAGAAGTTTTAGCAAGTCATCTAGTGGTTTGATACAGAGTCTCGCTTTATAGTTCAAGCCTGCCTAGAAGTCACAATCCTCCTGCCTCAACATACTGTGCTCTGGTATTACAGTTTTGCACCACTGCACACCACTAACAGGCAAACCTTTCTAGATGTTCTTCAGGAGTAGATACCATCCAAGGCTTAGTTTGCTAAAGGCGGTGGTCCTTGATCTGGGCATGTCACTCACTTAGTAGAGTCTCGCCCATCATACAGGGAGCCCTAGGTTCCATCCCCAGCACTCCATGAAGCCAAAAGTACCAATACACACAGTGCTTGGGAAGTGGAGGCAGGAAGAACAGAAGTTCAGGGTTAGCCTTGGCTATGTAAAGAATTTAGAGGCCAGCCTGAGCTGTATGAAACCTTAATCTCAAAAACTAAATAATAAAGAGACTGGAGTGATGGCTTAATGATTCAGAGCACTGGCTGCTCTTACTGATGGCAGTGAGCTGGGCTTAGTCCCCAGTGCTCACATTTCAATTGACAACAATCTGAAATTCCGGTTCCAGGGATCCAATGCCCTCTTCTAGACTCTATGGGCACTGCACGCTCATAGTGCACAAACATACATTCTGCAAAACAACCCATACGTGTAAAACAAAAATAAAGTAGTTTTAGTTGAATAGTGAAAGTTAAAATGGTGAATCTCAGATGCAAGCTGTGTCTGAGGAGTCTGGAACTCGCCAACTTGGATAAATAGCAAGTCACCAGGTAGTGGTGACATTTCTAGTTCCCCAGAGCATCCCGAGACTCTCTTGTGTCCTGTCTTTCCCAATTTAAATGTATTCTCCTTACAAGAACTATTAGAACTGAGCATCAGCTAAATCTATGTAAAATGTGTGTGTGTGATAAAGACAGCAAATTCAGTCTTATCAGCAACAGAAACTTCTCAAAAAGCCAGACCTTCCAAGTCCTGATCCTGTTGCTTCTCTATTTGTCTCTTTGTCTCCATCACACACACATAAATAATAATGAGAGGAGGGGGAGGATTGGGGAAAGAAGGAAGAAGATGGTCGATGCCTACCATCCGTCGCTGTGTTTTCAGTGTGCAACTGCTTTTTAGACCCCCTTCTCAGATGACAGCTTGCTGCCATCGCACCAGCAAATACATGGCGTTATTTGTAGTAGCAGCTTCTGTCCTCCCGCTAAGTTCCTTGCTCCTGGCTCTCTCACAAGTACATTTGACATGATCTGTCCTCATCCCGGATATCCGGATATGAACAAGGTACACACACATGTTGTCAGTCTTGATCCAGAGTGCTGTGCCTTCTCCCTCGCCTCTTGTTTGGTTTGTTTGTTTGTTTTTGTTTGGTTTGTTTGAGATGGGCCAGGCTAGCTTTGAACTCCTGACCCCACTGCCTCCTCCTCACTAGTGCTGGGACTATAGATGTCCACCACCATGCCTGCCTTTGTTTCTCAAGCTAAAGGACAAAATGTCTCTTAAAAATTAGAGTGCAGATGGAGGGAGAAACACATCAAATGAGTCTCCACCTGTCCATATCCAGCTGTCTGTCTGTCTGTCGTCTGTCTGTGTAGAGCTTGCTTGTTCATAATCTTTAGTTCCATGAGATTGGGCTTCCTGGTTGGTTATGCCTGGTTTTTGTTTGTTTGTTGGTGGGGTATCGCTGTTGAGCCAGTTTTAATCTTTAAGGAAATGCTGCCTGGGAGTTTTCAAACCTTAAATGACAGTCATTTTGGAGGTACCCTTACCACAGTGCCTTCTCCAGTACTCTAGTCAATCTACCTGCCAAGTACCAACCGCAGTACTGATGCATTCATCAGCTTTGCTTCCTCTCTGCCCTCGGGTTGTTGAATGTTCCAGTAGAAAAGGGATTACTGAGCTGAGGATTGCGCCAGCCTTAGCTGAACTCTCGCCCAGATACGCCCCTCCCTCGTGTGTGTGTGTGTGTGTGTGTGTGTGTGTGTGTGTGTGTGTGTGTGTGTGTGTGCTGTGCTGTGCTGTGCTTAAGATGGATTCCAGGACCTCAGGCATGCTAGACCTGTGTTCTGCCACTGAGCCATACCTCCAGCCAGCCTCTCACTGAGAGATGGGTCTAGGTAAGTACTGTACCACTCCACTATCTCCCCAGCCCCTCACTGGGGGATTCTAGGCAGGGGCTCTACCACTGAGCCACACCCCAGCCTCTCACTGGGGGATTCTAGGCACATGCTCTACCACTGAGCCACATCCCAGCCCCTCACTGGGGAGTTCTAGGCAGGGGCTCTACCACTGAGCCACACCCCAGCCCCTCACTGGGGGGTTCTAGGCAGATATGCTAATGTTGAGCCTCACCTCCATGCTGTCTTTTTGTTAAAGTTTCTCAGACATGATGGTGGTAGCTGACCTTTATGGCTACTTGCTATAGAGATCTAGCCACTTGAGTGAGCTCAGTCCTCCCTGCAGGCTTTGAAGGTGCACCACATTGATACTGAGGAGCTTGCCCACAGAGGTCCAGTGAGTGGCCCACATCTATTTGGTTGGTTCTTACTCCTCAGGGCACCTGTCTCCTGAGGTCAGCTTTTCTGAGTCCTGAGTGGTCAGCCCGATGAGGGATATACAGTGGGAACCTGAGTGTCCTCACCTTCCAAAGTGTTTAGGCACACATTAGCTGTAAAGGCCTCGTGCATGGGTCAGATACTTCATCCTTTCCTAAAATAGCACAGAGGGCCTGGACGATAACCCTGCCAAGGAATGCCCTCTAAAACACAGAGTTGAAATCTAACAACAGACAAAATAGGGACTCTTCTTTTTCTTCTTTCCCACTCCCTCCTTTCTCTCCCCTCCTCCCCCCTCTGCCTTTCCCCTTCTCGTCCTCCTTCTTTTCCTTTTTTGTTTCTCTTCGCTTGCTTGCTTTTTTGGTTTGCAGAGGGTCTCACTCTACAGCCCTGGCTGACCTAGAACTCACCTCCGTAGGCCAGCCTTGGCTTCTGTCCTGTGAAGAGACTCCTGTAGTGCTGGGACTATTGGGCAGGTGCCACTATGCCTGGTTTATGTGATGCTGGGCAGTGAAGCCCTGGGTTTACCGCATGCTAGGCAGGCACTGAACATGCCACCAACCAAGCCACCCAGTCCCTTCCTGGGCCCCTCATTACCTTACCTTTTTTTTGCGGGTCTACTGATTCTTATCACTCCACTGTTTTCTCATCCCAGAAGTAATTTAAGGTGGTGTTTCCTGAGACTTTGAGTTATTTTAGTAGCCAACTACTATACCATAGCATGCTTTTTAAAATTATGTCCTTTTTGTATGGCTTTTACAGTTATCATAGAAAACAATGGGCTTTATTATGAGCTTTTTACATTGTATTTGCTCTTATGCAATTCCAGTTACCCATCACCTTCCCTTTCCCCTTGTCTTGCTCAGAGTCCTTTAGAATCATGTGTGTGTGTGCCCACACACATGTGCACACATGCACACACACACACACACATGGATAACTACCTGATTTAAATGAATAATTTAAATATTTGAGATCTGTGTTCTGCATACGAAAGAAAGCATGTTCTTTGTCTCTCCTAGTCAGGCATATTTCTTTCACTGTAACCGGCTGCATTTCTGCACATGGTTTAGCCATAAAATTCTTGATCTTCCTGGTAAATGGGATCTTAGAAGCACGCATACATCTCTTGAGAGTTCAAGCCTATTTCAGGACCTTGAATACCATCCCATTTTCTCTCGGCCTTCTCTGGCCTGGTCTTTTTCTCTTTACTTATAATGTCCCCGAAGGGCTGGATTCGTGTTTCAGTTAAGCCCTTGCTTCTCTTGGGAGGACCTGAGTTTGGTTTCAGCACCCCTATCAGGTGGGCTCACAGCTGCCTGTAACTCTGGCTCCAGGGCATCTGAAGCCCACCTCTGGGGGCGCTGCACTTAAATGCACACACCCCACGCCCACACAAAGACGAAGCCCTTCTGCCACCGTCAAGCTAATCCAGTGATTGAAGGATTGACACAGAACTAACTTGTTTGCCCTAAGAGTCTTCACCCCCTGGAGGTGAAGGAAGTGGTGAGCACTTGTGCTGTCCGAGTGAGTATTAGGAAGTTCAGGACGTCAAGCCATTTACAGTGTTCTGAGGGGCGGGGCGGTCACAGGCCTGGGAAGCCCAAGTCCCTCTGTGGTGTGGGGATTACACAGGGGAGGGCTAAGTGACTGTCAACAGAGAGGCCAGGGAACTTTTCACACACACACCCCTCCAGGCGCAGGGCTCATCCCTTCACCTCCTTATCAGCAGGGATCCTCTTATCACAGTTTTGGTTAGTTAATTGGCTCTTACTTTAGGCGGGGACTCCTGTCACCCAAGCTGACCTCAAATTTGTTCCCTAGTGAAGACATTGAACACATACCTTTTATCTTAGTTGTTTGGTTGTTTTGGGGATGTTTTTTTAAAATATTTACTCTTATCATTTTTAATTTGTGTGTGTGTGTGTGTGTGTGTGTGTGTGTGTGAGTGTGTATGCGCACGCACACATGAGTGCAGATGTCTGCAATAGTTCTTAAGAAGAGGACATTGGGGACCTGGAAAGGTGGCTCAGAGGTTAAGACCACTGGCTGCTCTTCCAGAGGTCCTGAGTTCAATTCCCAGAAACCACATGTTGCCTCACCACCATCTCATCTGGTGCCCTCTTCTGGCCTGCAGGTGTATGTGCAGGCAAAACACTGTATACACAGTAAATAAATCTTAAAAAGAAGAGGATGACATTGGGTTCTCCTAGAGCTAGAGTTACAACATTTGTCAGCTGCCCAGTGTGGGTGCTGGGAACTGAACTCAGGTCCTCTGGAAGAGCACTGTACCCTTCCTCTTAGCCACTCTCCATCTCTCTAATCCCTTCCTTCGTTTTTTTTTGTTTTTTTTTTTTGTTTTTTTTTTTTTTTTTTTTTGCTGTTGAAATAGAGATTCACATTTGCTCTAAGGGAGAAGATTGCTCGGGACTCCTGGCCTTCTTGTCTTCACCCACCAGTTACTGGGTTTATGGGTGTGTGCCACCACACCTAGTTACGGCTGCTGTTCATCAGTCCTCACTGCTGATGAAGTCATTAGGACCAGAGCCCTGGCAGCCCTAACAAGCCAGGCTCCACCACTTATCCTCATCAAGCCAATTAAAGAGACAAGTTGTAATGAAAAACAGAGAAAGGGCATGCGTTTAACGTGGTCACACTAGAAAGAGGAATGAAATGCCCCAGTGACCCTGTCCTCCCTCGCCCAGAGTCCATCTAGGTTTAAATAGAGGGCAAGAGTTTACATAGCTAAGAAGTTCCGGTCGGGGTGTGGACCCACCTGGTCATCACTGGCCCATTAATTGTCTGGGCTCCCATCTCTCTGGCAAGGTGATGGTCTGATAAGTTATTATGACTGTGTGACATCCCTTCTGAGAGGTATGTTTCCCTGTGACTGGCAGTGGGCCTCAGCCCTTTCATTCTCCGGGTCTATTACTCCTGGGGACATTTCAATTCCTCGGGGAACATTGTTGCAATAGCATGATAGCCAAAGGGAAGGGTACAGTGTCTCATTTAGAGTTTCGGAATTCTTGCAACTTTGGGTCTCACAGAATAGACCACACAGACCTCAGACTGGGAGCAGTCCTTCTACCGAGTGCTAGGATTATCAACATGAGGTACCATGCCTAGCCGTGTTTCGGTTTTTGTGTAGGGGTGAAGAGGGGTTGCTTGTGGAGACCAGAAGTCAGTGTCTAGGGGTTTTATTGCTTCCTACCTTACTCTTAAGAAACTGTCTCGTTGAATCTGGAGCTCCTTGACTAGACTGGCTAGACAGGATGGCTAGGTAGCTGCAGGAATCCTCTTGTCTCCACCTCCCCGTGCCGGGATTACAAACACATATCCCCACACCTGGCTTTTTATTATGGGTGTTGGGAATCTGAACTCGGATCTTCGCGTCTGTATGGGAAGGACTTTACCGCCTGAGCCATCTCCCCGCCCCCACATGGCACTTCATAGGCTATAAAACAGTGGATGGATGCAGGTCGGAGGTCCTTGGGCGTTCTTATTTCCATTAGCGGTTAAGAAACGCACCACCCCCATGAAGATTAGTGTGTATTTTGCCAATAGCCCTGGAGCTGCCACACTGCCTATTGTTTAATGAGATTGGAGAAACAGTTTGAAAGGTTAATTGGTAGGAGAAGTGGGGCTCAAAACCTTAAGATGTGAGTATCTAAGAAATTTAAATCCTTTTATGTTCATGAGATCATTATTTTTTAAAAAAATAATTAATTTGCTTGTTTGGATTGTTCAAAATTTATTCTTCTTTCATACAATACATCCCAATTGCAGCCTCCTCTCCCTCCACTCCTCACAGCCCCCACCCCACCTTCCCTTCCCCTAGATCCATTGCTCCTCCTTTTCTTTTCAGAAAAGAGCGGGCTTCCCAATGATATTAACCAAACACGGCCTAACAAGATGCAGCACAACTAGGCACAAACCCTCCTATCGAGGCTGGATGAGACAACCCAGGAGGAGGAAAAGGGTCCCGAGAGCAGGCAAAAGAGCCAGAGACTCCTCTACTCCCACTGTTAGGGGTGGCACAAAAACCCAGGCTAAACAACCACAGCATGTGTGCAGAGGCCCACCGCAGAACTGTGCAGGAGTATGGAGAGCATTGTTCTTACAGTGTCTGTTTCCTTCTAGATCGTCTTATGTTTACTTATTTGTGTGTGACCATTCTGTGCATGGTGTGAGCACCAATGACCAAACTCAGGTCTTCAGGCTTGGCGGTGTGTACATTTATGCGTCAAGCCTCCTCAGCAGCCCTATTTTTTTTGGGGGGGGGACTACTTTTTTTTGTTTCCTACTTCATTTATTTTCCATTGGTTGCCTTCATAAATACCAGAAAACCCTCCCACTTACCAAGTTGAACCATCTAAATTGCACTCATATGGTTTACTTCTTTCTTTAAAAAAAATTTCAAATTAATGTGGTTTTTGTATGTGTATGGATGGATATATGGGCATGTGCTTTTGGGTGCAGTTCCAGAAGAGACCGGAAGAGGGTGATGTGTGTAGTTGGTTTTCTGTGCTTTCCCTGATGCACCTGATTTTAATCCTATGCAGGTCCGGTTATACAGAGGCATAAGATGACAAATAAGGATTTTCCCCTAAGAGTTAGTTCATTTTGCAGACATCCACTCTGCCTGCCACTTGGTTGACAAGCTGTGCTTTATGAATGGGGATACTCCCAAGAAGGCCAGATGAACTCTACCCCTCTCCTTCATCCGTCTTTACGTTGGGGGCACCGACAGAGTGCTGAAGAATCAGCTCTTGCTTCCACGTGGCACCATTATACTCCTGCTTGAGCCACAAAGACCGTGGCCTTCAGCTTGGGGTAGACGCATTTGTCTCACGTTCGCCCTCCTCCCCAAGGGCTAGAAGCCACAGTCTGAGGCAAGGTGGAAGTGCAGATCCTCCCAGAATCCTGACATATGGCTCTTTCGTGTGGCCCATCACCTCACATTTCATAATCCCATTTACTTAAAGCAGAGGTATATAGACCTTTATAAGACCAGAGCGAAGAATTTAGGCTTCCCAGTGAGACAAAGAAACGACCTTCCCTTCAAGATGCCAATGAATTAAACTGGGCTCTTAAGAATGGCTTATTCATGTCCCCTGGGGTAGATCTTGGAAGTGAGTGCCCTGGCTGAACACAGGGACGGTCCTTTGTCAGTACCCTCAAGGCCCATTTGAAATGTCATCAGCTTGGAGCCGTCCATCACCAGAGACGACCAACAGCCCATTTAAAAGAATGCCTTGGGTCAGATGGAAATAGATGGCAGGCCCTTAATTCTTCATGATAAGGGCAAGTGTAAAAGAGAATTATGTAGTGTGAATTAATGAGACCTAAGGTGACTCTGAAGCCCCTGTCCCGTGACCGTCCACACCAAATGCCTGTTCTTTTTGCCTGTGTGCCCCAGGATCTTCTGTTTAACAAACTCACCTGGCATAAAGAAAGCAGTGACGTCCAGGAATGTGCCAAGTCTTATTTGACTTCCTTTTGGAAAATGGGTCGGTAGTGATTGATATATCTGATTTTTTCCCCCTTTGGAGTGCTGGGATTTAACCTAGATTCTTGTACCGTACAACTAACCCCTCCCTGAGGGATTCTAGGCAAGAACTCTACCACTGAGCCACACCCCAGCTCTTCACTGGGGGATTCTAGGCAAGAACTCTACCACTGAGCCACACCCCAGCTCCTCACTGGGGGATTCTAGGCAGGTGCTCTACCACTGAGCCACACCCCAGTCCCCCAGTGGGGGATTCTAGGCAGGGGCTCTACCACTGAGCCACGCCCCTAACCTCTCACTGAGGAATTTCATGCAGTTACCCTGCTTAGGCATGACCCTAGTTCCTCACTAGGAAGATTCTGGACAAGTCTACT